>NW_026525520.1:0-320162 GCF_943737925.1 Anopheles nili
GTCCCAAGTAGTGATGTTAGAACACCACCGTGGCTAAGTTTCGTCCATATACGCCAATTCCGTACAATGTCTCCATCACCCTGTTTTTGGGTGAAAACCCATTTCTGGGACTTAGCCGATTTTCACCCATTGCGGTGTCTATGGGGTGTTGGGAATCGCTCTACCGACCAGCCGGTTGGAGATATCGAGTTGCGGTCTTCGGCGCGTTTGCTCAACTCCGTAATGCCTACTTTTCGTCCATACACACAACACCTCGCAGAGTTCTCCTTCTGCCAGATATAGCGCGTGCCCCTTTGTTCGTGCACCATTTTGGCCTGTTTTTCGTACATCGCTTCGAAACCATGCGTCCGACGGTTTTGCGTCCCAAGTACCGATGTTAGAACACCACCGTGGCTAAGTTTCGTCCATATACGCCAACTCCGTACAATGTCTCCATCACCCTGTTTTTGGGTGAAAACCCATTTCAGGGACTTAGCCGATTTTCACCCATTGCGGTGTCTATGGGGTGTTGGGAATCGCTCTACCGACCAGCCGGTTGGAGATATCGAGTTGCGGTCTTCGGCGCGTTTGCTCAACTCCGTAATGCCTACTTTTCGTCCATACACACAACACCTCGCAGAGTTCTCCTTCTGCCAGATATAGCGCGTGCCCCTTTGCTCGTGCACCGTTTTGGCCCGTTTTCGCACATTGCCTCGAAACCATGCGTGCGACGGTTTGCGTCCCAAGTACCGATGTTAGAACACCACCGTGGCTAACTTTCGTCCATATATGCCAACTCCGTGCAATGTCTCCATCACCCTGTTTTTGGGTGAAAACCCATTTCTGGGACTTAGCCGATTTTCACCCATTGCGGTGTCTATGGGGTGTTGGGAATCGCTCTACCGACCAGCCGGTTGGAGATATCGAGTTGCGGTCTTCGGCGCGTTTGCTCAACTCCGTAATGCCTACTTTTCGTCCATACACACAACACCTCGCAGAGTTCTCCTTCTGCCAGATATAGCGCGTGCCCCTTTGTTCGTGCACCATTTTGGCCTGTTTTTCGTACATCGCTTCGAAACCATGCGTCCGACGGTTTTGCGTCCCAAGTACCGATGTTAGAACACCACCGTGGCTTACTTTCGTCCATATACGCCAACTCCGTGCAATGTCTCCATCACCCTGTTTTTGGGTGAAAACCCATTTCTGGGACTTAGCCGATTTTCACCCATTGCGGTGTCTATGGGGTGTTGGGAATCGCTCTACCGACCAGCCGGTTGGAGATATCGAGTTGCGGTCTTCGGCGCGTTTGCTCAACTCCGTAATGCCTACTTTTCGTCCATACACACAACACCTCGCAGAGTTCTCCTTCTGCCAGATATAGCGCGTGCCCCTTTGTTCGTGCACCATTTTGGCCTGTTTTTCGTACATCGCTTCGAAACCATGCGTCCGACGGTTTTGCGTCCCAAGTACCGATGTTAGAACACCACCGTGGCTAACTTTCGTCCATATACGCCAACTCCGTGCAATGTCTCCATCACCCTGTTTTTGGGTGAAAACCCATTTCTGGGACTTAGCCGATTTTCACCCATTGCGGTGTCTATGGGGTGTTGGGAATCGCTCTACCGACCAGCCGGTTGGAGATATCGAGTTGCGGTCTTCGGCGCGTTTGCTCAACTCCGTAATGCCTACTTTTCGTCCATACACACAACACCTCGCAGAGTTCTCCTTCTGCCAGATATAGCGCGTGCCCCTTTGTTCGTGCACCATTTTGGCCTGTTTTTCGTACATCGCTTCGAAACCATGCGTCCGACGGTTTTGCGTCCCAAGTACCGATGTTAGAACACCACCGTGGCTTACTTTCGTCCATATACGCCAACTCCGTGCAATGTCTCCATCACCCTGTTTTTGGGTGAAAACCCATTTCTGGGACTTAGCCGATTTTCACCCATTGCGGTGTCTATGGGGTGTTGGGAATCGCTCTACCGACCAGCCGGTTGGAGATATCGAGTTGCGGTTTTCGGCGCGTTTGCTCAACTCCGTAATGCCTACTTTTCGTCCATACACACAACACCTCGCAGAGTTCTCCTTCTGCCAGATATAGCGCGTGCCCCTTTGTTCGTGCACCATTTTGGCCTGTTTTTCGTACATCGCTTCGAAACCATGCGTCCGACGGTTTTGCGTCCCAAGTAGTGATGTTAGAACACCACCGTGGCTAAGTTTCGTCCATATACGCCAACTCCGTACAATGTCTCCATCACCCTGTTTTTGGGTGAAAACCCATTTCAGGGACTTAGCCGATTTTCACCCATTGCGGTGTCTATGGGGTGTTGGGAATCGCTCTACCGACCAGCCGGTTGGAGATATCGAGTTGCGGTCTTCGGCGCGTTTGCTCAACTCCGTAATGCCTACTTTTCGTCCATACACACAACACCTCGCAGAGTTCTCCTTCTGCCAGATATAGCGCGTGCCCCTTTGTTCGTGCACCATTTTGGCCTGTTTTTCGTACATCGCTTCTAAACCATGCGTGCGACGGTTTTGCGTTCCAAGTACCGATGTTAGAACACCACCGTGGCTAACTTTCGTCCATATACGCCAACTCCGTGCAATGTCTCCATCACCCTGTTTTTGGGTGAAAACCCATTTCTGGGACTTAGCCGATTTTCACCCATTGCGGTGTCTATGGGGTGTTGGGAATCGCTCTACCGACCAGCCGGTTGGAGATATCGAGTTGCGGTCTTCGGTGCGTTTGCTCAACTCCGTAATGCCTACTTTTCGTCCATACACACAACACCTCGCAGAGTTCTCCTTCTGCCAGATATAGCGCGTGCCCCTTTTTTCGTGCACCGTTTTGGCCCGTTTTTCGCACATTGCTTCGAAACCATGCGTCCGACGGTTTTGCGTCCCAAGTACCGATGTTAGAACACCACCGTGGCTAACTTTCGTCCATATACGCCAACTCCGTGCAATGTCTCCATCACCCTGTTTTTGGGTGAAAACCCATTTCTGGGACTTAGCCGATTTTCACCCATTGCGGTGTCTATGGGGTGTTGGGAATCGCTCTACCGACCAGCCGGTTGGAGATATCGAGTTGCGGTCTTCGGCGCGTTTGCTCAACTCCGTAATGCCTACTTTTCGTCCATACACACAACACCTCGCAGAGTTCTCCTTCTGCCAGATATAGCGCGTGCCCCTTTGTTCGTGCACCATTTTGGCCTGTTTTTCGTACATCGCTTCTAAACCATGCGTCCGACGGTTTTGCGTCCCAAGTACCGATGTTAGAACACCACCGTGGCTAACTTTCGTCCATATACGCCAACTCCGTGCAATGTCTCCATCACTCTGTTTTTGGGTGAAAACCCATTTCTGGGACTTAGCCGATTTTCACCCATTGCGGTGTCTATGGGGTGTTGGGAATCGCTCTACCGACCAGCCGGTTGGAGATATCGAGTTGCGGTCTTCGGCGCGTTTGCTCAACTCCGTAATGCCTACTTTTCGTCCATACACACAACACCTCGCAGAGTTCTCCTTCTGCCAGATATAGCGCGTGCCCCTTTGTTCGTGCACCATTTTGGCCTGTTTTTCGTACATCGCTTCGAAACCATGCGTCCGACGGTTTTGCGTCCCAAGTACCGATGTTAGAACACCACCGTGGCTAACTTTCGTCCATATACGCCAACTCCGTGCAATGTCTCCATCACCCTGTTTTTGGGTGAAAACCCATTTCTGGGACTTAGCCGATTTTCACCCATTGCGGTGTCTATGGGGTGTTGGGAATCGCTCTACCGACCAGCCGGTTGGAGATATCGAGTTGCGGTCTTCGGCGCGTTTGCTCAACTCCGTAATGCCTACTTTTCGTCCATACACACAACACCTCGCAGAGTTCTCCTTCTGCCAGATATAGCGCGTGCCCCTTTGTTCGTGCACCATTTTGGCCTGTTTTTCGTACATCGCTTCGAAACCATGCGTCCGACGGTTTTGCGTCCCAAGTAGTGATGTTAGAACACCACCGTGGCTAAGTTTCGTCCATATACGCCAACTCCGTACAATGTCTCCATCACCCTGTTTTTGGGTGAAAACCCATTTCTGGGACTTAGCCGATTTTCACCCATTGCGGTGTCTATGGGGTGTTGGGAATCGCTCTACCGACCAGCCGGTTGGAGATATCGAGTTGCGGTCTTCGGCGCGTTTGCTCAACTCCGTAATGCCTACTTTTCGTCCATACACACAACACCTCGCAGAGTTCTCCTTCTGCCAGATATAGCGCGTGCCCCTTTGTTCGTGCACCATTTTGGCCTGTTTTTCGTACATCGCTTCGAAACCATGCGTCCGACGGTTTTGCGTCCCAAGTACCGATGTTAGAACACCACCGTGGCTAACTTTCGTCCATAAACGCCAACTCCGTGCAATGTCTCCATCACCCTGTTTTTGGGTGAAAACCCATTTCAGGGACTTAGCCGATTTTCACCCATTGCGGTGTCTATGGGGTGTTGGGAATCGCTCTACCGACCAGCCGGTTGGAGATATCGAGTTGCGGTCTTCGGCGCGTTTGCTCAACTCCGTAATGCCTACTTTTCGTCCATACACACAACACCTCGCAGAGTTCTCCTTCTGCCAGATATAGCGCGTGCCCCTTTGTTCGTGCACCATTTTGGCCTGTTTTTCGTACATCGCTTCGAAACCATGCGTCCGACGGTTTTGCGTCCCAAGTAGTGATGTTAGAACACCACCGTGGCTAAGTTTCGTCCATATACGCCAACTCCGTACAATGTCTCCATCACCCTGTTTTTGGGTGAAAACCCATTTCTGGGACTTAGCCGATTTTCACCCATTGCGGTGTCTATGGGGTGTTGGGAATCGCTCTACCGACCAGCCGGTTGGAGATATCGAGTTGCGGTCTTCGGCGCGTTTGCTCAACTCCGTAATGCCTACTTTTCGTCCATACACACAACACCTCGCAGAGTTCTCCTTCTGCCAGATATAGCGCGTGCCCCTTTGTTCGTGCACCATTTTGGCCTGTTTTTCGTACATCGCTTCGAAACCATGCGTCCGACGGTTTTGCGTCCCAAGTACCGATGTTAGAACACCACCGTGGCTAACTTTCGTCCATATACGCCAACTCCGTGCAATGTCTCCATCACCCTGTTTTTGGGTGAAAACCCATTTCTGGGACTTAGCCGATTTTCACCCATTGCGGTGTCTATGGGGTGTTGGGAATCGCTCTACCGACCAGCCGGTTGGAGATATCGAGTTGCGGTCTTCGGCGCGTTTGCTCAACTCCGTAATGCCTACTTTTCGTCCATACACACAACACCTCGCAGAGTTCTCCTTCTGCCAGATATAGCGCGTGCCCCTTTGTTCGTGCACCATTTTGGCCTGTTTTTCGTACATCGCTTCTAAACCATGCGTCCGACGGTTTTGCGTCCCAAGTACCGATGTTAGAACACCACCGTGGCTAACTTTCGTCCATATACGCCAACTCCGTGCAATGTCTCCATCACCCTGTTTTTGGGTGAAAACCCATTTCTGGGACTTAGCCGATTTTCACCCATTGCGGTGTCTATGGGGTGTTGGGAATCGCTCTACCGACCAGCCGGTTGGAGATATCGAGTTGCGGTCTTCGGCGCGTTTGCTCAACTCCGTAATGCCTACTTTTCGTCCATACACACAACACCTCGCAGAGTTCTCCTTCTGCCAGATATAGCGCGTGCCCCTTTGTTCGTGCACCATTTTGGCCTGTTTTTCGTACATCGCTTCGAAACCATGCGTCCGACGGTTTTGCGTCCCAAGTACCGATGTTAGAACACCACCGTGGCTAACTTTCGTCCATATACGCCAACTCCGTGCAATGTCTCCATCACCCTGTTTTTGGGTGAAAACCCATTTCTGGGACTTAGCCGATTTTCACCCATTGCGGTGTCTATGGGGTGTTGGGAATCGCTCTACCGACCAGCCGGTTGGAGATATCGAGTTGCGGTCTTCGGCGCGTTTGCTCAACTCCGTAATGCCTACTTTTCGTCCATACACACAACACCTCGCAGAGTTCTCCTTCTGCCAGATATAGCGCGTGCCCCTTTGTTCGTGCACCATTTTGGCCTGTTTTTCGTACATCGCTTCGAAACCATGCGTCCGACGGTTTTGCGTCCCAAGTACCGATGTTAGAACACCACCGTGGCTAACTTTCGTCCATATACGCCAACTCCGTGCAATGTCTCCATCACCCTGTTTTTGGGTGAAAACCCATTTCTGGGACTTAGCCGATTTTCACCCATTGCGGTGTCTATGGGGTGTTGGGAATCGCTCTACCGACCAGCCGGTTGGAGATATCGAGTTGCGGTCTTCGGCGCGTTTGCTCAACTCCGTAATGCCTACTTTTCGTCCATACACACAACACCTCGCAGAGTTCTCCTTCTGCCAGATATAGCGCGTGCCCCTTTGTTCGTGCACCATTTTGGCCTGTTTTTCGTACATCGCTTCTAAACCATGCGTCCGACGGTTTTGCGTCCCAAGTACCGATGTTAGAACACCACCGTGGCTAACTTTCGTCCATATACGCCAACTCCGTGCAATGTCTCCATCACCCTGTTTTTGGGTGAAAACCCATTTCTGGGACTTAGCCGATTTTCACCCATTGCGGTGTCTATGGGGTGTTGGGAATCGCTCTACCGACCAGCCGGTTGGAGATATCGAGTTGCGGTCTTCGACGCGTTTGCTCAACTCCGTAATGCCTACTTTTCGTCCATACACACAACACCTCGCAGAGTTCTCCTTCTGCCAGATATAGCGCGTGCCCCTTTGTTCGTGCACCATTTTGGCCTGTTTTTCGTACATCGCTTCTAAACCATGCGTGCGACGGTTTTGCGTTCCAAGTACCGATGTTAGAACACCACCGTGGCTAACTTTCGTCCATATACGCCAACTCCGTGCAATGTCTCCATCACCCTGTTTTTGGGTGAAAACCCATTTCTGGGACTTAGCCGATTTTCACCCATTGCGGTGTCTATGGGGTGTTGGGAATCGCTCTACCGACCAGCCGGTTGGAGATATCGAGTTGCGGTCTTCGGTGCGTTTGCTCAACTCCGTAATGCCTACTTTTCGTCCATACACACAACACCTCGCAGAGTTCTCCTTCTGCCAGATATAGCGCGTGCCCCTTTTTTCGTGCACCGTTTTGGCCCGTTTTTCGCACATTGCTTCGAAACCATGCGTCCGACGGTTTTGCGTCCCAAGTACCGATGTTAGAACACCACCGTGGCTAACTTTCGTCCATATACGCCAACTCCGTGCAATGTCTCCATCACCCTGTTTTTGGGTGAAAACCCATTTCTGGGACTTAGCCGATTTTCACCCATTGCGGTGTCTATGGGGTGTTGGGAATCGCTCTACCGACCAGCCGGTTGGAGATATCGAGTTGCGGTCTTCGGCGCGTTTGCTCAACTCCGTAATGCCTACTTTTCGTCCATACACACAACACCTCGCAGAGTTCTCCTTCTGCCAGATATAGCGCGTGCCCCTTTGTTCGTGCACCATTTTGGCCTGTTTTTCGTACATCGCTTCGAAACCATGCGTCCGACGGTTTTGCGTCCCAAGTACCGATGTTAGAACACCACCGTGGCTTACTTTCGTCCATATACGCCAACTCCGTGCAATGTCTCCATCACCCTGTTTTTGGGTGAAAACCCATTTCTGGGACTTAGCCGATTTTCACCCATTGCGGTGTCTATGGGGTGTTGGGAATCGCTCTACCGACCAGCCGGTTGGAGATATCGAGTTGCGGTCTTCGGCGCGTTTGCTCAACTCCGTAATGCCTACTTTTCGTCCATACACACAACACCTCGCAGAGTTCTCCTTCTGCCAGATATAGCGCGTGCCCCTTTGTTCGTGCACCATTTTGGCCTGTTTTTCGTACATCGCTTCGAAACCATGCGTCCGACGGTTTTGCGTCCCAAGTAGTGATGTTAGAACACCACCGTGGCTAAGTTTCGTCCATATACGCCAACTCCGTACAATGTCTCCATCACCCTGTTTTTGGGTGAAAACCCATTTCAGGGACTTAGCCGATTTTCACCCATTGCGGTGTCTATGGGGTGTTGGGAATCGCTCTACCGACCAGCCGGTTGGAGATATCGAGTTGCGGTCTTCGGCGCGTTTGCTCAACTCCGTAATGCCTACTTTTCGTCCATACACACAACACCTCGCAGAGTTCTCCTTCTGCCAGATATAGCGCGTGCCCCTTTGTTCGTGCACCATTTTGGCCTGTTTTTCGTACATCGCTTCGAAACCATGCGTCCGACGGTTTTGCGTCCCAAGTACCGATGTTAGAACACCACCGTGGCTAACTTTCGTCCATAAACGCCAACTCCGTGCAATGTCTCCATCACCCTGTTTTTGGGTGAAAACCCATTTCAGGGACTTAGCCGATTTTCACCCATTGCGGTGTCTATGGGGTGTTGGGAATCGCTCTACCGACCAGCCGGTTGGAGATATCGAGTTGCGGTCTTCGGCGCGTTTGCTCAACTCCGTAATGCCTACTTTTCGTCCATACACACAACACCTCGCAGAGTTCTCCTTCTGCCAGATATAGCGCGTGCCCCTTTGTTCGTGCACCATTTTGGCCTGTTTTTCGTACATCGCTTCGAAACCATGCGTCCGACGGTTTTGCGTCCCAAGTAGTGATGTTAGAACACCACCGTGGCTAAGTTTCGTCCATATACGCCAACTCCGTACAATGTCTCCATCACCCTGTTTTTGGGTGAAAACCCATTTCAGGGACTTAGCCGATTTTCACCCATTGCGGTGTCTATGGGGTGTTGGGAATCGCTCTACCGACCAGCCGGTTGGAGATATCGAGTTGCGGTCTTCGGCGCGTTTGCTCAACTCCGTAATGCCTACTTTTCGTCCATACACACAACACCTCGCAGAGTTCTCCTTCTGCCAGATATAGCGCGTGCCCCTTTGTTCGTGCACCATTTTGGCCTGTTTTTCGTACATCGCTTCGAAACCATGCGTCCGACGGTTTTGCGTCCCAAGTACCGATGTTAGAACACCACCGTGGCTAACTTTCGTCCATATACGCCAACTCCGTGCAATGTCTCCATCACCCTGTTTTTGGGTGAAAACCCATTTCTGGGACTTAGCCGATTTTCACCCATTGCGGTGTCTATGGGGTGTTGGGAATCGCTCTACCGACCAGCCGGTTGGAGATATCGAGTTGCGGTCTTCGGCGCGTTTGCTCAACTCCGTAATGCCTACTTTTCGTCCATACACACAACACCTCGCAGAGTTCTCCTTCTGCCAGATATAGCGCGTGCCCCTTTGTTCGTGCACCATTTTGGCCTGTTTTTCGTACATCGCTTCTAAACCATGCGTCCGACGGTTTTGCGTCCCAAGTACCGATGTTAGAACACCACCGTGGCTAACTTTCGTCCATATACGCCAACTCCGTGCAATGTCTCCATCACCCTGTTTTTGGGTGAAAACCCATTTCTGGGACTTAGCCGATTTTCACCCATTGCGGTGTCTATGGGGTGTTGGGAATCGCTCTACCGACCAGCCGGTTGGAGATATCGAGTTGCGGTCTTCGGCGCGTTTGCTCAACTCCGTAATGCCTACTTTTCGTCCATACACACAACACCTCGCAGAGTTCTCCTTCTGCCAGATATAGCGCGTGCCCCTTTGTTCGTGCACCATTTTGGCCTGTTTTTCGTACATCGCTTCGAAACCATGCGTCCGACGGTTTTGCGTCCCAAGTACCGATGTTAGAACACCACCGTGGCTAACTTTCGTCCATATACGCCAACTCCGTGCAATGTCTCCATCACCCTGTTTTTGGGTGAAAACCCATTTCTGGGACTTAGCCGATTTTCACCCATTGCGGTGTCTATGGGGTGTTGGGAATCGCTCTACCGACCAGCCGGTTGGAGATATCGAGTTGCGGTCTTCGGCGCGTTTGCTCAACTCCGTAATGCCTACTTTTCGTCCATACACACAACACCTCGCAGAGTTCTCCTTCTGCCAGATATAGCGCGTGCCCCTTTGTTCGTGCACCATTTTGGCCTGTTTTTCGTACATCGCTTCGAAACCATGCGTCCGACGGTTTTGCGTCCCAAGTACCGATGTTAGAACACCACCGTGGCTAACTTTCGTCCATATACGCCAACTCCGTGCAATGTCTCCATCACCCTGTTTTTGGGTGAAAACCCATTTCTGGGACTTAGCCGATTTTCACCCATTGCGGTGTCTATGGGGTGTTGGGAATCGCTCTACCGACCAGCCGGTTGGAGATATCGAGTTGCGGTCTTCGGCGCGTTTGCTCAACTCCGTAATGCCTACTTTTCGTCCATACACACAACACCTCGCAGAGTTCTCCTTCTGCCAGATATAGCGCGTGCCCCTTTGTTCGTGCACCATTTTGGCCTGTTTTTCGTACATCGCTTCTAAACCATGCGTCCGACGGTTTTGCGTCCCAAGTACCGATGTTAGAACACCACCGTGGCTAACTTTCGTCCATATACGCCAACTCCGTGCAATGTCTCCATCACCCTGTTTTTGGGTGAAAACCCATTTCTGGGACTTAGCCGATTTTCACCCATTGCGGTGTCTATGGGGTGTTGGGAATCGCTCTACCGACCAGCCGGTTGGAGATATCGAGTTGCGGTCTTCGACGCGTTTGCTCAACTCCGTAATGCCTACTTTTCGTCCATACACACAACACCTCGCAGAGTTCTCCTTCTGCCAGATATAGCGCGTGCCCCTTTGTTCGTGCACCATTTTGGCCTGTTTTTCGTACATCGCTTCTAAACCATGCGTGCGACGGTTTTGCGTTCCAAGTACCGATGTTAGAACACCACCGTGGCTAACTTTCGTCCATATACGCCAACTCCGTGCAATGTCTCCATCACCCTGTTTTTGGGTGAAAACCCATTTCTGGGACTTAGCCGATTTTCACCCATTGCGGTGTCTATGGGGTGTTGGGAATCGCTCTACCGACCAGCCGGTTGGAGATATCGAGTTGCGGTCTTCGGTGCGTTTGCTCAACTCCGTAATGCCTACTTTTCGTCCATACACACAACACCTCGCAGAGTTCTCCTTCTGCCAGATATAGCGCGTGCCCCTTTTTTCGTGCACCGTTTTGGCCCGTTTTTCGCACATTGCTTCGAAACCATGCGTCCGACGGTTTTGCGTCCCAAGTACCGATGTTAGAACACCACCGTGGCTAACTTTCGTCCATATACGCCAACTCCGTGCAATGTCTCCATCACCCTGTTTTTGGGTGAAAACCCATTTCTGGGACTTAGCCGATTTTCACCCATTGCGGTGTCTATGGGGTGTTGGGAATCGCTCTACCGACCAGCCGGTTGGAGATATCGAGTTGCGGTCTTCGGCGCGTTTGCTCAACTCCGTAATGCCTACTTTTCGTCCATACACACAACACCTCGCAGAGTTCTCCTTCTGCCAGATATAGCGCGTGCCCCTTTGTTCGTGCACCATTTTGGCCTGTTTTTCGTACATCGCTTCGAAACCATGCGTCCGACGGTTTTGCGTCCCAAGTACCGATGTTAGAACACCACCGTGGCTTACTTTCGTCCATATACGCCAACTCCGTGCAATGTCTCCATCACCCTGTTTTTGGGTGAAAACCCATTTCTGGGACTTAGCCGATTTTCACCCATTGCGGTGTCTATGGGGTGTTGGGAATCGCTCTACCGACCAGCCGGTTGGAGATATCGAGTTGCGGTCTTCGGCGCGTTTGCTCAACTCCGTAATGCCTACTTTTCGTCCATACACACAACACCTCGCAGAGTTCGCCTTCTGCCAGATATAGCGCGTGCCCCTTTGTTCGTGCACCATTTTGGCCTGTTTTTCGTACATCGCTTCGAAACCATGCGTCCGACGGTTTTGCGTCCCAAGTAGTGATGTTAGAACACCACCGTGGCTAAGTTTCGTCCATATACGCCAACTCCGTACAATGTCTCCATCACCCTGTTTTTGGGTGAAAACCCATTTCAGGGACTTAGCCGATTTTCACCCATTGCGGTGTCTATGGGGTGTTGGGAATCGCTCTACCGACCAGCCGGTTGGAGATATCGAGTTGCGGTCTTCGGCGCGTTTGCTCAACTCCGTAATGCCTACTTTTCGTCCATACACACAACACCTCGCAGAGTTCTCCTTCTGCCAGATATAGCGCGTGCCCCTTTGTTCGTGCACCGTTTTGGCCCGTTTTTCGCACATTGCCTCGAAACCATGCGTGCGACGGTTTTGCGTCCCAAGTACCGATGTTAGAACACCACCGTGGCTTACTTTCGTCCATATACGCCAACTCCGTGCAATGTCTCCATCACCCTGTTTTTGGGTGAAAACCCATTTCTGGGACTTAGCCGATTTTCACCCATTGCGGTGTCTATGGGGTGTTGGGAATCGCTCTACCGACCAGCCGGTTGGAGATATCGAGTTGCGGTCTTCGGCGCGTTTGCTCAACTCCGTAATGCCTACTTTTCGTCCATACACACAACACCTCGCAGAGTTCTCCTTCTGCCAGATATAGCGCGTGCCCCTTTGTTCGTGCACCATTTTGGCCTGTTTTTCGTACATCGCTTCGAAACCATGCGTCCGACGGTTTTGCGTCCCAAGTAGTGATGTTAGAACACCACCGTGGCTAACTTTCGTCCATATACGCCAACTCCGTGCAATGTCTCCATCACCCTGTTTTTGGGTGAAAACCCATTTCTGGGACTTAGCCGATTTTCACCCATTGCGGTGTCTATGGGGTGTTGGGAATCGCTCTACCGACCAGCCGGTTGGAGATATCGAGTTGCGGTCTTCGGCGCGTTTGCTCAACTCCGTAATGCCTACTTTTCGTCCATACACACAACACCTCGCAGAGTTCTCCTTCTGCCAGATATAGCGCGTGCCCCTTTGTTCGTGCACCATTTTGGCCTGTTTTTCGTACATCGCTTCGAAACCATGCGTCCGACGGTTTTGCGTCCCAAGTACCGATGTTAGAACACCACCGTGGCTAACTTTCGTCCATATACGCCAACTCCGTGCAATGTCTCCATCACCCTGTTTTTGGGTGAAAACCCATTTCTGGGACTTAGCCGATTTTCACCCATTGCGGTGTCTATGGGGTGTTGGGAATCGCTCTACCGACCAGCCGGTTGGAGATATCGAGTTGCGGTCTTCGGCGCGTTTGCTCAACTCCGTAATGCCTACTTTTCGTCCATACACACAACACCTCGCAGAGTTCTCCTTCTGCCAGATATAGCGCGTGCCCCTTTGTTCGTGCACCATTTTGGCCTGTTTTTCGTACATCGCTTCGAAACCATGCGTCCGACGGTTTTGCGTCCCAAGTACCGATGTTAGAACACCACCGTGGCTTACTTTCGTCCATATACGCCAACTCCGTGCAATGTCTCCATCACCCTGTTTTTGGGTGAAAACCCATTTCTGGGACTTAGCCGATTTTCACCCATTGCGGTGTCTATGGGGTGTTGGGAATCGCTCTACCGACCAGCCGGTTGGAGATATCGAGTTGCGGTCTTCGGCGCGTTTGCTCAACTCCGTAATGCCTACTTTTCGTCCATACACACAACACCTCGCAGAGTTCTCCTTCTGCCAGATATAGCGCGTGCCCCTTTGTTCGTGCACCATTTTGGCCTGTTTTTCGTACATCGCTTCGAAACCATGCGTCCGACGGTTTTGCGTCCCAAGTAGTGATGTTAGAACACCACCGTGGCTAACTTTCGTCCATATACGCCAACTCCGTGCAATGTCTCCATCACCCTGTTTTTGGGTGAAAACCCATTTCTGGGACTTAGCCGATTTTCACCCATTGCGGTGTCTATGGGGTGTTGGGAATCGCTCTACCGACCAGCCGGTTGGAGATATCGAGTTGCGGTCTTCGGCGCGTTTGCTCAACTCCGTAATGCCTACTTTTCGTCCATACACACAACACCTCGCAGAGTTCTCCTTCTGCCAGATATAGCGCGTGCCCCTTTGTTCGTGCACCATTTTGGCCTGTTTTTCGTACATCGCTTCGAAACCATGCGTCCGACGGTTTTGCGTCCCAAGTACCGATGTTAGAACACCACCGTGGCTAACTTTCGTCCATATACGCCAACTCCGTGCAATGTCTCCATCACCCTGTTTTTGGGTGAAAACCCATTTCTGGGACTTAGCCGATTTTCACCCATTGCGGTGTCTATGGGGTGTTGGGAATCGCTCTACCGACCAGCCGGTTGGAGATATCGAGTTGCGGTCTTCGGCGCGTTTGCTCAACTCCGTAATGCCTACTTTTCGTCCATACACACAACACCTCGCAGAGTTCTCCTTCTGCCAGATATAGCGCGTGCCCCTTTGTTCGTGCACCATTTTGGCCTGTTTTTCGTACATCGCTTCGAAACCATGCGTCCGACGGTTTTGCGTCCCAAGTACCGATGTTAGAACACCACCGTGGCTTACTTTCGTCCATATACGCCAACTCCGTGCAATGTCTCCATCACCCTGTTTTTGGGTGAAAACCCATTTCTGGGACTTAGCCGATTTTCACCCATTGCGGTGTCTATGGGGTGTTGGGAATCGCTCTACCGACCAGCCGGTTGGAGATATCGAGTTGCGGTCTTCGGCGCGTTTGCTCAACTCCGTAATGCCTACTTTTCGTCCATACACACAACACCTCGCAGAGTTCTCCTTCTGCCAGATATAGCGCGTGCCCCTTTGTTCGTGCACCATTTTGGCCTGTTTTTCGTACATCGCTTCGAAACCATGCGTCCGACGGTTTTGCGTCCCAAGTAGTGATGTTAGAACACCACCGTGGCTAAGTTTCGTCCATATACGCCAACTCCGTACAATGTCTCCATCACCCTGTTTTTGGGTGAAAACCCATTTCAGGGACTTAGCCGATTTTCACCCATTGCGGTGTCTATGGGGTGTTGGGAATCGCTCTACCGACCAGCCGGTTGGAGATATCGAGTTGCGGTCTTCGGCGCGTTTGCTCAACTCCGTAATGCCTACTTTTCGTCCATACACACAACACCTCGCAGAGTTCTCCTTCTGCCAGATATAGCGCGTGCCCCTTTGTTCGTGCACCGTTTTGGCCCGTTTTTCGCACATTGCCTCGAAACCATGCGTGCGACGGTTTTGCGTCCCAAGTACCGATGTTAGAACACCACCGTGGCTTACTTTCGTCCATATACGCCAACTCCGTGCAATGTCTCCATCACCCTGTTTTTGGGTGAAAACCCATTTCTGGGACTTAGCCGATTTTCACCCATTGCGGTGTCTATGGGGTGTTGGGAATCGCTCTACCGACCAGCCGGTTGGAGATATCGAGTTGCGGTCTTCGGCGCGTTTGCTCAACTCCGTAATGCCTACTTTTCGTCCATACACACAACACCTCGCAGAGTTCTCCTTCTGCCAGATATAGCGCGTGCCCCTTTGTTCGTGCACCATTTTGGCCTGTTTTTCGTACATCGCTTCGAAACCATGCGTCCGACGGTTTTGCGTCCCAAGTAGTGATGTTAGAACACCACCGTGGCTAACTTTCGTCCATATACGCCAACTCCGTGCAATGTCTCCATCACCCTGTTTTTGGGTGAAAACCCATTTCTGGGACTTAGCCGATTTTCACCCATTGCGGTGTCTATGGGGTGTTGGGAATCGCTCTACCGACCAGCCGGTTGGAGATATCGAGTTGCGGTCTTCGGCGCGTTTGCTCAACTCCGTAATGCCTACTTTTCGTCCATACACACAACACCTCGCAGAGTTCTCCTTCTGCCAGATATAGCGCGTGCCCCTTTGTTCGTGCACCATTTTGGCCTGTTTTTCGTACATCGCTTCGAAACCATGCGTCCGACGGTTTTGCGTCCCAAGTACCGATGTTAGAACACCACCGTGGCTAACTTTCGTCCATATACGCCAACTCCGTGCAATGTCTCCATCACCCTGTTTTTGGGTGAAAACCCATTTCTGGGACTTAGCCGATTTTCACCCATTGCGGTGTCTATGGGGTGTTGGGAATCGCTCTACCGACCAGCCGGTTGGAGATATCGAGTTGCGGTCTTCGGCGCGTTTGCTCAACTCCGTAATGCCTACTTTTCGTCCATACACACAACACCTCGCAGAGTTCTCCTTCTGCCAGATATAGCGCGTGCCCCTTTGTTCGTGCACCATTTTGGCCTGTTTTTCGTACATCGCTTCGAAACCATGCGTCCGACGGTTTTGCGTCCCAAGTACCGATGTTAGAACACCACCGTGGCTTACTTTCGTCCATATACGCCAACTCCGTGCAATGTCTCCATCACCCTGTTTTTGGGTGAAAACCCATTTCTGGGACTTAGCCGATTTTCACCCATTGCGGTGTCTATGGGGTGTTGGGAATCGCTCTACCGACCAGCCGGTTGGAGATATCGAGTTGCGGTCTTCGGCGCGTTTGCTCAACTCCGTAATGCCTACTTTTCGTCCATACACACAACACCTCGCAGAGTTCTCCTTCTGCCAGATATAGCGCGTGCCCCTTTGTTCGTGCACCATTTTGGCCTGTTTTTCGTACATCGCTTCGAAACCATGCGTCCGACGGTTTTGCGTCCCAAGTAGTGATGTTAGAACACCACCGTGGCTAACTTTCGTCCATATACGCCAACTCCGTGCAATGTCTCCATCACCCTGTTTTTGGGTGAAAACCCATTTCTGGGACTTAGCCGATTTTCACCCATTGCGGTGTCTATGGGGTGTTGGGAATCGCTCTACCGACCAGCCGGTTGGAGATATCGAGTTGCGGTCTTCGGCGCGTTTGCTCAACTCCGTAATGCCTACTTTTCGTCCATACACACAACACCTCGCAGAGTTCTCCTTCTGCCAGATATAGCGCGTGCCCCTTTGTTCGTGCACCATTTTGGCCTGTTTTTCGTACATCGCTTCGAAACCATGCGTCCGACGGTTTTGCGTCCCAAGTACCGATGTTAGAACACCACCGTGGCTAACTTTCGTCCATATACGCCAACTCCGTGCAATGTCTCCATCACCCTGTTTTTGGGTGAAAACCCATTTCTGGGACTTAGCCGATTTTCACCCATTGCGGTGTCTATGGGGTGTTGGGAATCGCTCTACCGACCAGCCGGTTGGAGATATCGAGTTGCGGTCTTCGGCGCGTTTGCTCAACTCCGTAATGCCTACTTTTCGTCCATACACACAACACCTCGCAGAGTTCTCCTTCTGCCAGATATAGCGCGTGCCCATTTGTTCGTGCACCATTTTGGCCTGTTTTTCGTACATCGCTTCGAAACCATGCGTCCGACGGTTTTGCGTCCCAAGTACCGATGTTAGAACACCACCGTGGCTTACTTTCGTCCATATACGCCAACTCCGTGCAATGTCTCCATCACCCTGTTTTTGGGTGAAAACCCATTTCTGGGACTTAGCCGATTTTCACCCATTGCGGTGTCTATGGGGTGTTGGGAATCGCTCTACCGACCAGCCGGTTGGAGATATCGAGTTGCGGTCTTCGGCGCGTTTGCTCAACTCCGTAATGCCTACTTTTCGTCCATACACACAACACCTCGCAGAGTTCTCCTTCTGCCAGATATAGCGCGTGCCCCTTTGTTCGTGCACCATTTTGGCCTGTTTTTCGTACATCGCTTCGAAACCATGCGTCCGACGGTTTTGCGTCCCAAGTAGTGATGTTAGAACACCACCGTGGCTAAGTTTCGTCCATATACGCCAACTCCGTACAATGTCTCCATCACCCTGTTTTTGGGTGAAAACCCATTTCAGGGACTTAGCCGATTTTCACCCATTGCGGTGTCTATGGGGTGTTGGGAATCGCTCTACCGACCAGCCGGTTGGAGATATCGAGTTGCGGTCTTCGGCGCGTTTGCTCAACTCCGTAATGCCTACTTTTCGTCCATACACACAACACCTCGCAGAGTTCTCCTTCTGCCAGATATAGCGCGTGCCCCTTTGTTCGTGCACCATTTTGGCCTGTTTTTCGTACATCGCTTCTAAACCATGCGTCTGACGGTTTTGCGTCCCAAGTACCGATGTTAGAACACCACCGTGGCTAACTTTCGTCCATATACGCCAACTCCGTGCAATGTCTCCATCACTCTGTTTTTGGGTGAAAACCCATTTCTGGGACTTAGCCGATTTTCACCCATTGCGGTGTCTATGGGGTGTTGGGAATCGCTCTACCGACCAGCCGGTTGGAGATATCGAGTTGCGGTCTTCGGCGCGTTTGCTCAACTCCGTAATGCCTACTTTTCGTCCATACACACAACACCTCGCAGAGTTCTCCTTCTGCCAGATATAGCGCGTGCCCCTTTGTTCGTGCACCATTTTGGCCTGTTTTTCGTACATCGCTTCGAAACCATGCGTCCGACGGTTTTGCGTCCCAAGTAGTGATGTTAGAACACCACCGTGGCTAAGTTTCGTCCATATACGCCAACTCCGTACAATGTCTCCATCACCCTGTTTTTGGGTGAAAACCCATTTCAGGGACTTAGCCGATTTTCACCCATTGCGGTGTCTATGGGGTGTTGGGAATCGCTCTACCGACCAGCCGGTTGGAGATATCGAGTTGCGGTCTTCGGCGCGTTTGCTCAACTCCGTAATGCCTACTTTTCGTCCATACACACAACACCTCGCAGAGTTCTCCTTCTGCCAGATATAGCGCGTGCCCCTTTGCTCGTGCACCGTTTTGGCCCGTTTTTCGCACATTGCCTCGAAACCATGCGTGCGACGGTTTTGCGTCCCAAGTACCGATGTTAGAACACCACCGTGGCTAACTTTCGTCCATATATGCCAACTCCGTGCAATGTCTCCATCACCCTGTTTTTGGGTGAAAACCCATTTCTGGGACTTAGCCGATTTTCACCCATTGCGGTGTCTATGGGGTGTTGGGAATCGCTCTACCGACCAGCCGGTTGGAGATATCGAGTTGCGGTCTTCGGCGCGTTTGCTCAACTCCGTAATGCCTACTTTTCGTCCATACACACAACACCTCGCAGAGTTCTCCTTCTGCCAGATATAGCGCGTGCCCCTTTGTTCGTGCACCATTTTGGCCTGTTTTTCGTACATCGCTTCGAAACCATGCGTCCGACGGTTTTGCGTCCCAAGTACCGATGTTAGAACACCACCGTGGCTAACTTTCGTCCATAAACGCCAACTCCGTGCAATGTCTCCATCACCCTGTTTTTGGGTGAAAACCCATTTCAGGGACTTAGCCGATTTTCACCCATTGCGGTGTCTATGGGGTGTTGGGAATCGCTCTACCGACCAGCCGGTTGGAGATATCGAGTTGCGGTCTTCGGCGCGTTTGCTCAACTCCGTAATGCCTACTTTTCGTCCATACACACAACACCTCGCAGAGTTCTCCTTCTGCCAGATATAGCGCGTGCCCCTTTGTTCGTGCACCATTTTGGCCTGTTTTTCGTACATCGCTTCGAAACCATGCGTCCGACGGTTTTGCGTCCCAAGTACCGATGTTAGAACACCACCGTGGCTAACTTTCGTCCATAAACGCCAACTCCGTGCAATGTCTCCATCACCCTGTTTTTGGGTGAAAACCCATTTCAGGGACTTAGCCGATTTTCACCCATTGCGGTGTCTATGGGGTGTTGGGAATCGCTCTACCGACCAGCCGGTTGGAGATATCGAGTTGCGGTCTTCGGCGCGTTTATTCAACTCCGTAATGCCTACTTTTCGTCCATACACACAACACCTCGCAGAGTTCTCCTTCTGCCAGATATAGCGCGTGCCCCTTTGTTCGTGCACCATTTTGGCCTGTTTTTCGTACATCGCTTCGAAACCATGCGTCCGACGGTTTTGCGTCCCAAGTAGTGATGTTAGAACACCACCGTGGCTAAGTTTCGTCCATATACGCCAACTCCGTACAATGTCTCCATCACCCTGTTTTTGGGTGAAAACCCATTTCAGGGACTTAGCCGATTTTCACCCATTGCGGTGTCTATGGGGTGTTGGGAATCGCTCTACCGACCAGCCGGTTGGAGATATCGAGTTGCGGTCTTCGGCGCGTTTGCTCAACTCCGTAATGCCTACTTTTCGTCCATACACACAACACCTCGCAGAGTTCTCCTTCTGCCAGATATAGCGCGTGCCCCTTTGTTCGTGCACCATTTTGGCCTGTTTTTCGTACATCGCTTCGAAACCATGCTTCCGACGGTTTTGCGTCCCAAGTAGTGATGTTAGAACACCACCGTGGCTAAGTTTCGTCCATATACGCCAACTCCGTACAATGTCTCCATCACCCTGTTTTTGGGTGAAAACCCATTTCAGGGACTTAGCCGATTTTCACCCATTGCGGTGTCTATGGGGTGTTGGGAATCGCTCTACCGACCAGCCGGTTGGAGATATCGAGTTGCGGTCTTCGGCGCGTTTGCTCAACTCCGTAATGCCTACTTTTCGTCCATACACACAACACCTCGCAGAGTTCTCCTTCTGCCAGATATAGCGCGTGCCCCTTTGTTCGTGCACCATTTTGGCCTGTTTTTCGTACATCGCTTCGAAACCATGCGTCCGACGGTTTTGCGTCCCAAGTAGTGATGTTAGAACACCACCGTGGCTAAGTTTCGTCCATATACGCCAACTCCGTACAATGTCTCCATCACCCTGTTTTTGGGTGAAAACCCATTTCAGGGACTTAGCCGATTTTCACCCATTGCGGTGTCTATGGGGTGTTGGGAATCGCTCTACCGACCAGCCGGTTGGAGATATCGAGTTGCGGTCTTCGGCGCGTTTGCTCAACTCCGTAATGCCTACTTTTCGTCCATACACACAACACCTCGCAGAGTTCTCCTTCTGCCAGATATAGCGCGTGCCCCTTTGTTCGTGCACCATTTTGGCCTGTTTTTCGTACATTGCTTCGAAACCATGCGTCCGACGGTTTTGCGTCCCAAGTAGTGATGTTAGAACACCACCGTGGCTAAGTTTCGTCCATATACGCCAACTCCGTACAATGTCTCCATCACCCTGTTTTTGGGTGAAAACCCATTTCAGGGACTTAGCCGATTTTCACCCATTGCGGTGTCTATGGGGTGTTGGGAATCGCTCTACCGACCAGCCGGTTGGAGATATCGAGTTGCGGTCTTCGGCGCGTTTGCTCAACTCCGTAATGCCTACTTTTCGTCCATACACACAACACCTCGCAGAGTTCTCCTTCTGCCAGATATAGCGCGTGCCCCTTTGTTCGTGCACCATTTTGGCCTGTTTTTCGTACATCGCTTCGAAACCATGCGTCCGACGGTTTTGCGTCCCAAGTACCGATATTAGAACACCACCGTGGCTAACTTTCGTCCATAAACGCCAACTCCGTGCAATGTCTCCATCACCCTGTTTTTGGGTGAAAACCCATTTCAGGGACTTAGCCGATTTTCACCCATTGCGGTGTCTATGGGGTGTTGGGAATCGCTCTACCGACCAGCCGGTTGGAGATATCGAGTTGCGGTCTTCGGCGCGTTTGCTCAACTCCGTAATGCCTACTTTTCGTCCATACACACAACACCTCGCAGAGTTCTCCTTCTGCCAGATATAGCGCGTGCCCCTTTGTTCGTGCACCATTTTGGCCTGTTTTTCGTACATCGCTTCGAAACCATGCGTCCGACGGTTTTGCGTCCCAAGTACCGATGTTAGAACACCACCGTGGCTAAGTTTCGTCCATATACGCCAACTCCGTACAATGTCTCCATCACCCTGTTTTTGGGTGAAAACCCATTTCTGGGACTTAGCCGATTTTCACCCATTGCGGTGTCTATGGGGTGTTGGGAATCGCTCTACCGACCAGCCGGTTGGAGATATCGAGTTGCGGTCTTCGGCGCGTTTGCTCAACTCCGTAATGCCTACTTTTCGTCCATACACACAACACCTCGCAGAGTTCTCCTTCTGCCAGATATAGCGCGTGCCCCTTTGTTCGTGCACCATTTTGGCCTGTTTTTCGTACATCGCTTCGAAACCATGCGTCCGACGGTTTTGCGTCCCAAGTAGTGATGTTAGAACACCACCGTGGCTAAGTTTCGTCCATATACGCCAACTCCGTACAATGTCTCCATCACCCTGTTTTTGGGTGAAAACCCATTTCAGGGACTTAGCCGATTTTCACCCATTGCGGTGTCTATGGGGTGTTGGGAATCGCTCTACCGACCAGCCGGTTGGAGATATCGAGTTGCGGTCTTCGGCGCGTTTGCTCAACTCCGTAATGCCTACTTTTCGTCCATACACACAACACCTCGCAGAGTTCTCCTTCTGCCAGATATAGCGCGTGCCCCTTTGTTCGTGCACCATTTTGGCCTGTTTTTCGTACATCGCTTCGAAACCATGCGTCCGACGGTTTTGCGTCCCAAGTACCGATGTTAGAACACCACCGTGGCTAACTTTCGTCCATAAACGCCAACTCCGTGCAATGTCTCCATCACCCTGTTTTTGGGTGAAAACCCATTTCAGGGACTTAGCCGATTTTCACCCATTGCGGTGTCTATGGGGTGTTGGGAATCGCTCTACCGACCAGCCGGTTGGAGATATCGAGTTGCGGTCTTCGGCGCGTTTGCTCAACTCCGTAATGCCTACTTTTCGTCCATACACACAACACCTCGCAGAGTTCTCCTTCTGCCAGATATAGCGCGTGCCCCTTTGTTCGTGCACCATTTTGGCCTGTTTTTCGTACATCGCTTCGAAACCATGCGTCCGACGGTTTTGCGTCCCAAGTAGTGATGTTAGAACACCACCGTGGCTAAGTTTCGTCCATATACGCCAACTCCGTACAATGTCTCCATCACCCTGTTTTTGGGTGAAAACCCATTTCAGGGACTTAGCCGATTTTCACCCATTGCGGTGTCTATGGGGTGTTGGGAATCGCTCTACCGACCAGCCGGTTGGAGATATCGAGTTGCGGTCTTCGGCGCGTTTGCTCAACTCCGTAATGCCTACTTTTCGTCCATACACACAACACCTCGCAGAGTTCTCCTTCTGCCAGATATAGCGCGTGCCCCTTTGTTCGTGCACCATTTTGGCCTGTTTTTCGTACATCGCTTCGAAACCATGCGTCCGACGGTTTTGCGTCCCAAGTACCGATGTTAGAACACCACCGTGGCTAACTTTCGTCCATAAACGCCAACTCCGTGCAATGTCTCCATCACCCTGTTTTTGGGTGAAAACCCATTTCAGGGACTTAGCCGATTTTCACCCATTGCGGTGTCTATGGGGTGTTGGGAATCGCTCTACCGACCAGCCGGTTGGAGATATCGAGTTGCGGTCTTCGGCGCGTTTGCTCAACTCCGTAATGCCTACTTTTCGTCCATACACACAACACCTCGCAGAGTTCTCCTTCTGCCAGATATAGCGCGTGCCCCTTTTTTCGTGCACCGTTTTGGCCCGTTTTTCGCACATTGCTTCGAAACCATGCGTCCGACGGTTTTGCGTCCCAAGTACCGATGTTAGAACACCACCGTGGCTAACTTTCGTCCATATACGCCAACTCCGTACAATGTCTCCATCACCCTGTTTTTGGGTGAAAACCCATTTCAGGGACTTAGCCGATTTTCACCCATTGCGGTGTCTATGGGGTGTTGGGAATCGCTCTACCGACCAGCCGGTTGGAGATATCGAGTTGCGGTCTTCGGCGCGTTTGCTCAACTCCGTAATGCCTACTTTTCGTCCATACACACAACACCTCGCAGAGTTCTCCTTCTGCCAGATATAGCGCGTGCCCCTTTGTTCGTGCACCATTTTGGCCTGTTTTTCGTACATCGCTTCGAAACCATGCGTCCGACGGTTTTGCGTCCCAAGTAGTGATGTTAGAACACCACCGTGGCTAAGTTTCGTCCATATACGCCAACTCCGTACAATGTCTCCATCACCCTGTTTTTGGGTGAAAACCCATTTCAGGGACTTAGCCGATTTTCACCCATTGCGGTGTCTATGGGGTGTTGGGAATCGCTCTACCGACCAGCCGGTTGGAGATATCGAGTTGCGGTCTTCGGCGCGTTTGCTCAACTCCGTAATGCCTACTTTTCGTCCATACACACAACACCTCGCAGAGTTCTCCTTCTGCCAGATATAGCGCGTGCCCCTTTGTTCGTGCACCATTTTGGCCTGTTTTTCGTACATCGCTTCGAAACCATGCGTCCGACGGTTTTGCGTCCCAAGTACCGATGTTAGAACACCACCGTGGCTAACTTTCGTCCATAAACGCCAACTCCGTGCAATGTCTCCATCACCCTGTTTTTGGGTGAAAACCCATTTCAGGGACTTAGCCGATTTTCACCCATTGCGGTGTCTATGGGGTGTTGGGAATCGCTCTACCGACCAGCCGGTTGGAGATATCGAGTTGCGGTCTTCGGCGCGTTTGCTCAACTCCGTAATGCCTACTTTTCGTCCATACACACAACACCTCGCAGAGTTCTCCTTCTGCCAGATATAGCGCGTGCCCCTTTGTTCGTGCACCATTTTGGCCTGTTTTTCGTACATCGCTTCGAAACCATGCGTCCGACGGTTTTGCGTCCCAAGTAGTGA
The DNA here is from genome assembly GCF_943737925.1 of Anopheles nili. NCBI lineage: Eukaryota > Metazoa > Arthropoda > Insecta > Diptera > Culicidae > Anopheles > Anopheles nili. The sequence continues at coordinate 24,493 of NW_026525520.1, forward strand.
TGTTAGAACACCACCGTGGCTAAGTTTCGTCCATATACGCCAACTCCGTACAATGTCTCCATCACCCTGTTTTTGGGTGAAAACCCATTTCAGGGACTTAGCCGATTTTCACCCATTGCGGTGTCTATGGGGTGTTGGGAATCGCTCTACCGACCAGCCGGTTGGAGATATCGAGTTGCGGTCTTCGGCGCGTTTGCTCAACTCCGTAATGCCTACTTTTCGTCCATACACACAACACCTCGCAGAGTTCTCCTTCTGCCAGATATAGCGCGTGCCCCTTTGTTCGTGCACCATTTTGGCCTGTTTTTCGTACATCGCTTCGAAACCATGCGTCCGACGGTTTTGCGTCCCAAGTAGTGATGTTAGAACACCACCGTGGCTAAGTTTCGTCCATATACGCCAACTCCGTACAATGTCTCCATCACCCTGTTTTTGGGTGAAAACCCATTTCAGGGACTTAGCCGATTTTCACCCATTGCGGTGTCTATGGGGTGTTGGGAATCGCTCTACCGACCAGCCGGTTGGAGATATCGAGTTGCGGTCTTCGGCGCGTTTGCTCAACTCCGTAATGCCTACTTTTCGTCCATACACACAACACCTCGCAGAGTTCTCCTTCTGCCAGATATAGCGCGTGCCCCTTTGTTCGTGCACCATTTTGGCCTGTTTTTCGTACATCGCTTCTAAACCATGCGTCCGACGGTTTTGCGTCCCAAGTATCGATGTTAGAACACCACCGTGGCTAACTTTCGTCCATATACGCCAACTCCGTGCAATGTCTCCATCACCCTGTTTTTGGGTGAAAACCCATTTCAGGGACTTAGCCGATTTTCACCCATTGCGGTGTCTATGGGGTGTTGGGAATCGCTCTACCGACCAGCCGGTTGGAGATATCGAGTTGCGGTCTTCGGCGCGTTTGCTCAACTCCGTAATGCCTACTTTTCGTCCATACACACAACACCTCGCAGAGTTCTCCTTCTGCCAGATATAGCGCGTGCCCCTTTGTTCGTGCACCATTTTGGCCTGTTTTTCGTACATCGCTTCGAAACCATGCGTCCGACGGTTTTGCGTCCCAAGTACCGATGTTAGAACACCACCGTGGCTAACTTTCGTCCATATACGCCAACTCCGTGCAATGTCTCCATCACCCTGTTTTTGGGTGAAAACCCATTTCTGGGACTTAGCCGATTTTCACCCATTGCGGTGTCTATGGGGTGTTGGGAATCGCTCTACCGACCAGCCGGTTGGAGATATCGAGTTGCGGTCTTCGGCGCGTTTGCTCAACTCCGTAATGCCTACTTTTCGTCCATACACACAACACCTCGCAGAGTTCTCCTTCTGCCAGATATAGCGCGTGCCCCTTTGTTCGTGCACCATTTTGGCCTGTTTTTCGTACATCGCTTCGAAACCATGCGTCCGACGGTTTTGCGTCCCAAGTACCGATGTTAGAACACCACCGTGGCTAACTTTCGTCCATATACGCCAACTCCGTGCAATGTCTCCATCACCCTGTTTTTGGGTGAAAACCCATTTCTGGGACTTAGCCGATTTTCACCCATTGCGGTGTCTATGGGGTGTTGGGAATCGCTCTACCGACCAGCCGGTTGGAGATATCGAGTTGCGGTCTTCGGCGCGTTTGCTCAACTCCGTAATGCCTACTTTTCGTCCATACACACAACACCTCGCAGAGTTCTCCTTCTGCCAGATATAGCGCGTGCCCCTTTGTTCGTGCACCATTTTGGCCTGTTTTTCGTACATCGCTTCGAAACCATGCGTCCGACGGTTTTGCGTCCCAAGTAGTGATGTTAGAACACCACCGTGGCTAAGTTTCGTCCATATACGCCAACTCCGTACAATGTCTCCATCACCCTGTTTTTGGGTGAAAACCCATTTCAGGGACTTAGCCGATTTTCACCCATTGCGGTGTCTATGGGGTGTTGGGAATCGCTCTACCGACCAGCCGGTTGGAGATATCGAGTTGCGGTCTTCGGCGCGTTTGCTCAACTCCGTAATGCCTACTTTTCGTCCATACACACAACACCTCGCAGAGTTCTCCTTCTGCCAGATATAGCGCGTGCCCCTTTGTTCGTGCACCATTTTGGCCTGTTTTTCGTACATCGCTTCTAAACCATGCGTGCGACGGTTTTGCGTTCCAAGTACCGATGTTAGAACACCACCGTGGCTAACTTTCGTCCATATACGCCAACTCCGTGCAATGTCTCCATCACCCTGTTTTTGGGTGAAAACCCATTTCTGGGACTTAGCCGATTTTCACCCATTGCGGTGTCTATGGGGTGTTGGGAATCGCTCTACCGACCAGCCGGTTGGAGATATCGAGTTGCGGTCTTCGGCGCGTTTGCTCAACTCCGTAATGCCTACTTTTCGTCCATACACACAACACCTCGCAGAGTTCTCCTTCTGCCAGATATAGCGCGTGCCCCTTTTTTCGTGCACCGTTTTGGCCCGTTTTTCGCACATTGCTTCGAAACCATGCGTCCGACGGTTTTGCGTCCCAAGTACCGATGTTAGAACACCACCGTGGCTAACTTTCGTCCATATACGCCAACTCCGTGCAATGTCTCCATCACCCTGTTTTTGGGTGAAAACCCATTTCTGGGACTTAGCCGATTTTCACCCATTGCGGTGTCTATGGGGTGTTGGGAATCGCTCTACCGACCAGCCGGTTGGAGATATCGAGTTGCGGTCTTCGGCGCGTTTGCTCAACTCCGTAATGCCTACTTTTCGTCCATACACACAACACCTCGCAGAGTTCTCCTTCTGCCAGATATAGCGCGTGCCCCTTTGTTCGTGCACCATTTTGGCCTGTTTTTCGTACATCGCTTCTAAACCATGCGTCTGACGGTTTTGCGTCCCAAGTACCGATGTTAGAACACCACCGTGGCTAACTTTCGTCCATATACGCCAACTCCGTGCAATGTCTCCATCACTCTGTTTTTGGGTGAAAACCCATTTCTGGGACTTAGCCGATTTTCACCCATTGCGGTGTCTATGGGGTGTTGGGAATCGCTCTACCGACCAGCCGGTTGGAGATATCGAGTTGCGGTCTTCGGCGCGTTTGCTCAACTCCGTAATGCCTACTTTTCATCCATACACACAACACCTCGCAGAGTTCTCCTTCTGCCAGATATAGCGCGTGCCCCTTTGTTCGTGCACCATTTTGGCCTGTTTTTCGTACATCGCTTCGAAACCATGCGTCCGACGGTTTTGCGTCCCACGTAGTGATGTTAGAACACCACCGTGGCTAAGTTTCGTCCATATACGCCAACTCCGTACAATGTCTCCATCACCCTGTTTTTGGGTGAAAACCCATTTCAGGGACTTAGCCGATTTTCACCCATTGCGGTGTCTATGGGGTGTTGGGAATCGCTCTACCGACCAGCCGGTTGGAGATATCGAGTTGCGGTCTTCGGCGCGTTTGCTCAACTCCGTAATGCCTACTTTTCGTCCATACACACAACACCTCGCAGAGTTCTCCTTCTGCCAGATATAGCGCGTGCCCCTTTGTTCGTGCACCATTTTGGCCTGTTTTTCGTACATCGCTTCGAAACCATGCGTCCGACGGTTTTGCGTCCCAAGTAGTGATGTTAGAACACCACCGTGGCTAAGTTTCGTCCATATACGCCAACTCCGTACAATGTCTCCATCACCCTGTTTTTGGGTGAAAACCCATTTCAGGGACTTAGCCGATTTTCACCCATTGCGGTGTCTATGGGGTGTTGGGAATCGCTCTACCGACCAGCCGGTTGGAGATATCGAGTTGCGGTCTTCGGCGCGTTTGCTCAACTCCGTAATGCCTACTTTTCGTCCATACACACAACACCTCGCAGAGTTCTCCTTCTGCCAGATATAGCGCGTGCCCCTTTGTTCGTGCACCATTTTGGCCTGTTTTTCGTACATCGCTTCGAAACCATGCGTCCGACGGTTTTGCGTCCCAAGTACCGATGTTAGAACACCACCGTGGCTAAGTTTCGTCCATATACGCCAACTCCGTACAATGTCTCCATCACCCTGTTTTTGGGTGAAAACCCATTTCAGGGACTTAGCCGATTTTCACCCATTGCGGTGTCTATGGGGTGTTGGGAATCGCTCTACCGACCAGCCGGTTGGAGATATCGAGTTGCGGTCTTCGGCGCGTTTGCTCAACTCCGTAATGCCTACTTTTCGTCCATACACACAACACCTCGCAGAGTTCTCCTTCTGCCAGATATAGCGCGTGCCCCTTTGCTCGTGCACCGTTTTGGCCCGTTTTTCGCACATTGCCTCGAAACCATGCGTGCGACGGTTTTGCGTCCCAAGTACCGATGTTAGAACACCACCGTGGCTAACTTTCGTCCATATATGCCAACTCCGTGCAATGTCTCCATCACCCTGTTTTTGGGTGAAAACCCATTTCTGGGACTTAGCCGATTTTCACCCATTGCGGTGTCTATGGGGTGTTGGGAATCGCTCTACCGACCAGCCGGTTGGAGATATCGAGTTGCGGTCTTCGGCGCGTTTGCTCAACTCCGTAATGCCTACTTTTCGTCCATACACACAACACCTCGCAGAGTTCTCCTTCTGCCAGATATAGCGCGTGCCCCTTTGTTCGTGCACCATTTTGGCCTGTTTTTCGTACATCGCTTCGAAACCATGCGTCCGACGGTTTTGCGTCCCAAGTAGTGATGTTAGAACACCACCGTGGCTAACTTTCGTCCATATACGCCAACTCCGTGCAATGTCTCCATCACCCTGTTTTTGGGTGAAAACCCATTTCTGGGACTTAGCCGATTTTCACCCATTGCGGTGTCTATGGGGTGTTGGGAATCGCTCTACCGACCAGCCGGTTGGAGATATCGAGTTGCGGTCTTCGGCGCGTTTGCTCAACTCCGTAATGCCTACTTTTCGTCCATACACACAACACCTCGCAGAGTTCTCCTTCTGCCAGATATAGCGCGTGCCCCTTTGTTCGTGCACCATTTTGGCCTGTTTTTCGTACATCGCTTCGAAACCATGCGTCCGACGGTTTTGCGTCCCAAGTACCGATGTTAGAACACCACCGTGGCTAACTTTCGTCCATATACGCCAACTCCGTGCAATGTCTCCATCACCCTGTTTTTGGGTGAAAACCCATTTCTGGGACTTAGCCGATTTTCACCCATTGCGGTGTCTATGGGGTGTTGGGAATCGCTCTACCGACCAGCCGGTTGGAGATATCGAGTTGCGGTCTTCGGCGCGTTTGCTCAACTCCGTAATGCCTACTTTTCGTCCATACACACAACACCTCGCAGAGTTCTCCTTCTGCCAGATATAGCGCGTGCCCCTTTGTTCGTGCACCATTTTGGCCTGTTTTTCGTACATCGCTTCGAAACCATGCGTCCGACGGTTTTGCGTCCCAAGTACCGATGTTAGAACACCACCGTGGCTTACTTTCGTCCATATACGCCAACTCCGTGCAATGTCTCCATCACCCTGTTTTTGGGTGAAAACCCATTTCTGGGACTTAGCCGATTTTCACCCATTGCGGTGTCTATGGGGTGTTGGGAATCGCTCTACCGACCAGCCGGTTGGAGATATCGAGTTGCGGTCTTCGGCGCGTTTGCTCAACTCCGTAATGCCTACTTTTCGTCCATACACACAACACCTCGCAGAGTTCTCCTTCTGCCAGATATAGCGCGTGCCCCTTTGTTCGTGCACCATTTTGGCCTGTTTTTCGTACATCGCTTCGAAACCATGCGTCCGACGGTTTTGCGTCCCAAGTAGTGATGTTAGAACACCACCGTGGCTTACTTTCGTCCATATACGCCAACTCCGTGCAATGTCTCCATCACCCTGTTTTTGGGTGAAAACCCATTTCTGGGACTTAGCCGATTTTCACCCATTGCGGTGTCTATGGGGTGTTGGGAATCGCTCTACCGACCAGCCGGTTGGAGATATCGAGTTGCGGTCTTCGGCGCGTTTGCTCAACTCCGTAATGCCTACTTTTCGTCCATACACACAACACCTCGCAGAGTTCTCCTTCTGCCAGATATAGCGCGTGCCCCTTTGTTCGTGCACCATTTTGGCCTGTTTTTCGTACATCGCTTCGAAACCATGCGTCCGACGGTTTTGCGTCCCAAGTAGTGATGTTAGAACACCACCGTGGCTAAGTTTCGTCCATATACGCCAACTCCGTACAATGTCTCCATCACCCTGTTTTTGGGTGAAAACCCATTTCAGGGACTTAGCCGATTTTCACCCATTGCGGTGTCTATGGGGTGTTGGGAATCGCTCTACCGACCAGCCGGTTGGAGATATCGAGTTGCGGTCTTCGGCGCGTTTGCTCAACTCCGTAATGCCTACTTTTCGTCCATACACACAACACCTCGCAGAGTTCTCCTTCTGCCAGATATAGCGCGTGCCCCTTTGTTCGTGCACCATTTTGGCCTGTTTTTCGTACATCGCTTCTAAACCATGCGTGCGACGGTTTTGCGTTCCAAGTACCGATGTTAGAACACCACCGTGGCTAACTTTCGTCCATATACGCCAACTCCGTGCAATGTCTCCATCACCCTGTTTTTGGGTGAAAACCCATTTCTGGGACTTAGCCGATTTTCACCCATTGCGGTGTCTATGGGGTGTTGGGAATCGCTCTACCGACCAGCCGGTTGGAGATATCGAGTTGCGGTCTTCGGCGCGTTTGCTCAACTCCGTAATGCCTACTTTTCGTCCATACACACAACACCTCGCAGAGTTCTCCTTCTGCCAGATATAGCGCGTGCCCCTTTTTTCGTGCACCGTTTTGGCCCGTTTTTCGCACATTGCTTCGAAACCATGCGTCCGACGGTTTTGCGTCCCAAGTACCGATGTTAGAACACCACCGTGGCTAACTTTCGTCCATATACGCCAACTCCGTGCAATGTCTCCATCACCCTGTTTTTGGGTGAAAACCCATTTCTGGGACTTAGCCGATTTTCACCCATTGCGGTGTCTATGGGGTGTTGGGAATCGCTCTACCGACCAGCCGGTTGGAGATATCGAGTTGCGGTCTTCGGCGCGTTTGCTCAACTCCGTAATGCCTACTTTTCGTCCATACACACAACACCTCGCAGAGTTCTCCTTCTGCCAGATATAGCGCGTGCCCCTTTGTTCGTGCACCATTTTGGCCTGTTTTTCGTACATCGCTTCTAAACCATGCGTCTGACGGTTTTGCGTCCCAAGTACCGATGTTAGAACACCACCGTGGCTAACTTTCGTCCATATACGCCAACTCCGTGCAATGTCTCCATCACTCTGTTTTTGGGTGAAAACCCATTTCTGGGACTTAGCCGATTTTCACCCATTGCGGTGTCTATGGGGTGTTGGGAATCGCTCTACCGACCAGCCGGTTGGAGATATCGAGTTGCGGTCTTCGGCGCGTTTGCTCAACTCCGTAATGCCTACTTTTCGTCCATACACACAACACCTCGCAGAGTTCTCCTTCTGCCAGATATAGCGCGTGCCCCTTTGTTCGTGCACCATTTTGGCCTGTTTTTCGTACATCGCTTCGAAACCATGCGTCCGACGGTTTTGCGTCCCAAGTAGTGATGTTAGAACACCACCGTGGCTAAGTTTCGTCCATATACGCCAACTCCGTACAATGTCTCCATCACCCTGTTTTTGGGTGAAAACCCATTTCAGGGACTTAGCCGATTTTCACCCATTGCGGTGTCTATGGGGTGTTGGGAATCGCTCTACCGACCAGCCGGTTGGAGATATCGAGTTGCGGTCTTCGGCGCGTTTGCTCAACTCCGTAATGCCTACTTTTCGTCCATACACACAACACCTCGCAGAGTTCTCCTTCTGCCAGATATAGCGCGTGCCCCTTTGTTCGTGCACCATTTTGGCCTGTTTTTCGTACATCGCTTCGAAACCATGCGTCCGACGGTTTTGCGTCCCAAGTACCGATGTTAGAACACCACCGTGGCTAACTTTCGTCCATATACGCCAACTCCGTGCAATGTCTCCATCACCCTGTTTTTGGGTGAAAACCCATTTCTGGGACTTAGCCGATTTTCACCCATTGCGGTGTCTATGGGGTGTTGGGAATCGCTCTACCGACCAGCCGGTTGGAGATATCGAGTTGCGGTCTTCGGCGCGTTTGCTCAACTCCGTAATGCCTACTTTTCGTCCATACACACAACACCTCGCAGAGTTCTCCTTCTGCCAGATATAGCGCGTGCCCCTTTGTTCGTGCACCATTTTGGCCTGTTTTTCGTACATCGCTTCGAAACCATGCGTCCGACGGTTTTGCGTCCCAAGTACCGATGTTAGAACACCACCGTGGCTAACTTTCGTCCATATACGCCAACTCCGTGCAATGTCTCCATCACCCTGTTTTTGGGTGAAAACCCATTTCTGGGACTTAGCCGATTTTCACCCATTGCGGTGTCTATGGGGTGTTGGGAATCGCTCTACCGACCAGCCGGTTGGAGATATCGAGTTGCGGTCTTCGGCGCGTTTGCTCAACTCCGTAATGCCTACTTTTCGTCCATACACACAACACCTCGCAGAGTTCTCCTTCTGCCAGATATAGCGCGTGCCCCTTTGTTCGTGCACCATTTTGGCCTGTTTTTCGTACATCGCTTCGAAACCATGCGTCCGACGGTTTTGCGTCCCAAGTAGTGATGTTAGAACACCACCGTGGCTTACTTTCGTCCATATACGCCAACTCCGTGCAATGTCTCCATCACCCTGTTTTTGGGTGAAAACCCATTTCTGGGACTTAGCCGATTTTCACCCATTGCGGTGTCTATGGGGTGTTGGGAATCGCTCTACCGACCAGCCGGTTGGAGATATCGAGTTGCGGTCTTCGGCGCGTTTGCTCAACTCCGTAATGCCTACTTTTCGTCCATACACACAACACCTCGCAGAGTTCTCCTTCTGCCAGATATAGCGCGTGCCCCTTTGTTCGTGCACCATTTTGGCCTGTTTTTCGTACATCGCTTCGAAACCATGCGTCCGACGGTTTTGCGTCCCAAGTACCGATGTTAGAACACCACCGTGGCTTACTTTCGTCCATATACGCCAACTCCGTGCAATGTCTCCATCACCCTGTTTTTGGGTGAAAACCCATTTCTGGGACTTAGCCGATTTTCACCCATTGCGGTGTCTATGGGGTGTTGGGAATCGCTCTACCGACCAGCCGGTTGGAGATATCGAGTTGCGGTCTTCGGCGCGTTTGCTCAACTCCGTAATGCCTACTTTTCGTCCATACACACAACACCTCGCAGAGTTCTCCTTCTGCCAGATATAGCGCGTGCCCCTTTGTTCGTGCACCATTTTGGCCTGTTTTTCGTACATCGCTTCGAAACCATGCGTCCGACGGTTTTGCGTCCCAAGTAGTGATGTTAGAACACCACCGTGGCTTACTTTCGTCCATATACGCCAACTCCGTGCAATGTCTCCATCACCCTGTTTTTGGGTGAAAACCCATTTCTGGGACTTAGCCGATTTTCACCCATTGCGGTGTCTATGGGGTGTTGGGAATCGCTCTACCGACCAGCCGGTTGGAGATATCGAGTTGCGGTCTTCGGCGCGTTTGCTCAACTCCGTAATGCCTACTTTTCGTCCATACACACAACACCTCGCAGAGTTCTCCTTCTGCCAGATATAGCGCGTGCCCCTTTGTTCGTGCACCATTTTGGCCTGTTTTTCGTACATCGCTTCGAAACCATGCGTCCGACGGTTTTGCGTCCCAAGTAGTGATGTTAGAACACCACCGTGGCTAAGTTTCGTCCATATACGCCAACTCCGTACAATGTCTCCATCACCCTGTTTTTGGGTGAAAACCCATTTCAGGGACTTAGCCGATTTTCACCCATTGCGGTGTCTATGGGGTGTTGGGAATCGCTCTACCGACCAGCCGGTTGGAGATATCGAGTTGCGGTCTTCGGCGCGTTTGCTCAACTCCGTAATGCCTACTTTTCGTCCATACACACAACACCTCGCAGAGTTCTCCTTCTGCCAGATATAGCGCGTGCCCCTTTGTTCGTGCACCATTTTGGCCTGTTTTTCGTACATCGCTTCGAAACCATGCGTCCGACGGTTTTGCGTCCCAAGTAGTGATGTTAGAACACCACCGTGGCTTACTTTCGTCCATATACGCCAACTCCGTGCAATGTCTCCATCACCCTGTTTTTGGGTGAAAACCCATTTCTGGGACTTAGCCGATTTTCACCCATTGCGGTGTCTATGGGGTGTTGGGAATCGCTCTACCGACCAGCCGGTTGGAGATATCGAGTTGCGGTCTTCGGCGCGTTTGCTCAACTCCGTAATGCCTACTTTTCGTCCATACACACAACACCTCGCAGAGTTCTCCTTCTGCCAGATATAGCGCGTGCCCCTTTGTTCGTGCACCATTTTGGCCTGTTTTTCGTACATCGCTTCGAAACCATGCGTCCGACGGTTTTGCGTCCCACGTAGTGATGTTAGAACACCACCGTGGCTAAGTTTCGTCCGTATACGCCAACTCCGTACAATGTCTCCATCACCCTGTTTTTGGGTGAAAACCCATTTCAGGGACTTAGCCGATTTTCACCCATTGCGGTGTCTATGGGGTGTTGGGAATCGCTCTACCGACCAGCCGGTTGGAGATATCGAGTTGCGGTCTTCGGCGCGTTTGCTCAACTCCGTAATGCCTACTTTTCGTCCATACACACAACACCTCGCAGAGTTCTCCTTCTGCCAGATATAGCGCGTGCCCCTTTGTTCGTGCACCATTTTGGCCTGTTTTTCGTACATCGCTTCGAAACCATGCGTCCGACGGTTTTGCGTCCCAAGTAGTGATGTTAGAACACCACCGTGGCTAAGTTTCGTCCATATACGCCAACTCCGTACAATGTCTCCATCACCCTGTTTTTGGGTGAAAACCCATTTCAGGGACTTAGCCGATTTTCACCCATTGCGGTGTCTATGGGGTGTTGGGAATCGCTCTACCGACCAGCCGGTTGGAGATATCGAGTTGCGGTCTTCGGCGCGTTTGCTCAACTCCGTAATGCCTACTTTTCGTCCATACACACAACACCTCGCAGAGTTCTCCTTCTGCCAGATATAGCGCGTGCCCCTTTGTTCGTGCACCATTTTGGCCTGTTTTTCGTACATCGCTTCGAAACCATGCGTCCGACGGTTTTGCGTCCCAAGTACCGATGTTAGAACACCACCGTGGCTAAGTTTCGTCCATATACGCCAACTCCGTACAATGTCTCCATCACCCTGTTTTTGGGTGAAAACCCATTTCAGGGACTTAGCCGATTTTCACCCATTGCGGTGTCTATGGGGTGTTGGGAATCGCTCTACCGACCAGCCGGTTGGAGATATCGAGTTGCGGTCTTCGGCGCGTTTGCTCAACTCCGTAATGCCTACTTTTCGTCCATACACACAACACCTCGCAGAGTTCTCCTTCTGCCAGATATAGCGCGTGCCCCTTTGCTCGTGCACCGTTTTGGCCCGTTTTTCGCACATTGCCTCGAAACCATGCGTGCGACGGTTTTGCGTCCCAAGTACCGATGTTAGAACACCACCGTGGCTAACTTTCGTCCATATATGCCAACTCCGTGCAATGTCTCCATCACCCTGTTTTTGGGTGAAAACCCATTTCTGGGACTTAGCCGATTTTCACCCATTGCGGTGTCTATGGGGTGTTGGGAATCGCTCTACCGACCAGCCGGTTGGAGATATCGAGTTGCGGTCTTCGGCGCGTTTGCTCAACTCCGTAATGCCTACTTTTCGTCCATACACACAACACCTCGCAGAGTTCTCCTTCTGCCAGATATAGCGCGTGCCCCTTTGTTCGTGCACCATTTTGGCCTGTTTTTCGTACATCGCTTCGAAACCATGCGTCCGACGGTTTTGCGTCCCAAGTAGTGATGTTAGAACACCACCGTGGCTAACTTTCGTCCATATACGCCAACTCCGTGCAATGTCTCCATCACCCTGTTTTTGGGTGAAAACCCATTTCTGGGACTTAGCCGATTTTCACCCATTGCGGTGTCTATGGGGTGTTGGGAATCGCTCTACCGACCAGCCGGTTGGAGATATCGAGTTGCGGTCTTCGGCGCGTTTGCTCAACTCCGTAATGCCTACTTTTCGTCCATACACACAACACCTCGCAGAGTTCTCCTTCTGCCAGATATAGCGCGTGCCCCTTTGTTCGTGCACCATTTTGGCCTGTTTTTCGTACATCGCTTCGAAACCATGCGTCCGACGGTTTTGCGTCCCAAGTACCGATGTTAGAACACCACCGTGGCTAACTTTCGTCCATATACGCCAACTCCGTGCAATGTCTCCATCACCCTGTTTTTGGGTGAAAACCCATTTCTGGGACTTAGCCGATTTTCACCCATTGCGGTGTCTATGGGGTGTTGGGAATCGCTCTACCGACCAGCCGGTTGGAGATATCGAGTTGCGGTCTTCGGCGCGTTTGCTCAACTCCGTAATGCCTACTTTTCGTCCATACACACAACACCTCGCAGAGTTCTCCTTCTGCCAGATATAGCGCGTGCCCCTTTGTTCGTGCACCATTTTGGCCTGTTTTTCGTACATCGCTTCGAAACCATGCGTCCGACGGTTTTGCGTCCCAAGTACCGATGTTAGAACACCACCGTGGCTTACTTTCGTCCATATACGCCAACTCCGTGCAATGTCTCCATCACCCTGTTTTTGGGTGAAAACCCATTTCTGGGACTTAGCCGATTTTCACCCATTGCGGTGTCTATGGGGTGTTGGGAATCGCTCTACCGACCAGCCGGTTGGAGATATCGAGTTGCGGTCTTCGGCGCGTTTGCTCAACTCCGTAATGCCTACTTTTCGTCCATACACACAACACCTCGCAGAGTTCTCCTTCTGCCAGATATAGCGCGTGCCCCTTTGTTCGTGCACCATTTTGGCCTGTTTTTCGTACATCGCTTCGAAACCATGCGTCCGACGGTTTTGCGTCCCAAGTAGTGATGTTAGAACACCACCGTGGCTTACTTTCGTCCATATACGCCAACTCCGTGCAATGTCTCCATCACCCTGTTTTTGGGTGAAAACCCATTTCTGGGACTTAGCCGATTTTCACCCATTGCGGTGTCTATGGGGTGTTGGGAATCGCTCTACCGACCAGCCGGTTGGAGATATCGAGTTGCGGTCTTCGGCGCGTTTGCTCAACTCCGTAATGCCTACTTTTCGTCCATACACACAACACCTCGCAGAGTTCTCCTTCTGCCAGATATAGCGCGTGCCCCTTTGTTCGTGCACCATTTTGGCCTGTTTTTCGTACATCGCTTCGAAACCATGCGTCCGACGGTTTTGCGTCCCAAGTAGTGATGTTAGAACACCCCCGTGGCTAAGTTTCGTCCATATACGCCAACTCCGTACAATGTCTCCATCACCCTGTTTTTGGGTGAAAACCCATTTCAGGGACTTAGCCGATTTTCACCCATTGCGGTGTCTATGGGGTGTTGGGAATCGCTCTACCGACCAGCCGGTTGGAGATATCGAGTTGCGGTCTTCGGCGCGTTTGCTCAACTCCGTAATGCCTACTTTTCGTCCATACACACAACACCTCGCAGAGTTCTCCTTCTGCCAGATATAGCGCGTGCCCCTTTGTTCGTGCACCATTTTGGCCTGTTTTTCGTACATCGCTTCTAAACCATGCGTGCGACGGTTTTGCGTTCCAAGTACCGATGTTAGAACACCACCGTGGCTAACTTTCGTCCATATACGCCAACTCCGTGCAATGTCTCCATCACCCTGTTTTTGGGTGAAAACCCATTTCTGGGACTTAGCCGATTTTCACCCATTGCGGTGTCTATGGGGTGTTGGGAATCGCTCTACCGACCAGCCGGTTGGAGATATCGAGTTGCGGTCTTCGGCGCGTTTGCTCAACTCCGTAATGCCTACTTTTCGTCCATACACACAACACCTCGCAGAGTTCTCCTTCTGCCAGATATAGCGCGTGCCCCTTTGTTCGTGCACCATTTTGGCCTGTTTTTCGTACATCGCTTCGAAACCATGCGTCCGACGGTTTTGCGTCCCAAGTACCGATGTTAGAACACCACCGTGGCTAACTTTCGTCCATATACGCCAACTCCGTGCAATGTCTCCATCACCCTGTTTTTGGGTGAAAACCCATTTCTGGGACTTAGCCGATTTTCACCCATTGCGGTGTCTATGGGGTGTTGGGAATCGCTCTACCGACCAGCCGGTTGGAGATATCGAGTTGCGGTCTTCGGCGCGTTTGCTCAACTCCGTAATGCCTACTTTTCGTCCATACACACAACACCTCGCAGAGTTCTCCTTCTGCCAGATATAGCGCGTGCCCCTTTGTTCGTGCACCATTTTGGCCTGTTTTTCGTACATCGCTTCGAAACCATGCGTCCGACGGTTTTGCGTCCCAAGTACCGATGTTAGAACACCACCGTGGCTAACTTTCGTCCATATACGCCAACTCCGTGCAATGTCTCCATCACCCTGTTTTTGGGTGAAAACACATTTCTGGGACTTAGCCGATTTTCACCCATTGCGGTGTCTATGGGGTGTTGGGAATCGCTCTACCGACCAGCCGGTTGGAGATATCGAGTTGCGGTCTTCGGCGCGTTTGCTCAACTCCGTAATGCCTACTTTTCGTCCATACACACAACACCTCGCAGAGTTCTCCTTCTGCCAGATATAGCGCGTGCCCCTTTTTTCGTGCACCGTTTTGGCCCGTTTTTCGCACATTGCTTCGAAACCATGCGTCCGACGGTTTTGCGTCCCAAGTACCGATGTTAGAACACCACCGTGGCTAAGTTTCGTCCATATACGCCAACTCCGTGCAATGTCTCCATCACCCTGTTTTTGGGTGAAAACCCATTTCTGGGACTTAGCCGATTTTCACCCATTGCGGTGTCTATGGGGTGTTGGGAATCGCTCTACCGACCAGCCGGTTGGAGATATCGAGTTGCGGTCTTCGGCGCGTTTGCTCAACTCCGTAATGCCTACTTTTCGTCCATACACACAACACCTCGCAGAGTTCTCCTTCTGCCAGATATAGCGCGTGCCCCTTTGTTCGTGCACCATTTTGGCCTGTTTTTCGTACATCGCTTCGAAACCATGCGTCCGACGGTTTTGCGTCCCAAGTACCGATGTTAGAACACCACCGTGGCTAACTTTCGTCCATATACGCCAACTCCGTGCAATGTCTCCATCACCCTGTTTTTGGGTGAAAACCCATTTCTGGGACTTAGCCGATTTTCACCCATTGCGGTGTCTATGGGGTGTTGGGAATCGCTCTACCGACCAGCCGGTTGGAGATATCGAGTTGCGGTCTTCGGCGCGTTTGCTCAACTCCGTAATGCCTACTTTTCGTCCATACACACAACACCTCGCAGAGTTCTCCTTCTGCCAGATATAGCGCGTGCCCCTTTGTTCGTGCACCATTTTGGCCTGTTTTTCGTACATCGCTTCGAAACCATGCGTCCGACGGTTTTGCGTCCCAAGTACCGATGTTAGAACACCACCGTGGCTAACTTTCGTCCATATACGCCAACTCCGTGCAATGTCTCCATCACCCTGTTTTTGGGTGAAAACCCATTTCTGGGACTTAGCCGATTTTCACCCATTGCGGTGTCTATGGGGTGTTGGGAATCGCTCTACCGACCAGCCGGTTGGAGATATCGAGTTGCGGTCTTCGGCGCGTTTGCTCAACTCCGTAATGCCTACTTTTCGTCCATACACACAACACCTCGCAGAGTTCTCCTTCTGCCAGATATAGCGCGTGCCCCTTTGTTCGTGCACCATTTTGGCCTGTTTTTCGTACATCGCTTCGAAACCATGCGTCCGACGGTTTTGCGTCCCAAGTACCGATGTTAGAACACCACCGTGGCTAACTTTCGTCCATATACGCCAACTCCGTGCAATGTCTCCATCACCCTGTTTTTGGGTGAAAACCCATTTCTGGGACTTAGCCGATTTTCACCCATTGCGGTGTCTATGGGGTGTTGGGAATCGCTCTACCGACCAGCCGGTTGGAGATATCGAGTTGCGGTCTTCGGCGCGTTTGCTCAACTCCGTAATGCCTACTTTTCGTCCATACACACAACACCTCGCAGAGTTCTCCTTCTGCCAGATATAGCGCGTGCCCCTTTGTTCGTGCACCATTTTGGCCTGTTTTTCGTACATCGCTTCGAAACCATGCGTCCGACGGTTTTGCGTCCCAAGTAGTGATGTTAGAACACCACCGTGGCTAAGTTTCGTCCATATACGCCAACTCCGTACAATGTCTCCATCACCCTGTTTTTGGGTGAAAACCCATTTCAGGGACTTAGCCGATTTTCACCCATTGCGGTGTCTATGGGGTGTTGGGAATCGCTCTACCGACCAGCCGGTTGGAGATATCGAGTTGCGGTCTTCGGCGCGTTTGCTCAACTCCGTAATGCCTACTTTTCGTCCATACACACAACACCTCGCAGAGTTCTCCTTCTGCCAGATATAGCGCGTGCCCCTTTGTTCGTGCACCATTTTGGCCTGTTTTTCGTACATCGCTTCGAAACCATGCGTCCGACGGTTTTGCGTCCCAAGTACCGATGTTAGAACACCACCGTGGCTAACTTTCGTCCATATACGCCAACTCCGTGCAATGTCTCCATCACCCTGTTTTTGGGTGAAAACCCATTTCTGGGACTTAGCCGATTTTCACCCATTGCGGTGTCTATGGGGTGTTGGGAATCGCTCTACCGACCAGCCGGTTGGAGATATCGAGTTGCGGTCTTCGGCGCGTTTGCTCAACTCCGTAATGCCTACTTTTCGTCCATACACACAACACCTCGCAGAGTTCTCCTTCTGCCAGATATAGCGCGTGCCCCTTTGTTCGTGCACCATTTTGGCCTGTTTTTCGTACATCGCTTCGAAACCATGCGTCCGACGGTTTTGCGTCCCAAGTACCGATGTTAGAACACCACCGTGGCTAACTTTCGTCCATATACGCCAACTCCGTGCAATGTCTCCATCACCCTGTTTTTGGGTGAAAACCCATTTCTGGGACTTAGCCGATTTTCACCCATTGCGGTGTCTATGGGGTGTTGGGAATCGCTCTACCGACCAGCCGGTTGGAGATATCGAGTTGCGGTCTTCGGCGCGTTTGCTCAACTCCGTAATGCCTACTTTTCGTCCATACACACAACACCTCGCAGAGTTCTCCTTCTGCCAGATATAGCGCGTGCCCCTTTGTTCGTGCACCATTTTGGCCTGTTTTTCGTACATCGCTTCGAAACCATGCGTCCGACGGTTTTGCGTCCCAAGTACCGATGTTAGAACACCACCGTGGCTAACTTTCGTCCATATACGCCAACTCCGTGCAATGTCTCCATCACCCTGTTTTTGGGTGAAAACCCATTTCTGGGACTTAGCCGATTTTCACCCATTGCGGTGTCTATGGGGTGTTGGGAATCGCTCTACCGACCAGCCGGTTGGAGATATCGAGTTGCGGTCTTCGGCGCGTTTGCTCAACTCCGTAATGCCTACTTTTCGTCCATACACACAACACCTCGCAGAGTTCTCCTTCTGCCAGATATAGCGCGTGCCCCTTTGTTCGTGCACCATTTTGGCCTGTTTTTCGTACATCGCTTCGAAACCATGCGTCCGACGGTTTTGCGTCCCAAGTACCGATGTTAGAACACCACCGTGGCTAACTTTCGTCCATATACGCCAACTCCGTGCAATGTCTCCATCACCCTGTTTTTGGGTGAAAACCCATTTCTGGGACTTAGCCGATTTTCACCCATTGCGGTGTCTATGGGGTGTTGGGAATCGCTCTACCGACCAGCCGGTTGGAGATATCGAGTTGCGGTCTTCGGCGCGTTTGCTCAACTCCGTAATGCCTACTTTTCGTCCATACACACAACACCTCGCAGAGTTCTCCTTCTGCCAGATATAGCGCGTGCCCCTTTGTTCGTGCACCATTTTGGCCTGTTTTTCGTACATCGCTTCGAAACCATGCGTCCGACGGTTTTGCGTCCCAAGTAGTGATGTTAGAACACCACCGTGGCTAAGTTTCGTCCATATACGCCAACTCCGTACAATGTCTCCATCACCCTGTTTTTGGGTGAAAACCCATTTCAGGGACTTAGCCGATTTTCACCCATTGCGGTGTCTATGGGGTGTTGGGAATCGCTCTACCGACCAGCCGGTTGGAGATATCGAGTTGCGGTCTTCGGCGCGTTTGCTCAACTCCGTAATGCCTACTTTTCGTCCATACACACAACACCTCGCAGAGTTCTCCTTCTGCCAGATATAGCGCGTGCCCCTTTGTTCGTGCACCATTTTGGCCTGTTTTTCGTACATCGCTTCTAAACCATGCGTGCGACGGTTTTGCGTTCCAAGTACCGATGTTAGAACACCACCGTGGCTAACTTTCGTCCATATACGCCAACTCCGTGCAATGTCTCCATCACCCTGTTTTTGGGTGAAAACCCATTTCTGGGACTTAGCCGATTTTCACCCATTGCGGTGTCTATGGGGTGTTGGGAATCGCTCTACCGACCAGCCGGTTGGAGATATCGAGTTGCGGTCTTCGGCGCGTTTGCTCAACTCCGTAATGCCTACTTTTCGTCCATACACACAACACCTCGCAGAGTTCTCCTTCTGCCAGATATAGCGCGTGCCCCTTTGTTCGTGCACCATTTTGGCCTGTTTTTCGTACATCGCTTCGAAACCATGCGTCCGACGGTTTTGCGTCCCAAGTACCGATGTTAGAACACCACCGTGGCTAACTTTCGTCCATATACGCCAACTCCGTACAATGTCTCCATCACCCTGTTTTTGGGTGAAAACCCATTTCTGGGACTTAGCCGATTTTCACCCATTGCGGTGTCTATGGGGTGTTGGGAATCGCTCTACCGACCAGCCGGTTGGAGATATCGAGTTGCGGTCTTCGGCGCGTTTGCTCAACTCCGTAATGCCTACTTTTCGTCCATACACACAACACCTCGCAGAGTTCTCCTTCTGCCAGATATAGCGCGTGCCCCTTTGTTCGTGCACCATTTTGGCCTGTTTTTCGTACATCGCTTCGAAACCATGCGTCCGACGGTTTTGCGTCCCAAGTACCGATGTTAGAACACCACCGTGGCTAACTTTCGTCCATATACGCCAACTCCGTGCAATGTCTCCATCACCCTGTTTTTGGGTGAAAACCCATTTCTGGGACTTAGCCGATTTTCACCCATTGCGGTGTCTATGGGGTGTTGGGAATCGCTCTACCGACCAGCCGGTTGGAGATATCGAGTTGCGGTCTTCGGCGCGTTTGCTCAACTCCGTAATGCCTACTTTTCGTCCATACACACAACACCTCGCAGAGTTCTCCTTCTGCCAGATATAGCGCGTGCCCCTTTGTTCGTGCACCATTTTGGCCTGTTTTTCGTACATCGCTTCGAAACCATGCGTCCGACGGTTTTGCGTCCCAAGTACCGATGTTAGAACACCACCGTGGCTAACTTTCGTCCATATACGCCAACTCCGTGCAATGTCTCCATCACCCTGTTTTTGGGTGAAAACCCATTTCTGGGACTTAGCCGATTTTCACCCATTGCGGTGTCTATGGGGTGTTGGGAATCGCTCTACCGACCAGCCGGTTGGAGATATCGAGTTGCGGTCTTCGGCGCGTTTGCTCAACTCCGTAATGCCTACTTTTCGTCCATACACACAACACCTCGCAGAGTTCTCCTTCTGCCAGATATAGCGCGTGCCCCTTTTTTCGTGCACCGTTTTGGCCCGTTTTTCGCACATTGCTTCGAAACCATGCGTCCGACGGTTTTGCGTCCCAAGTACCGATGTTAGAACACCACCGTGGCTAACTTTCGTCCATATACGCCAACTCCGTGCAATGTCTCCATCACCCTGTTTTTGGGTGAAAACCCATTTCTGGGACTTAGCCGATTTTCACCCATTGCGGTGTCTATGGGGTGTTGGGAATCGCTCTACCGACCAGCCGGTTGGAGATATCGAGTTGCGGTCTTCGGCGCGTTTGCTCAACTCCGTAATGCCTACTTTTCGTCCATACACACAACACCTCGCAGAGTTCTCCTTCTGCCAGATATAGCGCGTGCCCCTTTGTTCGTGCACCATTTTGGCCTGTTTTTCGTACATCGCTTCGAAACCATGCGTCCGACGGTTTTGCGTCCCAAGTACCGATGTTAGAACACCACCGTGGCTAACTTTCGTCCATATACGCCAACTCCGTGCAATGTCTCCATCACCCTGTTTTTGGGTGAAAACCCATTTCTGGGACTTAGCCGATTTTCACCCATTGCGGTGTCTATGGGGTGTTGGGAATCGCTCTACCGACCAGCCGGTTGGAGATATCGAGTTGCGGTCTTCGGCGCGTTTGCTCAACTCCGTAATGCCTACTTTTCGTCCATACACACAACACCTCGCAGAGTTCTCCTTCTGCCAGATATAGCGCGTGCCCCTTTGTTCGTGCACCATTTTGGCCTGTTTTTCGTACATCGCTTCGAAACCATGCGTCCGACGGTTTTGCGTCCCAAGTACCGATGTTAGAACACCACCGTGGCTAACTTTCGTCCATATACGCCAACTCCGTGCAATGTCTCCATCACCCTGTTTTTGGGTGAAAACCCATTTCTGGGACTTAGCCGATTTTCACCCATTGCGGTGTCTATGGGGTGTTGGGAATCGCTCTACCGACCAGCCGGTTGGAGATATCGAGTTGCGGTCTTCGGCGCGTTTGCTCAACTCCGTAATGCCTACTTTTCGTCCATACACACAACACCTCGCAGAGTTCTCCTTCTGCCAGATATAGCGCGTGCCCCTTTGTTCGTGCACCATTTTGGCCTGTTTTTCGTACATCGCTTCGAAACCATGCGTCCGACGGTTTTGCGTCCCAAGTAGTGATGTTAGAACACCACCGTGGCTAAGTTTCGTCCATATACGCCAACTCCGTACAATGTCTCCATCACCCTGTTTTTGGGTGAAAACCCATTTCAGGGACTTAGCCGATTTTCACCCATTGCGGTGTCTATGGGGTGTTGGGAATCGCTCTACCGACCAGCCGGTTGGAGATATCGAGTTGCGGTCTTCGGCGCGTTTGCTCAACTCCGTAATGCCTACTTTTCGTCCATACACACAACACCTCGCAGAGTTCTCCTTCTGCCAGATATAGCGCGTGCCCCTTTTTTCGTGCACCGTTTTGGCCCGTTTTTCGCACATTGCTTCGAAACCATGCGTCCGACGGTTTTGCGTCCCAAGTACCGATGTTAGAACACCACCGTGGCTAACTTTCGTCCATATACGCCAACTCCGTGCAATGTCTCCATCACCCTGTTTTTGGGTGAAAACCCATTTCTGGGACTTAGCCGATTTTCACCCATTGCGGTGTCTATGGGGTGTTGGGAATCGCTCTACCGACCAGCCGGTTGGAGATATCGAGTTGCGGTCTTCGGCGCGTTTGCTCAACTCCGTAATGCCTACTTTTCGTCCATACACACAACACCTCGCAGAGTTCTCCTTCTGCCAGATATAGCGCGTGCCCCTTTGTTCGTGCACCATTTTGGCCTGTTTTTCGTACATCGCTTCGAAACCATGCGTCCGACGGTTTTGCGTCCCAAGTACCGATGTTAGAACACCACCGTGGCTAACTTTCGTCCATATACGCCAACTCCGTGCAATGTCTCCATCACCCTGTTTTTGGGTGAAAACCCATTTCTGGGACTTAGCCGATTTTCACCCATTGCGGTGTCTATGGGGTGTTGGGAATCGCTCTACCGACCAGCCGGTTGGAGATATCGAGTTGCGGTCTTCGGCGCGTTTGCTCAACTCCGTAATGCCTACTTTTCGTCCATACACACAACACCTCGCAGAGTTCTCCTTCTGCCAGATATAGCGCGTGCCCCTTTGTTCGTGCACCATTTTGGCCTGTTTTTCGTACATCGCTTCGAAACCATGCGTCCGACGGTTTTGCGTCCCAAGTACCGATGTTAGAACACCACCGTGGCTAACTTTCGTCCATATACGCCAACTCCGTGCAATGTCTCCATCACCCTGTTTTTGGGTGAAAACCCATTTCTGGGACTTAGCCGATTTTCACCCATTGCGGTGTCTATGGGGTGTTGGGAATCGCTCTACCGACCAGCCGGTTGGAGATATCGAGTTGCGGTCTTCGGCGCGATTGCTCAACTCCGTAATGCCTACTTTTCGTCCATACACACAACACCTCGCAGAGTTCTCCTTCTGCCAGATATAGCGCGTGCCCCTTTGTTCGTGCACCATTTTGGCCTGTTTTTCGTACATCGCTTCGAAACCATGCGTCCGACGGTTTTGCGTCCCAAGTAGTGATGTTAGAACACCACCGTGGCTAAGTTTCGTCCATATACGCCAACTCCGTACAATGTCTCCATCACCCTGTTTTTGGGTGAAAACCCATTTCAGGGACTTAGCCGATTTTCACCCATTGCGGTGTCTATGGGGTGTTGGGAATCGCTCTACCGACCAGCCGGTTGGAGATATCGAGTTGCGGTCTTCGGCGCGTTTGCTCAACTCCGTAATGCCTACTTTTCGTCCATACACACAACACCTCGCAGAGTTCTCCTTCTGCCAGATATAGCGCGTGCCCCTTTGTTCGTGCACCATTTTGGCCTGTTTTTCGTACATCGCTTCGAAACCATGCGTCCGACGGTTTTGCGTCCCAAGTACCGATGTTAGAACACCACCGTGGCTAACTTTCGTCCATATACGCCAACTCCGTGCAATGTCTCCATCACCCTGTTTTTGGGTGAAAACCCATTTCTGGGACTTAGCCGATTTTCACCCATTGCGGTGTCTATGGGGTGTTGGGAATCGCTCTACCGACCAGCCGGTTGGAGATATCGAGTTGCGGTCTTCGGCGCGTTTGCTCAACTCCGTAATGCCTACTTTTCGTCCATACACACAACACCTCGCAGAGTTCTCCTTCTGCCAGATATAGCGCGTGCCCCTTTGTTCGTGCACCATTTTGGCCTGTTTTTCGTACATCGCTTCGAAACCATGCGTCCGACGGTTTTGCGTCCCAAGTACCGATGTTAGAACACCACCGTGGCTAAGTTTCGTCCATATACGCCAACTCCGTACAATGTCTCCATCACCCTGTTTTTGGGTGAAAACCCATTTCAGGGACTTAGCCGATTTTCACCCATTGCGGTGTCTATGGGGTGTTGGGAATCGCTCTACCGACCAGCCGGTTGGAGATATCGAGTTGCGGTCTTCGGCGCGTTTGCTCAACTCCGTAATGCCTACTTTTCGTCCATACACACAACACCTCGCAGAGTTCTCCTTCTGCCAGATATAGCGCGTGCCCCTTTGTTCGTGCACCATTTTGGCCTGTTTTTCGTACATCGCTTCGAAACCATGCGTCCGACGGTTTTGCGTCCCAAGTACCGATGTTAGAACACCACCGTGGCTAACTTTCGTCCATATACGCCAACTCCGTGCAATGTCTCCATCACCCTGTTTTTGGGTGAAAACCCATTTCTGGGACTTAGCCGATTTTCACCCATTGCGGTGTCTATGGGGTGTTGGGAATCGCTCTACCGACCAGCCGGTTGGAGATATCGAGTTGCGGTCTTCGGCGCGTTTGCTCAACTCCGTAATGCCTACTTTTCGTCCATACACACAACACCTCGCAGAGTTCTCCTTCTGCCAGATATAGCGCGTGCCCCTTTGTTCGTGCACCATTTTGGCCTGTTTTTCGTACATCGCTTCGAAACCATGCGTCCGACGGTTTTGCGTCCCAAGTACCGATGTTAGAACACCACCGTGGCTAACTTTCGTCCATATACGCCAACTCCGTGCAATGTCTCCATCACCCTGTTTTTGGGTGAAAACCCATTTCTGGGACTTAGCCGATTTTCACCCATTGCGGTGTCTATGGGGTGTTGGGAATCGCTCTACCGACCAGCCGGTTGGAGATATCGAGTTGCGGTCTTCGGCGCGTTTGCTCAACTCCGTAATGCCTACTTTTCGTCCATACACACAACACCTCGCAGAGTTCTCCTTCTGCCAGATATAGCGCGTGCCCCTTTGTTCGTGCACCATTTTGGCCTGTTTTTCGTACATCGCTTCGAAACCATGCGTCCGACGGTTTTGCGTCCCAAGTACCGATGTTAGAACACCACCGTGGCTAACTTTCGTCCATATACGCCAACTCCGTGCAATGTCTCCATCACCCTGTTTTTGGGTGAAAACCCATTTCTGGGACTTAGCCGATTTTCACCCATTGCGGTGTCTATGGGGTGTTGGGAATCGCTCTACCGACCAGCCGGTTGGAGATATCGAGTTGCGGTCTTCGGCGCGTTTGCTCAACTCCGTAATGCCTACTTTTCGTCCATACACACAACACCTCGCAGAGTTCTCCTTCTGCCAGATATAGCGCGTGCCCCTTTGTTCGTGCACCATTTTGGCCTGTTTTTCGTACATCGCTTCGAAACCATGCGTCCGACGGTTTTGCGTCCCAAGTACCGATGTTAGAACACCACCGTGGCTAACTTTCGTCCATATACGCCAACTCCGTACAATGTCTCCATCACCCTGTTTTTGGGTGAAAACCCATTTCAGGGACTTAGCCGATTTTCACCCATTGCGGTGTCTATGGGGTGTTGGGAATCGCTCTACCGACCAGCCGGTTGGAGATATTGAGTTGCGGTCTTCGGCGCGTTTGCTCAACTCCGTAATGCCTACTTTTCGTCCATACACACAACACCTCGCAGAGTTGTCCTTCTGCCAGATATAGCGCGTGCCCCTTTGCTCGTGCACCGTTTTGGCCCGTTTTTCGCACATTGCCTCGAAACCATGCGTGCGACGGTTTTGCGTCCCAAGTACCGATGTTAGAACACCACCGTGGCTAACTTTCGTCCATATACGCCAACTCCGTGCAATGTCTCCATCACCCTGTTTTTGGGTGAAAACCCATTTCTGGGACTTAGCCGATTTTCACCCATTGCGGTGTCTATGGGGTGTTGGGAATCGCTCTACCGACCAGCCGGTTGGAGATATCGAGTTGCGGTCTTCGGCGCGTTTGCTCAACTCCGTAATGCCTACTTTTCGTCCATACACACAACACCTCGCAGAGTTCTCCTTCTGCCAGATATAGCGCGTGCCCCTTTGTTCGTGCACCATTTTGGCCTGTTTTTCGTACATCGCTTCGAAACCATGCGTCCGACGGTTTTGCGTCCCAAGTACCGATGTTAGAACACCACCGTGGCTAACTTTCGTCCATATACGCCAACTCCGTACAATGTCTCCATCACCCTGTTTTTGGGTGAAAACCCATTTCAGGGACTTAGCCGATTTTCACCCATTGCGGTGTCTATGGGGTGTTGGGAATCGCTCTACCGACCAGCCGGTTGGAGATATCGAGTTGCGGTCTTCGGCGCGTTTGCTCAACTCCGTAATGCCTACTATTCGTCCATACACACAACACCTCGCAGAGTTCTCCTTCTGCCAGATATAGCGCGTGCCCCTTTGTTCGTGCACCATTTTGGCCTGTTTTTCGTACATCGCTTCGAAACCATGCGTCCGACGGTTTTGCGTCCCAAGTACCGATGTTAGAACACCACCGTGGCTAACTTTCGTCCATATACGCCAACTCCGTACAATGTCTCCATCACCCTGTTTTTGGGTGAAAACCCATTTCAGGGACTTAGCCGATTTTCACCCATTGCGGTGTCTATGGGGTGTTGGGAATCGCTCTACCGACCAGCCGGTTGGAGATATCGAGTTGCGGTCTTCGGCGCGTTTGCTCAACTCCGTAATGCCTACTTTTCGTCCATACACACAACACCTCGCAGAGTTCTCCTTCTGCCAGATATAGCGCGTGCCCCTTTGCTCGTGCACCGTTTTGGCCCGTTTTTCGCACATTGCCTCGAAACCATGCGTGCGACGGTTTTGCGTCCCAAGTACCGATGTTAGAACACCACCGTGGCTAACTTTCGTCCATATACGCCAACTCCGTGCAATGTCTCCATCACCCTGTTTTTGGGTGAAAACCCATTTCTGGGACTTAGCCGATTTTCACCCATTGCGGTGTCTATGGGGTGTTGGGAATCGCTCTACCGACCAGCCGGTTGGAGATATCGAGTTGCGGTCTTCGGCGCGTTTGCTCAACTCCGTAATGCCTACTTTTCGTCCATACACACAACACCTCGCAGAGTTCTCCTTCTGCCAGATATAGCGCGTGCCCCTTTGTTCGTGCACCATTTTGGCCTGTTTTTCGTACATCGCTTCGAAACCATGCGTCCGACGGTTTTGCGTCCCAAGTACCGATGTTAGAACACCACCGTGGCTAAGTTTCGTCCATATACGCCAACTCCGTACAATGTCTCCATCACCCTGTTTTTGGGTGAAAACCCATTTCAGGGACTTAGCCGATTTTCACCCATTGCGGTGTCTATGGGGTGTTGGGAATCGCTCTACCGACCAGCCGGTTGGAGATATCGAGTTGCGGTCTTCGGCGCGTTTGCTCAACTCCGTAATGCCTACTTTTCGTCCATACACACAACACCTCGCAGAGTTCTCCTTCTGCCAGATATAGCGCGTGCCCCTTTGTTCGTGCACCATTTTGGCCTGTTTTTCGTACATCGCTTCGAAACCATGCGTCCGACGGTTTTGCGTCCCAAGTACCGATGTTAGAACACCACCGTGGCTAAGTTTCGTCCATATACGCCAACTCCGTACAATGTCTCCATCACCCTGTTTTTGGGTGAAAACCCATTTCAGGGACTTAGCCGATTTTCACCCATTGCGGTGTCTATGGGGTGTTGGGAATCGCTCTACCGACCAGCCGGTTGGAGATATCGAGTTGCGGTCTTCGGCGCGTTTGCTCAACTCCGTAATGCCTACTTTTCGTCCATACACACAACACCTCGCAGAGTTCTCCTTCTGCCAGATATAGCGCGTGCCCCTTTGTTCGTGCACCATTTTGGCCTGTTTTTCGTACATCGCTTCGAAACCATGCGTCCGACGGTTTTGCGTCCCAAGTACCGATGTTAGAACACCACCGTGGCTAACTTTCGTCCATATACGCCAACTCCGTGCAATGTCTCCATCACCCTGTTTTTGGGTGAAAACCCATTTCTGGGACTTAGCCGATTTTCACCCATTGCGGTGTCTATGGGGTGTTGGGAATCGCTCTACCGACCAGCCGGTTGGAGATATCGAGTTGCGGTCTTCGGCGCGTTTGCTCAACTCCGTAATGCCTACTTTTCGTCCATACACACAACACCTCGCAGAGTTCTCCTTCTGCCAGATATAGCGCGTGCCCCTTTGTTCGTGCACCATTTTGGCCTGTTTTTCGTACATCGCTTCGAAACCATGCGTCCGACGGTTTTGCGTCCCAAGTACCGATGTTAGAACACCACCGTGGCTAACTTTCGTCCATATACGCCAACTCCGTGCAATGTCTCCATCACCCTGTTTTTGGGTGAAAACCCATTTCTGGGACTTAGCCGATTTTCACCCATTGCGGTGTCTATGGGGTGTTGGGAATCGCTCTACCGACCAGCCGGTTGGAGATATCGAGTTGCGGTCTTCGGCGCGTTTGCTCAACTCCGTAATGCCTACTTTTCGTCCATACACACAACACCTCGCAGAGTTCTCCTTCTGCCAGATATAGCGCGTGCCCCTTTGTTCGTGCACCATTTTGGCCTGTTTTTCGTACATCGCTTCGAAACCATGCGTCCGACGGTTTTGCGTCCCAAGTAGTGATGTTAGAACACCACCGTGGCTAAGTTTCGTCCATATACGCCAACTCCGTACAATGTCTCCATCACCCTGTTTTTGGGTGAAAACCCATTTCAGGGACTTAGCCGATTTTCACCCATTGCGGTGTCTATGGGGTGTTGGGAATCGCTCTACCGACCAGCCGGTTGGAGATATCGAGTTGCGGTCTTCGGCGCGTTTGCTCAACTCCGTAATGCCTACTTTTCGTCCATACACACAACACCTCGCAGAGTTCTCCTTCTGCCAGATATAGCGCGTGCCCCTTTGTTCGTGCACCATTTTGGCCTGTTTTTCGTACATCGCTTCTAAACCATGCGTCCGACGGTTTTGCGTCCCAAGTACCGATGTTAGAACACCACCGTGGCTAACTTTCGTCCATATACGCCAACTCCGTGCAATGTCTCCATCACCCTGTTTTTGGGTGAAAACCCATTTCTGGGACTTAGCCGATTTTCACCCATTGCGGTGTCTATGGGGTGTTGGGAATCGCTCTACCGACCAGCCGGTTGGAGATATCGAGTTGCGGTCTTCGGCGCGTTTGCTCAACTCTGTAATGCCTACTTTTCGTCCATACACACAACACCTCGCAGAGTTCTCCTTCTGCCAGATATAGCGCGTGCCCCTTTGTTCGTGCACCATTTTGGCCTGTTTTTCGTACATCGCTTCGAAACCATGCGTCCGACGGTTTTGCGTCCCAAGTACCGATGTTAGAACACCACCGTGGCTAACTTTCGTCCATATACGCCAACTCCGTGCAATGTCTCCATCACCCTGTTTTTGGGTGAAAACCCATTTCTGGGACTTAGCCGATTTTCACCCATTGCGGTGTCTATGGGGTGTTGGGAATCGCTCTACCGACCAGCCGGTTGGAGATATCGAGTTGCGGTCTTCGGCGCGTTTGCTCAACTCCGTAATGCCTACTTTTCGTCCATACACACAACACCTCGCAGAGTTCTCCTTCTGCCAGATATAGCGCGTGCCCCTTTGTTCGTGCACCATTTTGGCCTGTTTTTCGTACATCGCTTCGAAACCATGCGTCCGACGGTTTTGCGTCCCAAGTACCGATGTTAGAACACCACCGTGGCTAAGTTTCGTCCATATACGCCAACTCCGTACAATGTCTCCATCACCCTGTTTTTGGGTGAAAACCCATTTCTGGGACTTAGCCGATTTTCACCCATTGCGGTGTCTATGGGGTGTTGGGAATCGCTCTACCGACCAGCCGGTTGGAGATATCGAGTTGCGGTCTTCGGCGCGTTTGCTCAACTCCGTAATGCCTACTTTTCGTCCATACACACAACACCTCGCAGAGTTCTCCTTCTGCCAGATATAGCGCGTGCCCCTTTGTTCGTGCACCATTTTGGCCTGTTTTTCGTACATCGCTTCTAAACCATGCGTGCGACGGTTTTGCGTTCCAAGTACCGATGTTAGAACACCACCGTGGCTAACTTTCGTCCATATACGCCAACTCCGTGCAATGTCTCCATCACCCTGTTTTTGGGTGAAAACCCATTTCTGGGACTTAGCCGATTTTCACCCATTGCGGTGTCTATGGGGTGTTGGGAATCGCTCTACCGACCAGCCGGTTGGAGATATCGAGTTGCGGTCTTCGGCGCGTTTGCTCAACTCCGTAATGCCTACTTTTCGTCCATACACACAACACCTCGCAGAGTTCTCCTTCTGCCAGATATAGCGCGTGCCCCTTTGTTCGTGCACCATTTTGGCCTGTTTTTCGTACATCGCTTCGAAACCATGCGTCCGACGGTTTTGCGTCCCAAGTACCGATGTTAGAACACCACCGTGGCTAAGTTTCGTCCATATACGCCAACTCCGTGCAATGTCTCCATCACCCTGTTTTTGGGTGAAAACCCATTTCTGGGACTTAGCCGATTTTCACCCATTGCGGTGTCTATGGGGTGTTGGGAATCGCTCTACCGACCAGCCGGTTGGAGATATCGAGTTGCGGTTTTCGGCGCGTTTGCTCAACTCCGTAATGCCTACTTTTCGTCCATACACACAACACCTCGCAGAGTTCTCCTTCTGCCAGATATAGCGCGTGCCCCTTTGTTCGTGCACCATTTTGGCCTGTTTTTCGTACATCGCTTCGAAACCATGCGTCCGACGGTTTTGCGTCCCAAGTACCGATGTTAGAACACCACCGTGGCTAAGTTTCGTCCATATACGCCAACTCCGTACAATGTCTCCATCACCCTGTTTTTGGGTGAAAACCCATTTCAGGGACTTAGCCGATTTTCACCCATTGCGGTGTCTATGGGGTGTTGGGAATCGCTCTACCGACCAGCCGGTTGGAGATATCGAGTTGCGGTCTTCGGCGCGTTTGCTCAACTCCGTAATGCCTACTTTTCGTCCATACACACAACACCTCGCAGAGTTCTCCTTCTGCCAGATATAGCGCGTGCCCCTTTGTTCGTGCACCATTTTGGCCTGTTTTTCGTACATCGCTTCGAAACCATGCGTCCGACGGTTTTGCGTCCCAAGTACCGATGTTAGAACACCACCGTGGCTAACTTTCGTCCATATACGCCAACTCCGTGCAATGTCTCCATCACCCTGTTTTTGGGTGAAAACCCATTTCTGGGACTTAGCCGATTTTCACCCATTGCGGTGTCTATGGGGTGTTGGGAATCGCTCTACCGACCAGCCGGTTGGAGATATCGAGTTGCGGTCTTCGGCGCGTTTGCTCAACTCCGTAATGCCTACTTTTCGTCCATACACACAACACCTCGCAGAGTTCTCCTTCTGCCAGATATAGCGCGTGCCCCTTTGTTCGTGCACCATTTTGGCCTGTTTTTCGTACATCGCTTCGAAACCATGCGTCCGACGGTTTTGCGTCCCAAGTACCGATGTTAGAACACCACCGTGGCTAAGTTTCGTCCATATACGCCAACTCCGTACAATGTCTCCATCACCCTGTTTTTGGGTGAAAACCCATTTCAGGGACTTAGCCGATTTTCACCCATTGCGGTGTCTATGGGGTGTTGGGAATCGCTCTACCGACCAGCCGGTTGGAGATATCGAGTTGCGGTCTTCGGCGCGTTTGCTCAACTCCGTAATGCCTACTTTTCGTCCATACACACAACACCTCGCAGAGTTCTCCTTCTGCCAGATATAGCGCGTGCCCCTTTGTTCGTGCACCATTTTGGCCTGTTTTTCGTACATCGCTTCGAAACCATGCGTCCGACGGTTTTGCGTCCCAAGTACCGATGTTAGAACACCACCGTGGCTAACTTTCGTCCATATACGCCAACTCCGTGCAATGTCTCCATCACCCTGTTTTTGGGTGAAAACCCATTTCTGGGACTTAGCCGATTTTCACCCATTGCGGTGTCTATGGGGTGTTGGGAATCGCTCTACCGACCAGCCGGTTGGAGATATCGAGTTGCGGTCTTCGGCGCGTTTGCTCAACTCCGTAATGCCTACTTTTCGTCCATACACACAACACCTCGCAGAGTTCTCCTTCTGCCAGATATAGCGCGTGCCCCTTTGTTCGTGCACCATTTTGGCCTGTTTTTCGTACATCGCTTCGAAACCATGCATCCGACGGTTTTGCGTCCCAAGTACCGATGTTAGAACACCACCGTGGCTAACTTTCGTCCATATACGCCAACTCCGTGCAATGTCTCCATCACCCTGTTTTTGGGTGAAAACCCATTTCTGGGACTTAGCCGATTTTCACCCATTGCGGTGTCTATGGGGTGTTGGGAATCGCTCTACCGACCAGCCGGTTGGAGATATCGAGTTGCGGTCTTCGGCGCGTTTGCTCAACTCCGTAATGCCTACTTTTCGTCCATACACACAACACCTCGCAGAGTTCTCCTTCTGCCAGATATAGCGCGTGCCCCTTTGTTCGTGCACCATTTTGGCCTGTTTTTCGTACATCGCTTCGAAACCATGCGTCCGACGGTTTTGCGTCCCAAGTAGTGATGTTAGAACACCACCGTGGCTAAGTTTCGTCCATATACGCCAACTCCGTACAATGTCTCCATCACCCTGTTTTTGGGTGAAAACCCATTTCAGGGACTTAGCCGATTTTCACCCATTGCGGTGTCTATGGGGTGTTGGGAATCGCTCTACCGACCAGCCGGTTGGAGATATCGAGTTGCGGTCTTCGGCGCGTTTGCTCAACTCCGTAATGCCTACTTTTCGTCCATACACACAACACCTCGCAGAGTTCTCCTTCTGCCAGATATAGCGCGTGCCCCTTTGTTCGTGCACCATTTTGGCCTGTTTTTCGTACATCGCTTCTAAACCATGCGTCCGACGGTTTTGCGTCCCAAGTACCGATGTTAGAACACCACCGTGGCTAACTTTCGTCCATATACGCCAACTCCGTGCAATGTCTCCATCACCCTGTTTTTGGGTGAAAACCCATTTCTGGGACTTAGCCGATTTTCACCCATTGCGGTGTCTATGGGGTGTTGGGAATCGCTCTACCGACCAGCCGGTTGGAGATATCGAGTTGCGGTCTTCGGCGCGTTTGCTCAACTCCGTAATGCCTACTTTTCGTCCATACACACAACACCTCGCAGAGTTCTCCTTCTGCCAGATATAGCGCGTGCCCCTTTGTTCGTGCACCATTTTGGCCTGTTTTTCGTACATCGCTTCGAAACCATGCGTCCGACGGTTTTGCGTCCCAAGTACCGATGTTAGAACACCACCGTGGCTAACTTTCGTCCATATACGCCAACTCCGTGCAATGTCTCCATCACCCTGTTTTTGGGTGAAAACCCATTTCTGGGACTTAGCCGATTTTCACCCATTGCGGTGTCTATGGGGTGTTGGGAATCGCTCTACCGACCAGCCGGTTGGAGATATCGAGTTGCGGTCTTCGGCGCGTTTGCTCAACTCCGTAATGCCTACTTTTCGTCCATACACACAACACCTCGCAGAGTTCTCCTTCTGCCAGATATAGCGCGTGCCCCTTTGTTCGTGCACCATTTTGGCCTGTTTTTCGTACATCGCTTCGAAACCATGCGTCCGACGGTTTTGCGTCCCAAGTACCGATGTTAGAACACCACCGTGGCTAAGTTTCGTCCATATACGCCAACTCCGTACAATGTCTCCATCACCCTGTTTTTGGGTGAAAACCCATTTCAGGGACTTAGCCGATTTTCACCCATTGCGGTGTCTATGGGGTGTTGGGAATCGCTCTACCGACCAGCCGGTTGGAGATATCGAGTTGCGGTCTTCGGCGCGTTTGCTCAACTCCGTAATGCCTACTTTTCGTCCATACACACAACACCTCGCAGAGTTCTCCTTCTGCCAGATATAGCGCGTGCCCCTTTGTTCGTGCACCATTTTGGCCTGTTTTTCGTACATCGCTTCTAAACCATGCGTGCGACGGTTTTGCGTTCCAAGTACCGATGTTAGAACACCACCGTGGCTAACTTTCGTCCATATACGCCAACTCCGTGCAATGTCTCCATCACCCTGTTTTTGGGTGAAAACCCATTTCTGGGACTTAGCCGATTTTCACCCATTGCGGTGTCTATGGGGTGTTGGGAATCGCTCTACCGACCAGCCGGTTGGAGATATCGAGTTGCGGTCTTCGGCGCGTTTGCTCAACTCCGTAATGCCTACTTTTCGTCCATACACACAACACCTCGCAGAGTTCTCCTTCTGCCAGATATAGCGCGTGCCCCTTTGTTCGTGCACCATTTTGGCCTGTTTTTCGTACATCGCTTCGAAACCATGCGTCCGACGGTTTTGCGTCCCAAGTACCGATGTTAGAACACCACCGTGGCTAAGTTT
This sequence comes from Anopheles nili, assembly GCF_943737925.1. Classification (NCBI taxonomy): domain Eukaryota; kingdom Metazoa; phylum Arthropoda; class Insecta; order Diptera; family Culicidae; genus Anopheles; species Anopheles nili. The sequence goes on from NW_026525520.1 coordinate 58,000, forward strand.
CGTCCATATACGCCAACTCCGTGCAATGTCTCCATCACCCTGTTTTTGGGTGAAAACCCATTTCTGGGACTTAGCCGATTTTCACCCATTGCGGTGTCTATGGGGTGTTGGGAATCGCTCTACCGACCAGCCGGTTGGAGATATCGAGTTGCGGTCTTCGGCGCGTTTGCTCAACTCCGTAATGCCTACTTTTCGTCCATACACACAACACCTCGCAGAGTTCTCCTTCTGCCAGATATAGCGCGTGCCCCTTTGTTCGTGCACCATTTTGGCCTGTTTTTCGTACATCGCTTCGAAACCATGCGTCCGACGGTTTTGCGTCCCAAGTACCGATGTTAGAACACCACCGTGGCTAACTTTCGTCCATATACGCCAACTCCGTGCAATGTCTCCATCACCCTGTTTTTGGGTGAAAACCCATTTCTGGGACTTAGCCGATTTTCACCCATTGCGGTGTCTATGGGGTGTTGGGAATCGCTCTACCGACCAGCCGGTTGGAGATATCGAGTTGCGGTCTTCGGCGCGTTTGCTCAACTCCGTAATGCCTACTTTTCGTCCATACACACAACACCTCGCAGAGTTCTCCTTCTGCCAGATATAGCGCGTGCCCCTTTGTTCGTGCACCATTTTGGCCTGTTTTTCGTACATCGCTTCGAAACCATGCGTCCGACGGTTTTGCGTCCCAAGTACCGATGTTAGAACACCACCGTGGCTAACTTTCGTCCATATACGCCAACTCCGTGCAATGTCTCCATCACCCTGTTTTTGGGTGAAAACCCATTTCTGGGACTTAGCCGATTTTCACCCATTGCGGTGTCTATGGGGTGTTGGGAATCGCTCTACCGACCAGCCGGTTGGAGATATCGAGTTGCGGTCTTCGGCGCGTTTGCTCAACTCCGTAATGCCTACTTTTCGTCCATACACACAACACCTCGCAGAGTTCTCCTTCTGCCAGATATAGCGCGTGCCCCTTTGTTCGTGCACCATTTTGGCCTGTTTTTCGTACATCGCTTCTAAACCATGCGTCCGACGGTTTTGCGTCCCAAGTACCGATGTTAGAACACCACCGTGGCTAACTTTCGTCCATATACGCCAACTCCGTGCAATGTCTCCATCACCCTGTTTTTGGGTGAAAACCCATTTCTGGGACTTAGCCGATTTTCACCCATTGCGGTGTCTATGGGGTGTTGGGAATCGCTCTACCGACCAGCCGGTTGGAGATATCGAGTTGCGGTCTTCGGCGCGTTTGCTCAACTCCGTAATGCCTACTTTTCGTCCATACACACAACACCTCGCAGAGTTCTCCTTCTGCCAGATATAGCGCGTGCCCCTTTGTTCGTGCACCATTTTGGCCTGTTTTTCGTACATCGCTTCGAAACCATGCGTCCGACGGTTTTGCGTCCCAAGTACCGATGTTAGAACACCACCGTGGCTAACTTTCGTCCATATACGCCAACTCCGTACAATGTCTCCATCACCCTGTTTTTGGGTGAAAACCCATTTCAGGGACTTAGCCGATTTTCACCCATTGCGGTGTCTATGGGGTGTTGGGAATCGCTCTACCGACCAGCCGGTTGGAGATATCGAGTTGCGGTCTTCGGCGCGTTTGCTCAACTCCGTAATGCCTACTTTTCGTCCATACACACAACACCTCGCAGAGTTCTCCTTCTGCCAGATATAGCGCGTGCCCCTTTGCTCGTGCACCGTTTTGGCCCGTTTTTCGCACATTGCCTCGAAACCATGCGTCCGACGGTTTTGCGTCCCAAGTACCGATGTTAGAACACCACCGTGGCTAACTTTCGTCCATATACGCCAACTCCGTGCAATGTCTCCATCACCCTGTTTTTGGGTGAAAACCCATTTCTGGGACTTAGCCGATTTTCACCCATTGCGGTGTCTATGGGGTGTTGGGAATCGCTCTACCGACCAGCCGGTTGGAGATATCGAGTTGCGGTCTTCGGCGCGTTTGCTCAACTCCGTAATGCCTACTTTTCGTCCATACACACAACACCTCGCAGAGTTCTCCTTCTGCCAGATATAGCGCGTGCCCCTTTGTTCGTGCACCATTTTGGCCTGTTTTTCGTACATCGCTTCGAAACCATGCGTCCGACGGTTTTGCGTCCCAAGTACCGATGTTAGAACACCACCGTGGCTAAGTTTCGTCCATATACGCCAACTCCGTACAATGTCTCCATCACCCTGTTTTTGGGTGAAAACCCATTTCAGGGACTTAGCCGATTTTCACCCATTGCGGTGTCTATGGGGTGTTGGGAATCGCTCTACCGACCAGCCGGTTGGAGATATCGAGTTGCGGTCTTCGGCGCGTTTGCTCAACTCCGTAATGCCTACTTTTCGTCCATACACACAACACCTCGCAGAGTTCTCCTTCTGCCAGATATAGCGCGTGCCCCTTTGTTCGTGCACCATTTTGGCCTGTTTTTCGTACATCGCTTCGAAACCATGCGTCCGACGGTTTTGCGTCCCAAGTACCGATGTTAGAACACCACCGTGGCTAACTTTCGTCCATATACGCCAACTCCGTGCAATGTCTCCATCACCCTGTTTTTGGGTGAAAACCCATTTCTGGGACTTAGCCGATTTTCACCCATTGCGGTGTCTATGGGGTGTTGGGAATCGCTCTACCGACCAGCCGGTTGGAGATATCGAGTTGCGGTCTTCGGCGCGTTTGCTCAACTCCGTAATGCCTACTTTTCGTCCATACACACAACACCTCGCAGAGTTCTCCTTCTGCCAGATATAGCGCGTGCCCCTTTGTTCGTGCACCATTTTGGCCTGTTTTTCGTACATCGCTTCGAAACCATGCGTCCGACGGTTTTGCGTCCCAAGTACCGATGTTAGAACACCACCGTGGCTAACTTTCGTCCATATACGCCAACTCCGTGCAATGTCTCCATCACCCTGTTTTTGGGTGAAAACCCATTTCTGGGACTTAGCCGATTTTCACCCATTGCGGTGTCTATGGGGTGTTGGGAATCGATCTACCGACCAGCCGGTTGGAGATATCGAGTTGCGGTCTTCGGCGCGTTTGCTCAACTCCGTAATGCCTACTTTTCGTCCATACACACAACACCTCGCAGAGTTCTCCTTCTGCCAGATATAGCGCGTGCCCCTTTGTTCGTGCACCATTTTGGCCTGTTTTTCGTACATCGCTTCGAAACCATGCGTCCGACGGTTTTGCGTCCCAAGTAGTGATGTTAGAACACCACCGTGGCTAAGTTTCGTCCATATACGCCAACTCCGTACAATGTCTCCATCACCCTGTTTTTGGGTGAAAACCCATTTCAGGGACTTAGCCGATTTTCACCCATTGCGGTGTCTATGGGGTGTTGGGAATCGCTCTACCGACCAGCCGGTTGGAGATATCGAGTTGCGGTCTTCGGCGCGTTTGCTCAACTCCGTAATGCCTACTTTTCGTCCATACACACAACACCTCGCAGAGTTCTCCTTCTGCCAGATATAGCGCGTGCCCCTTTGTTCGTGCACCATTTTGGCCTGTTTTTCGTACATCGCTTCTAAACCATGCGTCCGACGGTTTTGCGTCCCAAGTACCGATGTTAGAACACCACCGTGGCTAACTTTCGTCCATATACGCCAACTCCGTGCAATGTCTCCATCACCCTGTTTTTGGGTGAAAACCCATTTCTGGGACTTAGCCGATTTTCACCCATTGCGGTGTCTATGGGGTGTTGGGAATCGCTCTACCGACCAGCCGGTTGGAGATATCGAGTTGCGGTCTTCGGCGCGTTTGCTCAACTCCGTAATGCCTACTTTTCGTCCATACACACAACACCTCGCAGAGTTCTCCTTCTGCCAGATATAGCGCGTGCCCCTTTGTTCGTGCACCATTTTGGCCTGTTTTTCGTACATCGCTTCGAAACCATGCGTCCGACGGTTTTGCGTCCCAAGTACCGATGTTAGAACACCACCGTGGCTAACTTTCGTCCATATACGCCAACTCCGTGCAATGTCTCCATCACCCTGTTTTTGGGTGAAAACCCATTTCTGGGACTTAGCCGATTTTCACCCATTGCGGTGTCTATGGGGTGTTGGGAATCGCTCTACCGACCAGCCGGTTGGAGATATCGAGTTGCGGTCTTCGGCGCGTTTGCTCAACTCCGTAATGCCTACTTTTCGTCCATACACACAACACCTCGCAGAGTTCTCCTTCTGCCAGATATAGCGCGTGCCCCTTTGTTCGTGCACCATTTTGGCCTGTTTTTCGTACATCGCTTCGAAACCATGCGTCCGACGGTTTTGCGTCCCAAGTACCGATGTTAGAACACCACCGTGGCTAAGTTTCGTCCATATACGCCAACTCCGTACAATGTCTCCATCACCCTGTTTTTGGGTGAAAACCCATTTCAGGGACTTAGCCGATTTTCACCCATTGCGGTGTCTATGGGGTGTTGGGAATCGCTCTACCGACCAGCCGGTTGGAGATATCGAGTTGCGGTCTTCGGCGCGTTTGCTCAACTCCGTAATGCCTACTTTTCGTCCATACACACAACACCTCGCAGAGTTCTCCTTCTGCCAGATATAGCGCGTGCCCCTTTGTTCGTGCACCATTTTGGCCTGTTTTTCGTACATCGCTTCTAAACCATGCGTGCGACGGTTTTGCGTTCCAAGTACCGATGTTAGAACACCACCGTGGCTAACTTTCGTCCATATACGTCAACTCCGTGCAATGTCTCCATCACCCTGTTTTTGGGTGAAAACCCATTTCTGGGACTTAGCCGATTTTCACCCATTGCGGTGTCTATGGGGTGTTGGGAATCGCTCTACCGACCAGCCGGTTGGAGATATCGAGTTGCGGTCTTCGGCGCGTTTGCTCAACTCCGTAATGCCTACTTTTCGTCCATACACACAACACCTCGCAGAGTTCTCCTTCTGCCAGATATAGCGCGTGCCCCTTTGTTCGTGCACCATTTTGGCCTGTTTTTCGTACATCGCTTCGAAACCATGCGTCCGACGGTTTTGCGTCCCAAGTACCGATGTTAGAACACCACCGTGGCTAAGTTTCGTCCATATACGCCAACTCCGTGCAATGTCTCCATCACCCTGTTTTTGGGTGAAAACCCATTTCTGGGACTTAGCCGATTTTCACCCATTGCGGTGTCTATGGGGTGTTGGGAATCGCTCTACCGACCAGCCGGTTGGAGATATCGAGTTGCGGTCTTCGGCGCGTTTGCTCAACTCCGTAATGCCTACTTTTCGTCCATACACACAACACCTCGCAGAGTTCTCCTTCTGCCAGATATAGCGCGTGCCCCTTTGTTCGTGCACCATTTTGGCCTGTTTTTCGTACATCGCTTCGAAACCATGCGTCCGACGGTTTTGCGTCCCAAGTACCGATGTTAGAACACCACCGTGGCTAACTTTCGTCCATATACGCCAACTCCGTGCAATGTCTCCATCACCCTGTTTTTGGGTGAAAACCCATTTCTGGGACTTAGCCGATTTTCACCCATTGCGGTGTCTATGGGGTGTTGGGAATCGCTCTACCGACCAGCCGGTTGGAGATATCGAGTTGCGGTCTTCGGCGCGTTTGCTCAACTCCGTAATGCCTACTTTTCGTCCATACACACAACACCTCGCAGAGTTCTCCTTCTGCCAGATATAGCGCGTGCCCCTTTGTTCGTGCACCATTTTGGCCTGTTTTTCGTACATCGCTTCTAAACCATGCGTCCGACGGTTTTGCGTCCCAAGTACCGATGTTAGAACACCACCGTGGCTAACTTTCGTCCATATACGCCAACTCCGTGCAATGTCTCCATCACCCTGTTTTTGGGTGAAAACCCATTTCTGGGACTTAGCCGATTTTCACCCATTGCGGTGTCTATGGGGTGTTGGGAATCGCTCTACCGACCAGCCGGTTGGAGATATCGAGTTGCGGTCTTCGGCGCGTTTGCTCAACTCCGTAATGCCTACTTTTCGTCCATACACACAACACCTCGCAGAGTTCTCCTTCTGCCAGATATAGCGCGTGCCCCTTTGTTCGTGCACCATTTTGGCCTGTTTTTCGTACATCGCTTCGAAACCATGCGTCCGACGGTTTTGCGTCCCAAGTACCGATGTTAGAACACCACCGTGGCTAACTTTTGTCCATATACGCCAACTCCGTACAATGTCTCCATCACCCTGTTTTTGGGTGAAAACCCATTTCAGGGACTTAGCCGATTTTCACCCATTGCGGTGTCTATGGGGTGTTGGGAATCGCTCTACCGACCAGCCGGTTGGAGATATCGAGTTGCGGTCTTCGGCGCGTTTGCTCAACTCCGTAATGCCTACTTTTCGTCCATACACACAACACCTCGCAGAGTTCTCCTTCTGCCAGATATAGCGCGTGCCCCTTTGCTCGTGCACCGTTTTGGCCCGTTTTTCGCACATTGCCTCGAAACCATGCGTGCGACGGTTTTGCGTCCCAAGTACCGATGTTAGAACACCACCGTGGCTAACTTTCGTCCATATACGCCAACTCCGTGCAATGTCTCCATCACCCTGTTTTTGGGTGAAAACCCATTTCTGGGACTTAGCCGATTTTCACCCATTGCGGTGTCTATGGGGTGTTGGGAATCGCTCTACCGACCAGCCGGTTGGAGATATCGAGTTGCGGTCTTCGGCGCGTTTGCTCAACTCCGTAATGCCTACTTTTCGTCCATACACACAACACCTCGCAGAGTTCTCCTTCTGCCAGATATAGCGCGTGCCCCTTTGTTCGTGCACCATTTTGGCCTGTTTTTCGTACATCGCTTCGAAACCATGCGTCCGACGGTTTTGCGTCCCAAGTACCGATGTTAGAACACCACTGTGGCTAACTTTCGTCCATATACGCCAACTCCGTACAATGTCTCCATCACCCTGTTTTTGGGTGAAAACCCATTTCAGGGACTTAGCCGATTTTCACCCATTGCGGTGTCTATGGGGTGTTGGGAATCGCTCTACCGACCAGCCGGTTGGAGATATCGAGTTGCGGTCTTCGGCGCGTTTGCTCAACTCCGTAATGCCTACTATTCGTCCATACACACAACACCTCGCAGAGTTCTCCTTCTGCCAGATATAGCGCGTGCCCCTTTGTTCGTGCACCATTTTGGCCTGTTTTTCGTACATCGCTTCGAAACCATGCGTCCGACGGTTTTGCGTCCCAAGTACCGATGTTAGAACACCACCGTGGCTAACTTTCGTCCATATACGCCAACTCCGTACAATGTCTCCATCACCCTGTTTTTGGGTGAAAACCCATTTCAGGGACTTAGCCGATTTTCACCCATTGCGGTGTCTATGGGGTGTTGGGAATCGCTCTACCGACCAGCCGGTTGGAGATATCGAGTTGCGGTCTTTGGCGCGTTTGCTCAACTCCGTAATGCCTACTTTTCGTCCATACACACAACACCTCGCAGAGTTCTCCTTCTGCCAGATATAGCGCGTGCCCCTTTGCTCGTGCACCGTTTTGGCCCGTTTTTCGCACATTGCCTCGAAACCATGCGTGCGACGGTTTTGCGTCCCAAGTACCGATGTTAGAACACCACCGTGGCTAACTTTCGTCCATATACGCCAACTCCGTGCAATGTCTCCATCACCCTGTTTTTGGGTGAAAACCCATTTCTGGGACTTAGCCGATTTTCACCCATTGCGGTGTCTATGGGGTGTTGGGAATCGCTCTACCGACCAGCCGGTTGGAGATATCGAGTTGCGGTCTTCGGCGCGTTTGCTCAACTCCGTAATGCCTACTTTTCGTCCATACACACAACACCTCGCAGAGTTCTCCTTCTGCCAGATATAGCGCGTGCCCCTTTGTTCGTGCACCATTTTGGCCTGTTTTTCGTACATCGCTTCGAAACCATGCGTCCGACGGTTTTGCGTCCCAAGTACCGATGTTAGAACACCACCGTGGCTAAGTTTCGTCCATATACGCCAACTCCGTACAATGTCTCCATCACCCTGTTTTTGGGTGAAAACCCATTTCAGGGACTTAGCCGATTTTCACCCATTGCGGTGTCTATGGGGTGTTGGGAATCGCTCTACCGACCAGCCGGTTGGAGATATCGAGTTGCGGTCTTCGGCGCGTTTGCTCAACTCCGTAATGCCTACTTTTCGTCCATACACACAACACCTCGCAGAGTTCTCCTTCTGCCAGATATAGCGCGTGCCCCTTTGTTCGTGCACCATTTTGGCCTGTTTTTCGTACATCGCTTCGAAACCATGCGTCCGACGGTTTTGCGTCCCAAGTACCGATGTTAGAACACCACCGTGGCTAACTTTCGTCCATATACGCCAACTCCGTGCAATGTCTCCATCACCCTGTTTTTGGGTGAAAACCCATTTCTGGGACTTAGCCGATTTTCACCCATTGCGGTGTCTATGGGGTGTTGGGAATCGCTCTACCGACCAGCCGGTTGGAGATATCGAGTTGCGGTCTTCGGCGCGTTTGCTCAACTCCGTAATGCCTACTTTTCGTCCATACACACAACACCTCGCAGAGTTCTCCTTCTGCCAGATATAGCGCGTGCCCCTTTGTTCGTGCACCATTTTGGCCTGTTTTTCGTACATCGCTTCGAAACCATGCGTCCGACGGTTTTGCGTCCCAAGTACCGATGTTAGAACACCACCGTGGCTAACTTTCGTCCATATACGCCAACTCCGTGCAATGTCTCCATCACCCTGTTTTTGGGTGAAAACCCATTTCTGGGACTTAGCCGATTTTCACCCATTGCGGTGTCTATGGGGTGTTGGGAATCGCTCTACCGACCAGCCGGTTGGAGATATCGAGTTGCGGTCTTCGGCGCGTTTGCTCAACTCCGTAATGCCTACTTTTCGTCCATACACACAACACCTCGCAGAGTTCTCCTTCTGCCAGATATAGCGCGTGCCCCTTTGTTCGTGCACCATTTTGGCCTGTTTTTCGTACATCGCTTCGAAACCATGCGTCCGACGGTTTTGCGTCCCAAGTAGTGATGTTAGAACACCACCGTGGCTAAGTTTCGTCCATATACGCCAACTCCGTACAATGTCTCCATCACCCTGTTTTTGGGTGAAAACCCATTTCAGGGACTTAGCCGATTTTCACCCATTGCGGTGTCTATGGGGTGTTGGGAATCGCTCTACCGACCAGCCGGTTGGAGATATCGAGTTGCGGTCTTCGGCGCGTTTGCTCAACTCCGTAATGCCTACTTTTCGTCCATACACACAACACCTCGCAGAGTTCTCCTTCTGCCAGATATAGCGCGTGCCCCTTTGTTCGTGCACCATTTTGGCCTGTTTTTCGTACATCGCTTCTAAACCATGCGTCCGACGGTTTTGCGTCCCAAGTACCGATGTTAGAACACCACCGTGGCTAACTTTCGTCCATATACGCCAACTCCGTGCAATGTCTCCATCACCCTGTTTTTGGGTGAAAACCCATTTCTGGGACTTAGCCGATTTTCACCCATTGCGGTGTCTATGGGGTGTTGGGAATCGCTCTACCGACCAGCCGGTTGGAGATATCGAGTTGCGGTCTTCGGCGCGTTTGCTCAACTCCGTAATGCCTACTTTTCGTCCATACACACAACACCTCGCAGAGTTCTCCTTCTGCCAGATATAGCGCGTGCCCCTTTGTTCGTGCACCATTTTGGCCTGTTTTTCGTACATCGCTTCGAAACCATGCGTCCGACGGTTTTGCGTCCCAAGTACCGATGTTAGAACACCACCGTGGCTAACTTTCGTCCATATACGCCAACTCCGTGCAATGTCTCCATCACCCTGTTTTTGGGTGAAAACCCATTTCTGGGACTTAGCCGATTTTCACCCATTGCGGTGTCTATGGGGTGTTGGGAATCGCTCTACCGACCAGCCGGTTGGAGATATCGAGTTGCGGTCTTCGGCGCGTTTGCTCAACTCCGTAATGCCTACTTTTCGTCCATACACACAACACCTCGCAGAGTTCTCCTTCTGCCAGATATAGCGCGTGCCCCTTTGTTCGTGCACCATTTTGGCCTGTTTTTCGTACATCGCTTCGAAACCATGCGTCCGACGGTTTTGCGTCCCAAGTACCGATGTTAGAACACCACCGTGGCTAAGTTTCGTCCATATACGCCAACTCCGTACAATGTCTCCATCACCCTGTTTTTGGGTGAAAACCCATTTCAGGGACTTAGCCGATTTTCACCCATTGCGGTGTCTATGGGGTGTTGGGAATCGCTCTACCGACCAGCCGGTTGGAGATATCGAGTTGCGGTCTTCGGCGCGTTTGCTCAACTCCGTAATGCCTACTTTTCGTCCATACACACAACACCTCGCAGAGTTCTCCTTCTGCCAGATATAGCGCGTGCCCCTTTGTTCGTGCACCATTTTGGCCTGTTTTTCGTACATCGCTTCTAAACCATGCGTGCGACGGTTTTGCGTTCCAAGTACCGATGTTAGAACACCACCGTGGCTAACTTTCGTCCATATACGCCAACTCCGTGCAATGTCTCCATCACCCTGTTTTTGGGTGAAAACCCATTTCTGGGACTTAGCCGATTTTCACCCATTGCGGTGTCTATGGGGTGTTGGGAATCGCTCTACCGACCAGCCGGTTGGAGATATCGAGTTGCGGTCTTCGGCGCGTTTGCTCAACTCCGTAATGCCTACTTTTCGTCCATACACACAACACCTCGCAGAGTTCTCCTTCTGCCAGATATAGCGCGTGCCCCTTTGTTCGTGCACCATTTTGGCCTGTTTTTCGTACATCGCTTCTAAACCATGCGTGCGACGGTTTTGCGTTCCAAGTACCGATGTTAGAACACCACCGTGGCTAACTTTCGTCCATATACGCCAACTCCGTGCAATGTCTCCATCACCCTGTTTTTGGGTGAAAACCCATTTCTGGGACTTAGCCGATTTTCACCCATTGCGGTGTCTATGGGGTGTTGGGAATCGCTCTACCGACCAGCCGGTTGGAGATATCGAGTTGCGGTCTTCGGCGCGTTTGCTCAACTCCGTAATGCCTACTTTTCGTCCATACACACAACACCTCGCAGAGTTCTCCTTCTGCCAGATATAGCGCGTGCCCCTTTGTTCGTGCACCATTTTGGCCTGTTTTTCGTACATCGCTTCTAAACCATGCGTGCGACGGTTTTGCGTTCCAAGTACCGATGTTAGAACACCACCGTGGCTAACTTTCGTCCATATACGCCAACTCCGTGCAATGTCTCCATCACCCTGTTTTTGGGTGAAAACCCATTTCTGGGACTTAGCCGATTTTCACCCATTGCGGTGTCTGCGAGGTGTTGGGAATCGCTCTACCGACCAGCCGGTTGGAGATATCGAGTTGCGGTCTTCGGCGCGTTTGCTCAACTCCGTAATGCCTACTTTTCGTCCATACACACAACACCTCGCAGAGTTCTCCTTCTGCCAGATATAGCGCGTGCCCCTTTGTTCGTGCACCATTTTGGCCTGTTTTTCGTACATCGCTTCGAAACCATGCGTCCGACGGTTTTGCGTCCCAAGTAGTGATGTTAGAACACCACCGTGGCTAAGTTTCGTCCATATACGCCAACTCCGTGCAATGTCTCCATCACCCTGTTTTTGGGTGAAAACCCATTTCTGGGACTTAGCCGATTTTCACCCATTGCGGTGTCTATGGGGTGTTGGGAATCGCTCTACCGACCAGCCGGTTGGAGATATCGAGTTGCGGTCTTCGGCGCGTTTGCTCAACTCCGTAATGCCTACTTTTCGTCCATACACACAACACCTCGCAGAGTTCTCCTTCTGCCAGATATAGCGCGTGCCCCTTTGTTCGTGCACCATTTTGGCCTGTTTTTCGTACATCGCTTCTAAACCATGCGTGCGACGGTTTTGCGTTCCAAGTACCGATGTTAGAACACCACCGTGGCTAACTTTCGTCCATATACGCCAACTCCGTACAATGTCTCCATCACCCTGTTTTTGGGTGAAAACCCATTTCTGGGACTTAGCCGATTTTCACCCATTGCGGTGTCTATGGGGTGTTGGGAATCGCTCTACCGACCAGCCGGTTGGAGATATCGAGTTGCGGTCTTCGGCGCGTTTGCTCAACTCCGTAATGCCTACTTTTCGTCCATACACACAACACCTCGCAGAGTTCTCCTTCTGCCAGATATAGCGCGTGCCCCTTTGTTCGTGCACCATTTTGGCCTGTTTTTCGTACATCGCTTCGAAACCATGCGTCCGACGGTTTTGCGTCCCAAGTACCGATGTTAGAACACCACCGTGGCTAACTTTCGTCCATATACGCCAACTCCGTGCAATGTCTCCATCACCCTGTTTTTGGGTGAAAACCCATTTCTGGGACTTAGCCGATTTTCACCCATTGCGGTGTCTATGGGGTGTTGGGAATCGCTCTACCGACCAGCCGGTTGGAGATATCGAGTTGCGGTCTTCGGCGCGTTTGCTCAACTCCGTAATGCCTACTTTTCGTCCATACACACAACACCTCGCAGAGTTCTCCTTCTGCCAGATATAGCGCGTGCCCCTTTGTTCGTGCACCATTTTGGCCTGTTTTTCGTACATCGCTTCGAAACCATGCGTCCGACGGTTTTGCGTCCCAAGTACCGATGTTAGAACACCACCGTGGCTAACTTTCGTCCATATACGCCAACTCCGTGCAATGTCTCCATCACCCTGTTTTTGGGTGAAAACCCATTTCTGGGACTTAGCCGATTTTCACCCATTGCGGTGTCTATGGGGTGTTGGGAATCGCTCTACCGACCAGCCGGTTGGAGATATCGAGTTGCGGTCTTCGGCGCGTTTGCTCAACTCCGTAATGCCTACTTTTCGTCCATACACACAACACCTCGCAGAGTTCTCCTTCTGCCAGATATAGCGCGTGCCCCTTTGTTCGTGCACCATTTTGGCCTGTTTTTCGTACATCGCTTCGAAACCATGCGTCCGACGGTTTTGCGTCCCAAGTAGTGATGTTAGAACACCACCGTGGCTAAGTTTCGTCCATATACGCCAACTCCGTACAATGTCTCCATCACCCTGTTTTTGGGTGAAAACCCATTTCAGGGACTTAGCCGATTTTCACCCATTGCGGTGTCTATGGGGTGTTGGGAATCGCTCTACCGACCAGCCGGTTGGAGATATCGAGTTGCGGTCTTCGGCGCGTTTGCTCAACTCCGTAATGCCTACTTTTCGTCCATACACACAACACCTCGCAGAGTTCTCCTTCTGCCAGATATAGCGCGTGCCCCTTTGTTCGTGCACCATTTTGGCCTGTTTTTCGTACATCGCTTCTAAACCATGCGTCCGACGGTTTTGCGTCCCAAGTACCGATGTTAGAACACCACCGTGGCTAACTTTCGTCCATATACGCCAACTCCGTGCAATGTCTCCATCACCCTGTTTTTGGGTGAAAACCCATTTCTGGGACTTAGCCGATTTTCACCCATTGCGGTGTCTATGGGGTGTTGGGAATCGCTCTACCGACCAGCCGGTTGGAGATATCGAGTTGCGGTCTTCGGCGCGTTTGCTCAACTCCGTAATGCCTACTTTTCGTCCATACACACAACACCTCGCAGAGTTCTCCTTCTGCCAGATATAGCGCGTGCCCCTTTGTTCGTGCACCATTTTGGCCTGTTTTTCGTACATCGCTTCGAAACCATGCGTCCGACGGTTTTGCGTCCCAAGTACCGATGTTAGAACACCACCGTGGCTAACTTTCGTCCATATACGCCAACTCCGTGCAATGTCTCCATCACCCTGTTTTTGGGTGAAAACCCATTTCTGGGACTTAGCCGATTTTCACCCATTGCGGTGTCTATGGGGTGTTGGGAATCGCTCTACCGACCAGCCGGTTGGAGATATCGAGTTGCGGTCTTCGGCGCGTTTGCTCAACTCCGTAATGCCTACTTTTCGTCCATACACACAACACCTCGCAGAGTTCTCCTTCTGCCAGATATAGCGCGTGCCCCTTTGTTCGTGCACCATTTTGGCCTGTTTTTCGTACATCGCTTCGAAACCATGCGTCCGACGGTTTTGCGTCCCAAGTACCGATGTTAGAACACCACCGTGGCTAAGTTTCGTCCATATACGCCAACTCCGTACAATGTCTCCATCACCCTGTTTTTGGGTGAAAACCCATTTCAGGGACTTAGCCGATTTTCACCCATTGCGGTGTCTATGGGGTGTTGGGAATCGCTCTACCGACCAGCCGGTTGGAGATATCGAGTTGCGGTCTTCGGCGCGTTTGCTCAACTCCGTAATGCCTACTTTTCGTCCATACACACAACACCTCGCAGAGTTCTCCTTCTGCCAGATATAGCGCGTGCCCCTTTGTTCGTGCACCATTTTGGCCTGTTTTTCGTACATCGCTTCGAAACCATGCGTCCGACGGTTTTGCGTCCCAAGTACCGATGTTAGAACACCACCGTGGCTAAGTTTCGTCCATATACGCCAACTCCGTACAATGTCTCCATCACCCTGTTTTTGGGTGAAAACCCATTTCAGGGACTTAGCCGATTTTCACCCATTGCGGTGTCTATGGGGTGTTGGGAATCGCTCTACCGACCAGCCGGTTGGAGATATCGAGTTGCGGTCTTCGGCGCGTTTGCTCAACTCCGTAATGCCTACTTTTCGTCCATACACACAACACCTCGCAGAGTTCTCCTTCTGCCAGATATAGCGCGTGCCCCTTTGTTCGTGCACCATTTTGGCCTGTTTTTCGTACATCGCTTCTAAACCATGCGTGCGACGGTTTTGCGTTCCAAGTACCGATGTTAGAACACCACCGTGGCTAACTTTCGTCCATATACGCCAACTCCGTACAATGTCTCCATCACCCTGTTTTTGGGTGAAAACCCATTTCTGGGACTTAGCCGATTTTCACCCATTGCGGTGTCTATGGGGTGTTGGGAATCGCTCTACCGACCAGCCGGTTGGAGATATCGAGTTGCGGTCTTCGGCGCGTTTGCTCAACTCCGTAATGCCTACTTTTCGTCCATACACACAACACCTCGCAGAGTTCTCCTTCTGCCAGATATAGCGCGTGCCCCTTTGTTCGTGCACCATTTTGGCCTGTTTTTCGTACATCGCTTCTAAACCATGCGTGCGACGGTTTTGCGTTCCAAGTACCGATGTTAGAACACCACCGTGGCTAACTTTCGTCCATATACGCCAACTCCGTGCAATGTCTCCATCACCCTGTTTTTGGGTGAAAACCCATTTCTGGGACTTAGCCGATTTTCACCCATTGCGGTGTCTATGGGGTGTTGGGAATCGCTCTACCGACCAGCCGGTTGGAGATATCGAGTTGCGGTCTTCGGCGCGTTTGCTCAACTCCGTAATGCCTACTTTTCGTCCATACACACAACACCTCGCAGAGTTCTCCTTCTGCCAGATATAGCGCGTGCCCCTTTGTTCGTGCACCATTTTGGCCTGTTTTTCGTACATCGCTTCGAAACCATGCGTCCGACGGTTTTGCGTCCCAAGTACCGATGTTAGAACACCACCGTGGCTAACTTTCGTCCATATACGCCAACTCCGTGCAATGTCTCCATCACCCTGTTTTTGGGTGAAAACCCATTTCTGGGACTTAGCCGATTTTCACCCATTGCGGTGTCTATGGGGTGTTGGGAATCGCTCTACCGACCAGCCGGTTGGAGATATCGAGTTGCGGTCTTCGGCGCGTTTGCTCAACTCCGTAATGCCTACTTTTCGTCCATACACACAACACCTCGCAGAGTTCTCCTTCTGCCAGATATAGCGCGTGCCCCTTTGTTCGTGCACCATTTTGGCCTGTTTTTCGTACATCGCTTCGAAACCATGCGTCCGACGGTTTTGCGTCCCAAGTACCGATGTTAGAACACCACCGTGGCTAACTTTCGTCCATATACGCCAACTCCGTGCAATGTCTCCATCACCCTGTTTTTGGGTGAAAACCCATTTCTGGGACTTAGCCGATTTTCACCCATTGCGGTGTCTATGGGGTGTTGGGAATCGCTCTACCGACCAGCCGGTTGGAGATATCGAGTTGCGGTCTTCGGCGCGTTTGCTCAACTCCGTAATGCCTACTTTTCGTCCATACACACAACACCTCGCAGAGTTCTCCTTCTGCCAGATATAGCGCGTGCCCCTTTGTTCGTGCACCATTTTGGCCTGTTTTTCGTACATCGCTTCGAAACCATGCGTCCGACGGTTTTGCGTCCCAAGTAGTGATGTTAGAACACCACCGTGGCTAAGTTTCGTCCATATACGCCAACTCCGTACAATGTCTCCATCACCCTGTTTTTGGGTGAAAACCCATTTCAGGGACTTAGCCGATTTTCACCCATTGCGGTGTCTATGGGGTGTTGGGAATCGCTCTACCGACCAGCCGGTTGGAGATATCGAGTTGCGGTCTTCGGCGCGTTTGCTCAACTCCGTAATGCCTACTTTTCGTCCATACACACAACACCTCGCAGAGTTCTCCTTCTGCCAGATATAGCGCGTGCCCCTTTGTTCGTGCACCATTTTGGCCTGTTTTTCGTACATCGCTTCTAAACCATGCGTCCGACGGTTTTGCGTCCCAAGTACCG
Source organism: Anopheles nili (assembly GCF_943737925.1). Lineage (NCBI taxonomy): Eukaryota > Metazoa > Arthropoda > Insecta > Diptera > Culicidae > Anopheles > Anopheles nili. Next base: position 74,532 of record NW_026525520.1, read on the forward strand.
ATGTTAGAACACCACCGTGGCTAACTTTCGTCCATATACGCCAACTCCGTGCAATGTCTCCATCACCCTGTTTTTGGGTGAAAACCCATTTCTGGGACTTAGCCGATTTTCACCCATTGCGGTGTCTATGGGGTGTTGGGAATCGCTCTACCGACCAGCCGGTTGGAGATATCGAGTTGCGGTCTTCGGCGCGTTTGCTCAACTCCGTAATGCCTACTTTTCGTCCATACACACAACACCTCGCAGAGTTCTCCTTCTGCCAGATATAGCGCGTGCCCCTTTGTTCGTGCACCATTTTGGCCTGTTTTTCGTACATCGCTTCGAAACCATGCGTCCGACGGTTTTGCGTCCCAAGTACCGATGTTAGAACACCACCGTGGCTAACTTTCGTCCATATACGCCAACTCCGTGCAATGTCTCCATCACCCTGTTTTTGGGTGAAAACCCATTTCTGGGACTTAGCCGATTTTCACCCATTGCGGTGTCTATGGGGTGTTGGGAATCGCTCTACCGACCAGCCGGTTGGAGATATCGAGTTGCGGTCTTCGGCGCGTTTGCTCAACTCCGTAATGCCTACTTTTCGTCCATACACACAACACCTCGCAGAGTTCTCCTTCTGCCAGATATAGCGCGTGCCCCTTTGTTCGTGCACCATTTTGGCCTGTTTTTCGTACATCGCTTCGAAACCATGCGTCCGACGGTTTTGCGTCCCAAGTAGTGATGTTAGAACACCACCGTGGCTAAGTTTCGTCCATATACGCCAACTCCGTACAATGTCTCCATCACCCTGTTTTTGGGTGAAAACCCATTTCAGGGACTTAGCCGATTTTCACCCATTGCGGTGTCTATGGGGTGTTGGGAATCGCTCTACCGACCAGCCGGTTGGAGATATCGAGTTGCGGTCTTCGGCGCGTTTGCTCAACTCCGTAATGCCTACTTTTCGTCCATACACACAACACCTCGCAGAGTTCTCCTTCTGCCAGATATAGCGCGTGCCCCTTTGTTCGTGCACCATTTTGGCCTGTTTTTCGTACATCGCTTCTAAACCATGCGTGCGACGGTTTTGCGTCCCAAGTACCGATGTTAGAACACCACCGTGGCTAACTTTCGTCCATATACGCCAACTCCGTGCAATGTCTCCATCACCCTGTTTTTGGGTGAAAACCCATTTCTGGGACTTAGCCGATTTTCACCCATTGCGGTGTCTATGGGGTGTTGGGAATCGCTCTACCGACCAGCCGGTTGGAGATATCGAGTTGCGGTCTTCGGCGCGTTTGCTCAACTCCGTAATGCCTACTTTTCGTCCATACACACAACACCTCGCAGAGTTCTCCTTCTGCCAGATATAGCGCGTGCCCCTTTGTTCGTGCACCATTTTGGCCTGTTTTTCGTACATCGCTTCTAAACCATGCGTGCGACGGTTTTGCGTTCCAAGTACCGATGTTAGAACACCACCGTGGCTAACTTTCGTCCATATACGCCAACTCCGTACAATGTCTCCATCACCCTGTTTTTGGGTGAAAACCCATTTCTGGGACTTAGCCGATTTTCACCCATTGCGGTGTCTATGGGGTGTTGGGAATCGCTCTACCGACCAGCCGGTTGGAGATATCGAGTTGCGGTCTTCGGCGCGTTTGCTCAACTCCGTAATGCCTACTTTTCGTCCATACACACAACACCTCGCAGAGTTCTCCTTCTGCCAGATATAGCGCGTGCCCCTTTGTTCGTGCACCATTTTGGCCTGTTTTTCGTACATCGCTTCTAAACCATGCGTGCGACGGTTTTGCGTTCCAAGTACCGATGTTAGAACACCACCGTGGCTAACTTTCGTCCATATACGCCAACTCCGTGCAATGTCTCCATCACCCTGTTTTTGGGTGAAAACCCATTTCTGGGACTTAGCCGATTTTCACCCATTGCGGTGTCTATGGGGTGTTGGGAATCGCTCTACCGACCAGCCGGTTGGAGATATCGAGTTGCGGTCTTCGGCGCGTTTGCTCAACTCCGTAATGCCTACTTTTCGTCCATACACACAACACCTCGCAGAGTTCTCCTTCTGCCAGATATAGCGCGTGCCCCTTTGTTCGTGCACCATTTTGGCCTGTTTTTCGTACATCGCTTCTAAACCATGCGTGCGACGGTTTTGCGTTCCAAGTACCGATGTTAGAACACCACCGTGGCTAACTTTCGTCCATATACGCCAACTCCGTGCAATGTCTCCATCACCCTGTTTTTGGGTGAAAACCCATTTCTGGGACTTAGCCGATTTTCACCCATTGCGGTGTCTACGGGGTGTTGGGAATCGCTCTACCGACCAGCCGGTTGGAGATATCGAGTTGCGGTCTTCGGCGCGTTTGCTCAACTCCGTAATGCCTACTTTTCGTCCATACACACAACACCTCGCAGAGTTCTCCTTCTGCCAGATATAGCGCGTGCCCCTTTGTTCGTGCACCATTTTGGCCTGTTTTTCGTACATCGCTTCGAAACCATGCGTCCGACGGTTTTGCGTCCCAAGTACCGATGTTAGAACACCACCGTGGCTAACTTTCGTCCATATACGCCAACTCCGTGCAATGTCTCCATCACCCTGTTTTTGGGTGAAAACCCATTTCTGGGACTTAGCCGATTTTCACCCATTGCGGTGTCTATGGGGTGTTGGGAATCGCTCTACCGACCAGCCGGTTGGAGATATCGAGTTGCGGTCTTCGGCGCGTTTGCTCAACTCCGTAATGCCTACTTTTCGTCCATACACACAACACCTCGCAGAGTTCTCCTTCTGCCAGATATAGCGCGTGCCCCTTTGTTCGTGCACCATTTTGGCCTGTTTTTCGTACATCGCTTCGAAACCATGCGTCCGACGGTTTTGCGTCCCAAGTAGTGATGTTAGAACACCACCGTGGCTAAGTTTCGTCCATATACGCCAACTCCGTACAATGTCTCCATCACCATGTTTTTGGGTGAAAACCCATTTCAGGGACTTAGCCGATTTTCACCCATTGCGGTGTCTATGGGGTGTTGGGAATCGCTCTACCGACCAGCCGGTTGGAGATATCGAGTTGCGGTCTTCGGCGCGTTTGCTCAACTCCGTAATGCCTACTTTTCGTCCATACACACAACACCTCGCAGAGTTCTCCTTCTGCCAGATATAGCGCGTGCCCCTTTGTTCGTGCACCATTTTGGCCTGTTTTTCGTACATCGCTTCTAAACCATGCGTGCGACGGTTTTGCGTTCCAAGTACCGATGTTAGAACACCACCGTGGCTAACTTTCGTCCATATACGCCAACTCCGTGCAATGTCTCCATCACCCTGTTTTTGGGTGAAAACCCATTTCTGGGACTTAGCCGATTTTCACCCATTGCGGTGTCTATGGGGTGTTGGGAATCGCTCTACCGACCAGCCGGTTGGAGATATCGAGTTGCGGTCTTCGGCGCGTTTGCTCAACTCCGTAATGCCTACTTTTCGTCCATACACACAACACCTCGCAGAGTTCTCCTTCTGCCAGATATAGCGCGTGCCCCTTTGTTCGTGCACCATTTTGGCCTGTTTTTCGTACATCGCTTCGAAACCATGCGTCCGACGGTTTTGCGTCCCAAGTAGTGATGTTAGAACACCACCGTGGCTAAGTTTCGTCCATATACGCCAACTCCGTACAATGTCTCCATCACCCTGTTTTTGGGTGAAAACCCATTTCAGGGACTTAGCCGATTTTCACCCATTGCGGTGTCTATGGGGTGTTGGGAATCGCTCTACCGACCAGCCGGTTGGAGATATCGAGTTGCGGTCTTCGGCGCGTTTGCTCAACTCCGTAATGCCTACTTTTCGTCCATACACACAACACCTCGCAGAGTTCTCCTTCTGCCAGATATAGCGCGTGCCCCTTTGTTCGTGCACCATTTTGGCCTGTTTTTCGTACATCGCTTCGAAACCATGCGTCCGACGGTTTTGCGTCCCAAGTACCGATGTTAGAACACCACCGTGGCTAACTTTCGTCCATATACGCCAACTCCGTGCAATGTCTCCATCACCCTGTTTTTGGGTGAAAACCCATTTCTGGGACTTAGCCGATTTTCACCCATTGCGGTGTCTATGGGGTGTTGGGAATCGCTCTACCGACCAGCCGGTTGGAGATATCGAGTTGCGGTCTTCGGCGCGTTTGCTCAACTCCGTAATGCCTACTTTTCGTCCATACACACAACACCTCGCAGAGTTCTCCTTCTGCCAGATATAGCGCGTGCCCCTTTTTTCGTGCACCGTTTTGGCCCGTTTTTCGCACATTGCTTCGAAACCATGCGTCCGACGGTTTTGCGTCCCAAGTACCGATGTTAGAACACCACCGTGGCTAACTTTCGTCCATATACGCCAACTCCGTGCAATGTCTCCATCACCCTGTTTTTGGGTGAAAACCCATTTCTGGGACTTAGCCGATTTTCACCCATTGCGGTGTCTATGGGGTGTTGGGAATCGCTCTACCGACCAGCCGGTTGGAGATATCGAGTTGCGGTCTTCGGCGCGTTTGCTCAACTCCGTAATGCCTACTTTTCGTCCATACACACAACACCTCGCAGAGTTCTCCTTCTGCCAGATATAGCGCGTGCCCCTTTGTTCGTGCACCATTTTGGCCTGTTTTTCGTACATCGCTTCGAAACCATGCGTCCGACGGTTTTGCGTCCCAAGTACCGATGTTAGAACACCACCGTGGCTAACTTTCGTCCATATACGCCAACTCCGTGCAATGTCTCCATCACCCTGTTTTTGGGTGAAAACCCATTTCTGGGACTTAGCCGATTTTCACCCATTGCGGTGTCTATGGGGTGTTGGGAATCGCTCTACCGACCAGCCGGTTGGAGATATCGAGTTGCGGTCTTCGGCGCGTTTGCTCAACTCCGTAATGCCTACTTTTCGTCCATACACACAACACCTCGCAGAGTTCTCCTTCTGCCAGTTATAGCGCGTGCCCCTTTTTTCGTGCACCGTTTTGGCCCGTTTTTCGCACATTGCTTCGAAACCATGCGTCCGACGGTTTTGCGTCCCAAGTACCGATGTTAGAACACCACCGTGGCTAACTTTCGTCCATATACGCCAACTCCGTGCAATGTCTCCATCACCCTGTTTTTGGGTGAAAACCCATTTCTGGGACTTAGCCGATTTTCACCCATTGCGGTGTCTATGGGGTGTTGGGAATCGCTCTACCGACCAGCCGGTTGGAGATATCGAGTTGCGGTCTTCGGCGCGTTTGCTCAACTCCGTAATGCCTACTTTTCGTCCATACACACAACACCTCGCAGAGTTCTCCTTCTGCCAGATATAGCGCGTGCCCCTTTTTTCGTGCACCGTTTTGGCCCGTTTTTCGCACATTGCTTCGAAACCATGCGTCCGACGGTTTTGCGTCCCAAGTACCGATGTTAGAACACCACCGTGGCTAACTTTCGTCCATATACGCCAACTCCGTGCAATGTCTCCATCACCCTGTTTTTGGGTGAAAACCCATTTCTGGGACTTAGCCGATTTTCACCCATTGCGGTGTCTATGGGGTGTTGGGAATCGCTCTACCGACCAGCCGGTTGGAGATATCGAGTTGCGGTCTTCGGCGCGTTTGCTCAACTCCGTAATGCCTACTTTTCGTCCATACACACAACACCTCGCAGAGTTCTCCTTCTGCCAGATATAGCGCGTGCCCCTTTGCTCGTGCACCGTTTTGGCCCGTTTTTCGCACATTGCCTCGAAACCATGCGTGCGACGGTTTTGCGTCCCAAGTACCGATGTTAGAACACCACCGTGGCTAACTTTCGTCCATATAAGCCAACTCCGTGCAATGTCTCCATCACCCTGTTTTTGGGTGAAAACCCATTTCTGGGACTTAGCCGATTTTCACCCATTGCGGTGTCTATGGGGTGTTGGGAATCGCTCTACCGACCAGCCGGTTGGAGATATCGAGTTGCGGTCTTCGGCGCGTTTGCTCAACTCCGTAATGCCTACTTTTCGTCCATACACACAACACCTCGCAGAGTTCTCCTTCTGCCAGATATAGCGCGTGCCCCTTTGTTCGTGCACCATTTTGGCCTGTTTTTCGTACATCGCTTCGAAACCATGCGTCCGACGGTTTTGCGTCCCAAGTAGTGATGTTAGAACACCACCGTGGCTAAGTTTCGTCCATATACGCCAACTCCGTACAATGTCTCCATCACCCTGTTTTTGGGTGAAAACCCATTTCAGGGACTTAGCCGATTTTCACCCATTGCGGTGTCTATGGGGTGTTGGGAATCGCTCTACCGACCAGCCGGTTGGAGATATCGAGTTGCGGTCTTCGGCGCGTTTGCTCAACTCCGTAATGCCTACTTTTCGTCCATACACACAACACCTCGCAGAGTTCTCCTTCTGCCAGATATAGCGCGTGCCCCTTTGTTCGTGCACCATTTTGGCCTGTTTTTCGTACATCGCTTCTAAACCATGCGTGCGACGGTTTTGCGTTCCAAGTACCGATGTTAGAACACCACCGTGGCTAACTTTCGTCCATATACGCCAACTCCGTGCAATGTCTCCATCACCCTGTTTTTGGGTGAAAACCCATTTCTGGGACTTAGCCGATTTTCACCCATTGCGGTGTCTATGGGGTGTTGGGAATCGCTCTACCGACCAGCCGGTTGGAGATATCGAGTTGCGGTCTTCGGCGCGTTTGCTCAACTCCGTAATGCCTACTTTTCGTCCATACACACAACACCTCGCAGAGTTCTCCTTCTGCCAGATATAGCGCGTGCCCCTTTGTTCGTGCACCATTTTGGCCTGTTTTTCGTACATCGCTTCTAAACCATGCGTGCGACGGTTTTGCGTTCCAAGTACCGATGTTAGAACACCACCGTGGCTAACTTTCGTCCATATACGCCAACTCCGTGCAATGTCTCCATCACCCTGTTTTTGGGTGAAAACCCATTTCTGGGACTTAGCCGATTTTCACCCATTGCGGTGTCTATGGGGTGTTGGGAATCGCTCTACCGACCAGCCGGTTGGAGATATCGAGTTGCGGTCTTCGGCGCGTTTGCTCAACTCCGTAATGCCTACTTTTCGTCCATACACACAACACCTCGCAGAGTTCTCCTTCTGCCAGATATAGCGCGTGCCCCTTTGTTCGTGCACCATTTTGGCCTGTTTTTCGTACATCGCTTCTAAACCATGCGTGCGACGGTTTTGCGTTCCAAGTACCGATGTTAGAACACCACCGTGGCTAACTTTCGTCCATATACGCCAACTCCGTGCAATGTCTCCATCACCCTGTTTTTGGGTGAAAACCCATTTCTGGGACTTAGCCGATTTTCACCCATTGCGGTGTCTGCGAGGTGTTGGGAATCGCTCTACCGACCAGCCGGTTGGAGATATCGAGTTGCGGTCTTCGGCGCGTTTGCTCAACTCCGTAATGCCTACTTTTCGTCCATACACACAACACCTCGCAGAGTTCTCCTTCTGCCAGATATAGCGCGTGCCCCTTTGTTCGTGCACCATTTTGGCCTGTTTTTCGTACATCGCTTCGAAACCATGCGTCCGACGGTTTTGCGTCCCAAGTAGTGATGTTAGAACACCACCGTGGCTAAGTTTCGTCCATATACGCCAACTCCGTGCAATGTCTCCATCACCCTGTTTTTGGGTGAAAACCCATTTCTGGGACTTAGCCGATTTTCACCCATTGCGGTGTCTATGGGGTGTTGGGAATCGCTCTACCGACCAGCCGGTTGGAGATATCGAGTTGCGGTCTTCGGCGCGTTTGCTCAACTCCGTAATGCCTACTTTTCGTCCATACACACAACACCTCGCAGAGTTCTCCTTCTGCCAGATATAGCGCGTGCCCCTTTGTTCGTGCACCATTTTGGCCTGTTTTTCGTACATCGCTTCGAAACCATGCGTCCGACGGTTTTGCGTCCCAAGTACCGATGTTAGAACACCACCGTGGCTAAGTTTCGTCCATATACGCCAACTCCGTACAATGTCTCCATCACCCTGTTTTTGGGTGAAAACCCATTTCAGGGACTTAGCCGATTTTCACCCATTGCGGTGTCTATGGGGTGTTGGGAATCGCTCTACCGACCAGCCGGTTGGAGATATCGAGTTGCGGTCTTCGGCGCGTTTGCTCAACTCCGTAATGCCTACTTTTCGTCCATACACACAACACCTCGCAGAGTTCTCCTTCTGCCAGATATAGCGCGTGCCCCTTTGTTCGTGCACCATTTTGGCCTGTTTTTCGTACATCGCTTCTAAACCATGCGTGCGACGGTTTCGCGTTCCAAGTACCGATGTTAGAACACCACCGTGGCTAACTTTCGTCCATATACGCCAACTCCGTGCAATGTCTCCATCACCCTGTTTTTGGGTGAAAACCCATTTCTGGGACTTAGCCGATTTTCACCCATTGCGGTGTCTATGGGGTGTTGGGAATCGCTCTACCGACCAGCCGGTTGGAGATATCGAGTTGCGGTCTTCGGCGCGTTTGCTCAACTCCGTAATGCCTACTTTTCGTCCATACACACAACACCTCGCAGAGTTCTCCTTCTGCCAGATATAGCGCGTGCCCCTTTGTTCGTGCACCATTGTGGCCTGTTTTTCGTACATCGCTTCGAAACCATGCGTCCGACGGTTTTGCGTCCCAAGTACCGATGTTAGAACACCACCGTGGCTAACTTTCGTCCATATACGCCAACTCCGTGCAATGTCTCCATCACCCTGTTTTTGGGTGAAAACCCATTTCTGGGACTTAGCCGATTTTCACCCATTGCGGTGTCTATGGGGTGTTGGGAATCGCTCTACCGACCAGCCGGTTGGAGATATCGAGTTGCGGTCTTCGGCGCGTTTGCTCAACTCCGTAATGCCTACTTTTCGTCCATACACACAACACCTCGCAGAGTTCTCCTTCTGCCAGATATAGCGCGTGCCCCTTTGTTCGTGCACCATTTTGGCCTGTTTTTCGTACATCGCTTCGAAACCATGCGTCCGACGGTTTTGCGTCCCAAGTACCGATGTTAGAACACCACCGTGGCTAACTTTCGTCCATATACGCCAACTCCGTGCAATGTCTCCATCACCCTGTTTTTGGGTGAAAACCCATTTCTGGGACTTAGCCGATTTTCACCCATTGCGGTGTCTATGGGGTGTTGGGAATCGCTCTACCGACCAGCCGGTTGGAGATATCGAGTTGCGGTCTTCGGCGCGTTTGCTCAACTCCGTAATGCCTACTTTTCGTCCATACACACAACACCTCGCAGAGTTCTCCTTCTGCCAGATATAGCGCGTGCCCCTTTTTTCGTGCACCGTTTTGGCCCGTTTTTCGCACATTGCTTCGAAACCATGCGTCCGACGGTTTTGCGTCCCAAGTACCGATGTTAGAACACCACCGTGGCTAACTTTCGTCCATATACGCCAACTCCGTGCAATGTCTCCATCACCCTGTTTTTGGGTGAAAACCCATTTCTGGGACTTAGCCGATTTTCACCCATTGCGGTGTCTATGGGGTGTTGGGAATCGCTCTACCGACCAGCCGGTTGGAGATATCGAGTTGCGGTCTTCGGCGCGTTTGCTCAACTCCGTAATGCCTACTTTTCGTCCATACACACAACACCTCGCAGAGTTCTCCTTCTGCCAGATATAGCGCGTGCCCCTTTGTTCGTGCACCATTTTGGCCTGTTTTTCGTACATCGCTTCGAAACCATGCGTCCGACGGTTTTGCGTCCCAAGTACCGATGTTAGAACACCACCGTGGCTAACTTTCGTCCATATACGCCAACTCCGTGCAATGTCTCCATCACCCTGTTTTTGGGTGAAAACCCATTTCTGGGACTTAGCCGATTTTCACCCATTGCGGTGTCTATGGGGTGTTGGGAATCGCTCTACCGACCAGCCGGTTGGAGATATCGAGTTGCGGTCTTCGGCGCGTTTGCTCAACTCCGTAATGCCTACTTTTCGTCCATACACACAACACCTCGCAGAGTTCTCCTTCTGCCAGATATAGCGCGTGCCCCTTTTTTCGTGCACCGTTTTGGCCCGTTTTTCGCACATTGCTTCGAAACCATGCGTCCGACGGTTTTGCGTCCCAAGTACCGATGTTAGAACACCACCGTGGCTAACTTTCGTCCATATACGCCAACTCCGTGCAATGTCTCCATCACCCTGTTTTTGGGTGAAAACCCATTTCTGGGACTTAGCCGATTTTCACCCATTGCGGTGTCTATGGGGTGTTGGGAATCGCTCTACCGACCAGCCGGTTGGAGATATCGAGTTGCGGTCTTCGGCGCGTTTGCTCAACTCCGTAATGCCTACTTTTCGTCCATACACACAACACCTCGCAGAGTTCTCCTTCTGCCAGATATAGCGCGTGCCCCTTTTTTCGTGCACCGTTTTGGCCCGTTTTTCGCACATTGCTTCGAAACCATGCGTCCGACGGTTTTGCGTCCCAAGTACCGATGTTAGAACACCACCGTGGCTAACTTTCGTCCATATACGCCAACTCCGTGCAATGTCTCCATCACCCTGTTTTTGGGTGAAAACCCATTTCTGGGACTTAGCCGATTTTCACCCATTGCGGTGTCTATGGGGTGTTGGGAATCGCTCTACCGACCAGCCGGTTGGAGATATCGAGTTGCGGTCTTCGGCGCGTTTGCTCAACTCCGTAATGCCTACTTTTCGTCCATACACACAACACCTCGCAGAGTTCTCCTTCTGCCAGATATAGCGCGTGCCCCTTTTTTCGTGCACCGTTTTGGCCCGTTTTTCGCACATTGCTTCGAAACCATGCGTCCGACGGTTTTGCGTCCCAAGTACCGATGTTAGAACACCACCGTGGCTAACTTTCGTCCATATACGCCAACTCCGTGCAATGTCTCCATCACCCTGTTTTTGGGTGAAAACCCATTTCTGGGACTTAGCCGATTTTCACCCATTGCGGTGTCTATGGGGTGTTGGGAATCGCTCTACCGACCAGCCGGTTGGAGATATCGAGTTGCGGTCTTCGGCGCGTTTGCTCAACTCCGTAATGCCTACTTTTCGTCCATACACACAACACCTCGCAGAGTTCTCCTTCTGCCAGATATAGCGCGTGCTCCTTTGTTCGTGCACCATTTTGGCCTGTTTTTCGTACATCGCTTCGAAACCATGCGTCCGACGGTTTTGCGTCCCAAGTACCGATGTTAGAACACCACCGTGGCTAACTTTCGTCCATATACGCCAACTCCGTGCAATGTCTCCATCACCCTGTTTTTGGGTGAAAACCCATTTCTGGGACTTAGCCGATTTTCACCCATTGCGGTGTCTATGGGGTGTTGGGAATCGCTCTACCGACCAGCCGGTTGGAGATATCGAGTTGCGGTCTTCGGCGCGTTTGCTCAACTCCGTAATGCCTACTTTTCGTCCATACACACAACACCTCGCAGAGTTCTCCTTCTGCCAGATATAGCGCGTGCCCCTTTGTTCGTGCACCATTTTGGCCTGTTTTTCGTACATCGCTTCGAAACCATGCGTCCGACGGTTTTGCGTCCCAAGTAGTGATGTTAGAACACCACCGTGGCTAAGTTTCGTCCATATACGCCAACTCCGTACAATGTCTCCATCACCCTGTTTTTGGGTGAAAACCCATTTCAGGGACTTAGCCGATTTTCACCCATTGCGGTGTCTATGGGGTGTTGGGAATCGCTCTACCGACCAGCCGGTTGGAGATATCGAGTTGCGGTCTTCGGCGCGTTTGCTCAACTCCGTAATGCCTACTTTTCGTCCATACACACAACACCTCGCAGAGTTCTCCTTCTGCCAGATATAGCGCGTGCCCCTTTGTTCGTGCACCATTTTGGCCTGTTTTTCGTACATCGCTTCGAAACCATGCGTCCGACGGTTTTGCGTCCCAAGTACCGATGTTAGAACACCACCGTGGCTAACTTTCGTCCATATACGCCAACTCCGTGCAATGTCTCCATCACCCTGTTTTTGGGTGAAAACCCATTTCTGGGACTTAGCCGATTTTCACCCATTGCGGTGTCTATGGGGTGTTGGGAATCGCTCTACCGACCAGCCGGTTGGAGATATCGAGTTGCGGTCTTCGGCGCGTTTGCTCAACTCCGTAATGCCTACTTTTCGTCCATACACACAACACCTCGCAGAGTTCTCCTTCTGCCAGATATAGCGCGTGCCCCTTTGTTCGTGCACCATTTTGGCCTGTTTTTCGTACATCGCTTCGAAACCATGCGTCCGACGGTTTTGCGTCCCAAGTAGTGATGTTAGAACACCACCGTGGCTAAGTTTCGTCCATATACGCCAACTCCGTACAATGTCTCCATCACCCTGTTTTTGGGTGAAAACCCATTTCAGGGACTTAGCCGATTTTCACCCATTGCGGTGTCTATAGGGTGTTGGGAATCGCTCTACCGACCAGCCGGTTGGAGATATCGAGTTGCGGTCTTCGGCGCGTTTGCTCAACTCCGTAATGCCTACTTTTCGTCCATACACACAACACCTCGCAGAGTTCTCCTTCTGCCAGATATAGCGCGTGCCCCTTTGTTCGTGCACCATTTTGGCCTGTTTTTCGTACATCGCTTCTAAACCATGCGTGCGACGGTTTTGCGTTCCAAGTACCGATGTTAGAACACCACCGTGGCTAACTTTCGTCCATATACGCCAACTCCGTGCAATGTCTCCATCACCCTGTTTTTGGGTGAAAACCCATTTCTGGGACTTAGCCGATTTTCACCCATTGCGGTGTCTATGGGGTGTTGGGAATCGCTCTACCGACCAGCCGGTTGGAGATATCGAGTTGCGGTCTTCGGCGCGTTTGCTCAACTCCGTAATGCCTACTTTTCGTCCATACACACAACACCTCGCAGAGTTCTCCTTCTGCCAGATATAGCGCGTGCCCCTTTGTTCGTGCACCATTTTGGCCTGTTTTTCGTACATCGCTTCTAAACCATGCGTGCGACGGTTTTGCGTTCCAAGTACCGATGTTAGAACACCACCGTGGCTAACTTTCGTCCATATACGCCAACTCCGTGCAATGTCTCCATCACCCTGTTTTTGGGTGAAAACCCATTTCTGGGACTTAGCCGATTTTCACCCATTGCGGTGTCTATGGGGTGTTGGGAATCGCTCTACCGACCAGCCGGTTGGAGATATCGAGTTGCGGTCTTCGGCGCGTTTGCTCAACTCCGTAATGCCTACTTTTCGTCCATACACACAACACCTCGCAGAGTTCTCCTTCTGCCAGATATAGCGCGTGCCCCTTTGTTCGTGCACCATTTTGGCCTGTTTTTCGTACATCGCTTCGAAACCATGCGTCCGACGGTTTTGCGTCCCAAGTACCGATGTTAGAACACCACCGTGGCTAACTTTCGTCCATATACGCCAACTCCGTGCAATGTCTCCATCACCCTGTTTTTGGGTGAAAACCCATTTCTGGGACTTAGCCGATTTTCACCCATTGCGGTGTCTATGGGGTGTTGGGAATCGCTCTACCGACCAGCCGGTTGGAGATATCGAGTTGCGGTCTTCGGCGCGTTTGCTCAACTCCGTAATGCCTACTTTTCGTCCATACACACAACACCTCGCAGAGTTCTCCTTCTGCCAGATATAGCGCGTGCCCCTTTGTTCGTGCACCATTTTGGCCTGTTTTTCGTACATCGCTTCGAAACCATGCGTCCGACGGTTTTGCGTCCCAAGTAGTGATGTTAGAACACCACCGTGGCTAAGTTTCGTCCATATACGCCAACTCCGTACAATGTCTCCATCACCCTGTTTTTGGGTGAAAACCCATTTCAGGGACTTAGCCGATTTTCACCCATTGCGGTGTCTATGGGGTGTTGGGAATCGCTCTACCGACCAGCCGGTTGGAGATATCGAGTTGCGGTCTTCGGCGCGTTTGCTCAACTCCGTAATGCCTACTTTTCGTCCATACACACAACACCTCGCAGAGTTCTCCTTCTGCCAGATATAGCGCGTGCCCCTTTGTTCGTGCACCATTTTGGCCTGTTTTTCGTACATCGCTTCGAAACCATGCGTCCGACGGTTTTGCGTCCCAAGTACCGATGTTAGAACACCACCGTGGCTAACTTTCGTCCATATACGCCAACTCCGTGCAATGTCTCCATCACCCTGTTTTTGGGTGAAAACCCATTTCTGGGACTTAGCCGATTTTCACCCATTGCGGTGTCTATGGGGTGTTGGGAATCGCTCTACCGACCAGCCGGTTGGAGATATCGAGTTGCGGTCTTCGGCGCGTTTGCTCAACTCCTTAATGCCTACTTTTCGTCCATACACACAACACCTCGCAGAGTTCTCCTTCTGCCAGATATAGCGCGTGCCCCTTTGTTCGTGCACCATTTTGGCCTGTTTTTCGTACATCGCTTCGAAACCATGCGTCCGACGGTTTTGCGTCCCAAGTAGTGATGTTAGAACACCACCGTGGCTAAGTTTCGTCCATATACGCCAACTCCGTACAATGTCTCCATCACCCTGTTTTTGGGTGAAAACCCATTTCAGGGACTTAGCCGATTTTCACCCATTGCGGTGTCTATAGGGTGTTGGGAATCGCTCTACCGACCAGCCGGTTGGAGATATCGAGTTGCGGTCTTCGGCGCGTTTGCTCAACTCCGTAATGCCTACTTTTCGTCCATACACACAACACCTCGCAGAGTTCTCCTTCTGCCAGATATAGCGCGTGCCCCTTTGTTCGTGCACCATTTTGGCCTGTTTTTCGTACATCGCTTCTAAACCATGCGTGCGACGGTTTTGCGTTCCAAGTACCGATGTTAGAACACCACCGTGGCTAACTTTCGTCCATATACGCCAACTCCGTGCAATGTCTCCATCACCCTGTTTTTGGGTGAAAACCCATTTCTGGGACTTAGCCGATTTTCACCCATTGCGGTGTCTATGGGGTGTTGGGAATCGCTCTACCGACCAGCCGGTTGGAGATATCGAGTTGCGGTCTTCGGCGCGTTTGCTCAACTCCGTAATGCCTACTTTTCGTCCATACACACAACACCTCGCAGAGTTCTCCTTCTGCCAGATATAGCGCGTGCCCCTTTGTTCGTGCACCATTTTGGCCTGTTTTTCGTACATCGCTTCTAAACCATGCGTGCGACGGTTTTGCGTTCCAAGTACCGATGTTAGAACACCACCGTGGCTAACTTTCGTCCATATACGCCAACTCCGTGCAATGTCTCCATCACCCTGTTTTTGGGTGAAAACCCATTTCTGGGACTTAGCCGATTTTCACCCATTGCGGTGTCTATGGGGTGTTGGGAATCGCTCTACCGACCAGCCGGTTGGAGATATCGAGTTGCGGTCTTCGGCGCGTTTGCTCAACTCCGTAATGCCTACTTTTCGTCCATACACACAACACCTCGCAGAGTTCTCCTTCTGCCAGATATAGCGCGTGCCCCTTTGTTCGTGCACCATTTTGGCCTGTTTTTCGTACATCGCTTCGAAACCATGCGTCCGACGGTTTTGCGTCCCAAGTACCGATGTTAGAACACCACCGTGGCTAAGTTTCGTCCATATACGCCAACTCCGTACAATGTCTCCATCACCCTGTTTTTGGGTGAAAACCCATTTCAGGGACTTAGCCGATTTTCACCCATTGCGGTGTCTATGGGGTGTTGGGAATCGCTCTACCGACCAGCCGGTTGGAGATATCGAGTTGCGGTCTTCGGCGCGTTTGCTCAACTCCGTAATGCCTACTTTTCGTCCATACACACAACACCTCGCAGAGTTCTCCTTCTGCCAGATATAGCGCGTGCCCCTTTGTTCGTGCACCATTTTGGCCTGTTTTTCGTACATCGCTTCTAAACCATGCGTCCGACGGTTTTGCGTCCCAAGTACCGATGTTAGAACACCACCGTGGCTAACTTTCGTCCATATACGCCAACTCCGTGCAATGTCTCCATCACCCTGTTTTTGGGTGAAAACCCATTTCTGGGACTTAGCCGATTTTCACCCATTGCGGTGTCTATGGGGTGTTGGGAATCGCTCTACCGACCAGCCGGTTGGAGATATCGAGTTGCGGTCTTCGGCGCGTTTGCTCAACTCCGTAATGCCTACTTTTCGTCCATACACACAACACCTCGCAGAGTTCTCCTTCTGCCAGATATAGCGCGTGCCCCTTTGTTCGTGCACCATTTTGGCCTGTTTTTCGTACATCGCTTCGAAACCATGCGTCCGACGGTTTTGCGTCCCAAGTAGTGATGTTAGAACACCACCGTGGCTAAGTTTCGTCCATATACGCCAACTCCGTACAATGTCTCCATCACCCTGTTTTTGGGTGAAAACCCATTTCAGGGACTTAGCCGATTTTCACCCATTGCGGTGTCTATGGGGTGTTGGGAATCGCTCTACCGACCAGCCGGTTGGAGATATCGAGTTGCGGTCTTCGGCGCGTTTGCTCAATTCCGTAATGCCTACTTTTCGTCCATACACACAACACCTCGCAGAGTTCTCCTTCTGCCAGATATAGCGCGTGCCCCTTTGTTCGTGCACCATTTTGGCCTGTTTTTCGTACATCGCTTCTAAACCATGCGTGCGACGGTTTTGCGTTCCAAGTACCGATGTTAGAACACCACCGTGGCTAACTTTCGTCCATATACGCCAACTCCGTGCAATGTCTCCATCACCCTGTTTTTGGGTGAAAACCCATTTCTGGGACTTAGCCGATTTTCACCCATTGCGGTGTCTATGGGGTGTTGGGAATCGCTCTACCGACCAGCCGGTTGGAGATATCGAGTTGCGGTCTTCGGCGCGTTTGCTCAACTCCGTAATGCCTACTTTTCGTCCATACACACAACACCTCGCAGAGTTCTCCTTCTGCCAGATATAGCGCGTGCCCCTTTGTTCGTGCACCATTTTGGCCTGTTTTTCGTACATCGCTTCTAAACCATGCGTGCGACGGTTTTGCGTTCCAAGTACCGATGTTAGAACACCACCGTGGCTAACTTTTGTCCATATACGCCAACTCCGTGCAATGTCTCCATCACCCTGTTTTTGGGTGAAAACCCATTTCTGGGACTTAGCCGATTTTCACCCATTGCGGTGTCTATGGGGTGTTGGGAATCGCTCTACCGACCAGCCGGTTGGAGATATCGAGTTGCGGTCTTCGGCGCGTTTGCTCAACTCCGTAATGCCTACTTTTCGTCCATACACACAACACCTCGCAGAGTTCTCCTTCTGCCAGATATAGCGCGTGCCCCTTTGTTCGTGCACCATTTTGGCCTGTTTTTCGTACATCGCTTCGAAACCATGCGTCCGACGGTTTTGCGTCCCAAGTAGTGATGTTAGAACACCACCGTGGCTAAGTTTCGTCCATATACGCCAACTCCGTACAATGTCTCCATCACCCTGTTTTTGGGTGAAAACCCATTTCAGGGACTTAGCCGATTTTCACCCATTGCGGTGTCTATGGGGTGTTGGGAATCGCTCTACCGACCAGCCGGTTGGAGATATCGAGTTGCGGTCTTCGGCGCGTTTGCTCAACTCCGTAATGCCTACTTTTCGTCCATACACACAACACCTCGCAGAGTTCTCCTTCTGCCAGATATAGCGCGTGCCCCTTTGTTCGTGCACCATTTTGGCCTGTTTTTCGTACATCGCTTCGAAACCATGCGTCCGACGGTTTTGCGTCCCAAGTACCGATGTTAGAACACCACCGTGGCTAACTTTCGTCCATATACGCCAACTCCGTGCAATGTCTCCATCACCCTGTTTTTGGGTGAAAACCCATTTCTGGGACTTAGCCGATTTTCACCCATTGCGGTGTCTATGGGGTGTTGGGAATCGCTCTACCGACCAGCCGGTTGGAGATATCGAGTTGCGGTCTTCGGCGCGTTTGCTCAACTCCGTAATGCCTACTTTTCGTCCATACACACAACACCTCGCAGAGTTCTCCTTCTGCCAGATATAGCGCGTGCCCCTTTTTTCGTGCACCGTTTTGGCCCGTTTTTCGCACATTGCTTCGAAACCATGAGTCCGACGGTTTTGCGTCCCAAGTACCGATGTTAGAACACCACCGTGGCTAACTTTCGTCCATATACGCCAACTCCGTGCAATGTCTCCATCACCCTGTTTTTGGGTGAAAACCCATTTCTGGGACTTAGCCGATTTTCACCCATTGCGGTGTCTATGGGGTGTTGGGAATCGCTCTACCGACCAGCCGGTTGGAGATATCGAGTTGCGGTCTTCGGCGCGTTTGCTCAACTCCGTAATGCCTACTTTTCGTCCATACACACAACACCTCGCAGAGTTCTCCTTCTGCCAGATATAGCGCGTGCCCCTTTGTTCGTGCACCATTTTGGCCTGTTTTTCGTACATCGCTTCGAAACCATGCGTCCGACGGTTTTGCGTCCCAAGTACCGATGTTAGAACACCACCGTGGCTAACTTTCGTCCATATACGCCAACTCCGTGCAATGTCTCCATCACCCTGTTTTTGGGTGAAAACCCATTTCTGGGACTTAGCCGATTTTCACCCATTGCGGTGTCTATGGGGTGTTGGGAATCGCTCTACCGACCAGCCGGTTGGAGATATCGAGTTGCGGTCTTCGGCGCGTTTGCTCAACTCCGTAATGCCTACTTTTCGTCCATACACACAACACCTCGCAGAGTTCTCCTTCTGCCAGATATAGCGCGTGCCCCTTTGTTCGTGCACCATTTTGGCCTGTTTTTCGTACATCGCTTCTAAACCATGCGTGCGACGGTTTTGCGTTCCAAGTACCGATGTTAGAACACCACCGTGGCTAACTTTCGTCCATATACGCCAACTCCGTGCAATGTCTCCATCACCCTGTTTTTGGGTGAAAACCCATTTCTGGGACTTAGCCGATTTTCACCCATTGCGGTGTCTATGGGGTGTTGGGAATCGCTCTACCGACCAGCCGGTTGGAGATATCGAGTTGCGGTCTTCGGCGCGTTTGCTCAACTCCGTAATGCCTACTTTTCGTCCATACACACAACACCTCGCAGAGTTCTCCTTCTGCCAGATATAGCGCGTGCCCCTTTGTTCGTGCACCATTGTGGCCTGTTTTTCGTACATCGCTTCGAAACCATGCGTCCGACGGTTTTGCGTCCCAAGTAGTGATGTTAGAACACCACCGTGGCTAAGTTTCGTCCATATACGCCAACTCCGTACAATGTCTCCATCACCCTGTTTTTGGGTGAAAACCCATTTCAGGGACTTAGCCGATTTTCACCCATTGCGGTGTCTATGGGGTGTTGGGAATCGCTCTACCGACCAGCCGGTTGGAGATATCGAGTTGCGGTCTTCGGCGCGTTTGCTCAACTCCGTAATGCCTACTTTTCGTCCATACACACAACACCTCGCAGAGTTCTCCTTCTGCCAGATATAGCGCGTGCCCCTTTGTTCGTGCACCATTTTGGCCTGTTTTTCGTACATCGCTTCGAAACCATGCGTCCGACGGTTTTGCGTCCCAAGTACCGATGTTAGAACACCACCGTGGCTAACTTTCGTCCATATACGCCAACTCCGTGCAATGTCTCCATCACCCTGTTTTTGGGTGAAAACCCATTTCTGGGACTTAGCCGATTTTCACCCATTGCGGTGTCTATGGGGTGTTGGGAATCGCTCTACCGACCAGCCGGTTGGAGATATCGAGTTGCGGTCTTCGGCGCGTTTGCTCAACTCCGTAATGCCTACTTTTCGTCCATACACACAACACCTCGCAGAGTTCTCCTTCTGCCAGATATAGCGCGTGCCCCTTTTTTCGTGCACCGTTTTGGCCCGTTTTTCGCACATTGCTTCGAAACCATGCGTCCGACGGTTTTGCGTCCCAAGTACCGATGTTAGAACACCACCGTGGCTAAGTTTCGTCCATATACGCCAACTCCGTGCAATGTCTCCATCACCCTGTTTTTGGGTGAAAACCCATTTCTGGGACTTAGCCGATTTTCACCCATTGCGGTGTCTATGGGGTGTTGGGAATCGCTCTACCGACCAGCCGGTTGGAGATATCGATTCCCGGTCTTGGGCGCGTTTGCTCAACTCCGTAATGCCTACTTTTCGTCCATACACACAACACCTCGCAGAGTTCTCCTTCTGCCAGATATAGCGCGTGCCCCTTTGTTCGTGCACCATTTTGGCCTGTTTTTCGTACATCGCTTCGAAACCATGCGTGCGACGGTTTTGCGTTCCAAGTACCGATGTTAGAACACCACCGTGGCTAACTTTCGTCCATATACGCCAACTCCGTGCAATGTCTCCATCACCCTGTTTTTGGGTGAAAACCCATTTCTGGGACTTAGCCGATTTTCACCCATTGCGGTGTCTATGGGGTGTTGGGAATCGCTCTACCGACCAGCCGGTTGGAGATATCGAGTTGCGGTCTTCGGCGCGTTTGCTCAACTCCGTAATGCCTACTTTTCGTCCATACACACAACACCTCGCAGAGTTCTCCTTCTGCCAGATATAGCGCGTGCCCCTTTGTTCGTGCACCATTTTGGCCTGTTTTTCGTACATCGCTTCTAAACCATGCGTGCGACGGTTTTGCGTTCCAAGTACCGATGTTAGAACACCACCGTGGCTAACTTTCGTCCATATACGCCAACTCCGTGCAATGTCTCCATCACCCTGTTTTTGGGTGAAAACCCATTTCTGGGACTTAGCCGATTTTCACCCATTGCGGTGTCTATGGGGTGTTGGGAATCGCTCTACCGACCAGCCGGTTGGAGATATCGAGTTGCGGTCTTCGGCGCGTTTGCTCAACTCCGTAATGCCTACTTTTCGTCCATACACACAACACCTCGCAGAGTTCTCCTTCTGCCAGATATAGCGCGTGCCCCTTTTTTCGTGCACCGTTTTGGCCCGTTTTTCGCACATTGCTTCGAAACCATGCGTCCGACGGTTTTGCGTCCCAAGTACCGATGTTAGAACACCACCGTGGCTAACTTTCGTCCATATACGCCAACTCCGTGCAATGTCTCCATCACCCTGTTTTTGGGTGAAAACCCATTTCTGGGACTTAGCCGATTTTCACCCATTGCGGTGTCTATGGGGTGTTGGGAATCGCTCTACCGACCAGCCGGTTGGAGATATCGAGTTGCGGTCTTCGGCGCGTTTGCTCAACTCCGTAATGCCTACTTTTCGTCCATACACACAACACCTCGCAGAGTTCTCCTTCTGCCAGATATAGCGCGTGCCCCTTTGTTCGTGCACCATTTTGGCCTGTTTTTCGTACATCGCTTCGAAACCATGCGTCCGACGGTTTTGCGTCCCAAGTACCGATGTTAGAACACCACCGTGGCTAAGTTTCGTCCATATACGCCAACTCCGTACAATGTCTCCATCACCCTGTTTTTGGGTGAAAACCCATTTCAGGGACTTAGCCGATTTTCACCCATTGCGGTGTCTATGGGGTGTTGGGAATCGCTCTACCGACCAGCCGGTTGGAGATATCGAGTTGCGGTCTTCGGCGCGTTTGCTCAACTCCGTAATGCCTACTTTTCGTCCATACACACAACACCTCGCAGAGTTCTCCTTCTGCCAGATATAGCGCGTGCCCCTTTGTTCGTGCACCATTTTGGCCTGTTTTTCGTACATCGCTTCTAAACCATGCGTCCGACGGTTTTGCGTTCCAAGTACCGATGTTAGAACACCACCGTGGCTAACTTTCGTCCATATACGCCAACTCCGTGCAATGTCTCCATCACCCTGTTTTTGGGTGAAAACCCATTTCTGGGACTTAGCCGATTTTCACCCATTGCGGTGTCTATGGGGTGTTGGGAATCGCTCTACCGACCAGCCGGTTGGAGATATCGAGTTGCGGTCTTCGGCGCGTTTGCTCAACTCCGTAATGCCTACTTTTCGTCCATACACACAACACCTCGCAGAGTTCTCCTTCTGCCAGATATAGCGCGTGCCCCTTTGTTCGTGCACCATTTTGGCCTGTTTTTCGTACATCGCTTCGAAACCATGCGTCCGACGGTTTTGCGTCCCAAGTACCGATGTTAGAACACCACCGTGGCTAACTTTCGTCCATATACGCCAACTCCGTGCAATGTCTCCATCACCCTGTTTTTGGGTGAAAACCCATTTCTGGGACTTAGCCGATTTTCACCCATTGCGGTGTCTATGGGGTGTTGGGAATCGCTCTACCGACCAGCCGGTTGGAGATATCGAGTTGCGGTCTTCGGCGCGTTTGCTCAACTCCGTAATGCCTACTTTTCGTCCATACACACAACACCTCGCAGAGTTCTCCTTCTGCCAGATATAGCGCGTGCCCCTTTTTTCGTGCACCGTTTTGGCCCGTTTTTCGCACATTGCTTCGAAACCATGCGTCCGACGGTTTTGCGTCCCAAGTACCGATGTTAGAACACCACCGTGGCTAACTTTCGTCCATATACGCCAACTCCGTGCAATGTCTCCATCACCCTGTTTTTGGGTGAAAACCCATTTCTGGGACTTAGCCGATTTTCACCCATTGCGGTGTCTATGGGGTGTTGGGAATCGCTCTACCGACCAGCCGGTTGGAGATATCGAGTTGCGGTCTTCGGCGCGTTTGCTCAACTCCGTAATGCCTACTTTTCGTCCATACACACAACACCTCGCAGAGTTCTCCTTCTGCCAGATATAGCGCGTGCCCCTTTGTTCGTGCACCATTTTGGCCTGTTTTTCGTACATCGCTTCGAAACCATGCGTCCGACGGTTTTGCGTCCCAAGTACCGATGTTAGAACACCACCGTGGCTAAGTTTCGTCCATATACGCCAACTCCGTACAATGTCTCCATCACCCTGTTTTTGGGTGAAAACCCATTTCAGGGACTTAGCCGATTTTCACCCATTGCGGTGTCTATGGGGTGTTGGGAATCGCTCTACCGACCAGCCGGTTGGAGATATCGAGTTGCGGTCTTCGGCGCGTTTGCTCAACTCCGTAATGCCTACTTTTCGTCCATACACACAACACCTCGCAGAGTTCTCCTTCTGCCAGATATAGCGCGTGCCCCTTTGTTCGTGCACCATTTTGGCCTGTTTTTCGTACATCGCTTCTAAACCATGCGTCCGACGGTTTTGCGTTCCAAGTACCGATGTTAGAACACCACCGTGGCTAACTTTCGTCCATATACGCCAACTCCGTGCAATGTCTCCATCACCCTGTTTTTGGGTGAAAACCCATTTCTGGGACTTAGCCGATTTTCACCCATTGCGGTGTCTATGGGGTGTTGGGAATCGCTCTACCGACCAGCCGGTTGGAGATATCGAGTTGCGGTCTTCGGCGCGTTTGCTCAACTCCGTAATGCCTACTTTTCGTCCATACACACAACACCTCGCAGAGTTCTCCTTCTGCCAGATATAGCGCGTGCCCCTTTGTTCGTGCACCATTTTGGCCTGTTTTTCGTACATCGCTTCTAAACCATGCGTGCGACGGTTTTGCGTTCCAAGTACCGATGTTAGAACACCACCGTGGCTAACTTTCGTCCATATACGCCAACTCCGTGCAATGTCTCCATCACCCTGTTTTTGGGTGAAAACCCATTTCTGGGACTTAGCCGATTTTCACCCATTGCGGTGTCTATGGGGTGTTGGGAATCGCTCTACCGACCAGCCGGTTGGAGATATCGAGTTGCGGTCTTCGGCGCGTTTGCTCAACTCCGTAATGCCTACTTTTCGTCCATACACACAACACCTCGCAGAGTTCTCCTTCTGCCAGATATAGCGCGTGCCCCTTTGTTCGTGCACCATTTTGGCCTGTTTTTCGTACATCGCTTCGAAACCATGCGTCCGACGGTTTTGCGTCCCAAGTACCGATGTTAGAACACCACCGTGGCTAACTTTCGTCCATATACGCCAACTCCGTGCAATGTCTCCATCACCCTGTTTTTGGGTGAAAACCCATTTCTGGGACTTAGCCGATTTTCACCCATTGCGGTGTCTATGGGGTGTTGGGAATCGCTCTACCGACCAGCCGGTTGGAGATATCGAGTTGCGGTCTTCGGCGCGTTTGCTCAACTCCGTAATGCCTACTTTTCGTCCATACACACAACACCTCGCAGAGTTCTCCTTCTGCCAGATATAGCGCGTGCCCCTTTGTTCGTGCACCATTTTGGCCTGTTTTTCGTACATCGCTTCGAAACCATGCGTCCGACGGTTTTGCGTCCCAAGTACCGATGTTAGAACACCACCGTGGCTAACTTTCGTCCATATACGCCAACTCCGTGCAATGTCTCCATCACCCTGTTTTTGGGTGAAAACCCATTTCTGGGACTTAGCCGATTTTCACCCATTGCGGTGTCTATGGGGTGTTGGGAATCGCTCTACCGACCAGCCGGTTGGAGATATCGAGTTGCGGTCTTCGGCGCGTTTGCTCAACTCCGTAATGCCTACTTTTCGTCCATACACACAACACCTCGCAGAGTTCTCCTTCTGCCAGATATAGCGCGTGCCCCTTTG
The DNA here is from genome assembly GCF_943737925.1 of Anopheles nili. Classification (NCBI taxonomy): domain Eukaryota; kingdom Metazoa; phylum Arthropoda; class Insecta; order Diptera; family Culicidae; genus Anopheles; species Anopheles nili. Next base: position 98,935 of record NW_026525520.1, read on the forward strand.
TTCGTGCACCATTTTGGCCTGTTTTTCGTACATCGCTTCTAAACCATGCGTGCGACGGTTTTGCGTTCCAAGTACCGATGTTAGAACACCACCGTGGCTAACTTTCGTCCATATACGCCAACTCCGTGCAATGTCTCCATCACCCTGTTTTTGGGTGAAAACCCATTTCTGGGACTTAGCCGATTTTCACCCATTGCGGTGTCTATGGGGTGTTGGGAATCGCTCTACCGACCAGCCGGTTGGAGATATCGAGTTGCGGTCTTCGGCGCGTTTGCTCAACTCCGTAATGCCTACTTTTCGTCCATACACACAACACCTCGCAGAGTTCTCCTTCTGCCAGATATAGCGCGTGCCCCTTTGTTCGTGCACCATTTTGGCCTGTTTTTCGTACATCGCTTCGAAACCATGCGTCCGACGGTTTTGCGTCCCAAGTAGTGATGTTAGAACACCACCGTGGCTAAGTTTCGTCCATATACGCCAACTCCGTACAATGTCTCCATCACCCTGTTTTTGGGTGAAAACCCATTTCAGGGACTTAGCCGATTTTCACCCATTGCGGTGTCTATGGGGTGTTGGGAATCGCTCTACCGACCAGCCGGTTGGAGATATCGAGTTGCGGTCTTCGGCGCGTTTGCTCAACTCCGTAATGCCTACTTTTCGTCCATACACACAACACCTCGCAGAGTTCTCCTTCTGCCAGATATAGCGCGTGCCCCTTTGCTCGTGCACCGTTTTGGCCCGTTTTTCGCACATTGCCTCGAAACCATGCGTGCGACGGTTTTGCGTCCCAAGTACCGATGTTAGAACACCACCGTGGCTAACTTTCGTCCATATACGCCAACTCCGTGCAATGTCTCCATCACCCTAATTTTCGGTGAAAACCCATTTCAGGGACTTAGCCGATTTTCACCCATTGCGGTGTCTATGGGGTGTTGGGAATCGCTCTACCGACCAGCCGGTTGGAGATATCGAGTTGCGGTCTTCGGCGCGTTTGCTCAACTCCGTAATGCCTACTTTTCGTCCATACACACAACACCTCGCAGAGTTCTCCTTCTGCCAGATATAGCGCGTGCCCCTTTGTTCGTGCACCATTTTGGCCTGTTTTTCGTACATCGCTTCGAAACCATGCGTCCGACGGTTTTGCGTCCCAAGTAGTGATGTTAGAACACCACCGTGGCTAAGTTTCGTCCATATACGCCAACTCCGTACAATGTCTCCATCACCCTGTTTTTGGGTGAAAACCCATTTCAGGGACTTAGCCGATTTTCACCCATTGCGGTGTCTATGGGGTGTTGGGAATCGCTCTACCGACCAGCCGGTTGGAGATATCGAGTTGCGGTCTTCGGCGCGTTTGCTCAACTCCGTAATGCCTAGTTTTCGTCCATACACACAACACCTCGCAGAGTTCTCCTTCTGCCAGATATAGCGCGTGCCCCTTTGTTCGTGCACCATTTTGGCCTGTTTTTCGTACATCGCTTCGAAACCATGCGTCCGACGGTTTTGCGTCCCAAGTACCGATGTTAGAACACCACCGTGGCTAACTTTCGTCCATATACGCCAACTCCGTGCAATGTCTCCATCACCCTGTTTTTGGGTGAAAACCCATTTCTGGGACTTAGCCGATTTTCACCCATTGCGGTGTCTATGGGGTGTTGGGAATCGCTCTACCGACCAGCCGGTTGGAGATATCGAGTTGCGGTCTTCGGCGCGTTTGCTCAACTCCGTAATGCCTACTTTTCGTCCATACACACAACACCTCGCAGAGTTCTCCTTCTGCCAGATATAGCGCGTGCCCCTTTGTTCGTGCACCATTTTGGCCTGTTTTTCGTACATCGCTTCGAAACCATGCGTCCGACGGTTTTGCGTCCCAAGTAGTGATGTTAGAACACCACCGTGGCTAAGTTTCGTCCATATACGCCAACTCCGTACAATGTCTCCATCACCCTGTTTTTGGGTGAAAACCCATTTCAGGGACTTAGCCGATTTTCACCCATTGCGGTGTCTATGGGGTGTTGGGAATCGCTCTACCGACCAGCCGGTTGGAGATATCGAGTTGCGGTCTTCGGCGCGTTTGCTCAACTCCGTAATGCCTACTTTTCGTCCATACACACAACACCTCGCAGAGTTCTCCTTCTGCCAGATATAGCGCGTGCCCCTTTGTTCGTGCACCATTTTGGCCTGTTTTTCGTACATCGCTTCTAAACCATGCGTCCGACGGTTTTGCGTCCCAAGTACCGATGTTAGAACACCACCGTGGCTAACTTTCGTCCATATACGCCAACTCCGTGCAATGTCTCCATCACCCTGTTTTTGGGTGAAAACCCATTTCTGGGACTTAGCCGATTTTCACCCATTGCGGTGTCTATGGGGTGTTGGGAATCGCTCTACCGACCAGCCGGTTGGAGATATCGAGTTGCGGTCTTCGGCGCGTTTGCTCAACTCCGTAATGCCTACTTTTCGTCCATACACACAACACCTCGCAGAGTTCTCCTTCTGCCAGATATAGCGCGTGCCCCTTTGTTCGTGCACCATTTTGGCCTGTTTTTCGTACATCGCTTCGAAACCATGCGTCCGACGGTTTTGCGTCCCAAGTACCGATGTTAGAACACCACCGTGGCTAACTTTCGTCCATATACGCCAACTCCGTGCAATGTCTCCATCACCCTGTTTTTGGGTGAAAACCCATTTCTGGGACTTAGCCGATTTTCACCCATTGCGGTGTCTATGGGGTGTTGGGAATCGCTCTACCGACCAGCCGGTTGGAGATATCGAGTTGCGGTCTTCGGCGCGTTTGCTCAACTCCGTAATGCCTACTTTTCGTCCATACACACAACACCTCGCAGAGTTCTCCTTCTGCCAGATATAGCGCGTGCCCCTTTGTTCGTGCACCATTTTGGCCTGTTTTTCGTACATCGCTTCGAAACCATGCGTCCGACGGTTTTGCGTCCCAAGTAGTGATGTTAGAACACCACCGTGGCTAAGTTTCGTCCATATACGCCAACTCCGTACAATGTCTCCATCACCCTGTTTTTGGGTGAAAACCCATTTCAGGGACTTAGCCGATTTTCACCCATTGCGGTGTCTATGGGGTGTTGGGAATCGCTCTACCGACCAGCCGGTTGGAGATATCGAGTTGCGGTCTTGGGCGCGTTTGCTCAACTCCGTAATGCCTACTTTTCGTCCATACACACAACACCTCGCAGAGTTCTCCTTCTGCCAGATATAGCGCGTGCCCCTTTGTTCGTGCACCATTTTGGCCTGTTTTTCGTACATCGCTTCGAAACCATGCGTCCGACGGTTTTGCGTCCCAAGTACCGATGTTAGAACACCACCGTGGCTAAGTTTCGTCCATATACGCCAACTCCGTACAATGTCTCCATCACCCTGTTTTTGGGTGAAAACCCATTTCAGGGACTTAGCCGATTTTCACCCATTGCGGTGTCTATGGGGTGTTGGGAATCGCTCTACCGACCAGCCGGTTGGAGATATCGAGTTGCGGTCTTCGGCGCGTTTGCTCAACTCCGTAATGCCTACTTTTCGTCCATACACACAACACCTCGCAGAGTTCTCCTTCTGCCAGATATAGCGCGTGCCCCTTTGTTCGTGCACCATTTTGGCCTGTTTTTCGTACATCGCTTCTAAACCATGCGTGCGACGGTTTTGCGTTCCAAGTACCGATGTTAGAACACCACCGTGGCTAAGTTTCGTCCATATACGCCAACTCCGTGCAATGTCTCCATCACCCTGTTTTTGGGTGAAAACCCATTTCTGGGACTTAGCCGATTTTCACCCATTGCGGTGTCTATGGGGTGTTGGGAATCGCTCTACCGACCAGCCGGTTGGAGATATCGAGTTGCGGTCTTCGGCGCGTTTGCTCAACTCCGTAATGCCTACTTTTCGTCCATACACACAACACCTCGCAGAGTTCTCCTTCTGCCAGATATAGCGCGTGCCCCTTTGTTCGTGCACCATTTTGGCCTGTTTTTCGTACATCGCTTCTAAACCATGCGTGCGACGGTTTTGCGTTCCAAGTACCGATGTTAGAACACCACCGTGGCTAACTTTCGTCCATATACGCCAACTCCGTGCAATGTCTCCATCACCCTGTTTTTGGGTGAAAACCCATTTCTGGGACTTAGCCGATTTTCACCCATTGCGGTGTCTATGGGGTGTTGGGAATCGCTCTACCGACCAGCCGGTTGGAGATATCGAGTTGCGGTCTTCGGCGCGTTTGCTCAACTCCGTAATGCCTACTTTTCGTCCATACACACAACACCTCGCAGAGTTCTCCTTCTGCCAGATATAGCGCGTGCCCCTTTGTTCGTGCACCATTTTGGCCTGTTTTTCGTACATCGCTTCGAAACCATGCGTCCGACGGTTTTGCGTCCCAAGTACCGATGTTAGAACACCACCGTGGCTAACTTTCGTCCATATACGCCAACTCCGTGCAATGTCTCCATCACCCTGTTTTTGGGTGAAAACCCATTTCTGGGACTTAGCCGATTTTCACCCATTGCGGTGTCTATGGGGTGTTGGGAATCGCTCTACCGACCAGCCGGTTGGAGATATCGAGTTGCGGTCTTCGGCGCGTTTGCTCAACTCCGTAATGCCTACTTTTCGTCCATACACACAACACCTCGCAGAGTTCTCCTTCTGCCAGATATAGCGCGTGCCCCTTTGTTCGTGCACCATTTTGGCCTGTTTTTCGTACATCGCTTCGAAACCATGCGTCCGACGGTTTTGCGTCCCAAGTACCGATGTTAGAACACCACCGTGGCTAAGTTTCGTCCATATACGCCAACTCCGTACAATGTCTCCATCACCCTGTTTTTGGGTGAAAACCCATTTCAGGGACTTAGCCGATTTTCACCCATTGCGGTGTCTATGGGGTGTTGGGAATCGCTCTACCGACCAGCCGGTTGGAGATATCGAGTTGCGGTCTTCGGCGCGTTTGCTCAACTCCGTAATGCCTACTTTTCGTCCATACACACAACACCTCGCAGAGTTCTCCTTCTGCCAGATATAGCGCGTGCCCCTTTGTTCGTGCACCATTTTGGCCTGTTTTTCGTACACCGCTTCTAAACCATGCGTGCGACGGTTTTGCGTTCCAAGTACCGATGTTAGAACACCACCGTGGCTAACTTTCGTCCATATACGCCAACTCCGTGCAATGTCTCCATCACCCTGTTTTTGGGTGAAAACCCATTTCTGGGACTTAGCCGATTTTCACCCATTGCGGTGTCTATGGGGTGTTGGGAATCGCTCTACCGACCAGCCGGTTGGAGATATCGAGTTGCGGTCTTCGGCGCGTTTGCTCAACTCCGTAATGCCTACTTTTCGTCCATACACACAACACCTCGCAGAGTTCTCCTTCTGCCAGATATAGCGCGTGCCCCTTTGTTCGTGCACCATTTTGGCCTGTTTTTCGTACATCGCTTCTAAACCATGCGTGCGACGGTTTTGCGTTCCAAGTACCGATGTTAGAACACCACCGTGGCTAACTTTCGTCCATATACGCCAACTCCGTGCAATGTCTCCATCACCCTGTTTTTGGGTGAAAACCCATTTCTGGGACTTAGCCGATTTTCACCCATTGCGGTGTCTATGGGGTGTTGGGAATCGCTCTACCGACCAGCCGGTTGGAGATATCGAGTTGCGGTCTTCGGCGCGTTTGCTCAACTCCGTAATGCCTACTTTTCGTCCATACACACAACACCTCGCAGAGTTCTCCTTCTGCCAGATATAGCGCGTGCCCCTTTGTTCGTGCACCATTTTGGCCTGTTTTTCGTACATCGCTTCGAAACCATGCGTCCGACGGTTTTGCGTCCCAAGTACCGATGTTAGAACACCACCGTGGCTAACTTTCGTCCATATACGCCAACTCCGTGCAATGTCTCCATCACCCTGTTTTTGGGTGAAAACCCATTTCTGGGACTTAGCCGATTTTCACCCATTGCGGTGTCTATGGGGTGTTGGGAATCGCTCTACCGACCAGCCGGTTGGAGATATCGAGTTGCGGTCTTCGGCGCGTTTGCTCAACTCCGTAATGCCTACTTTTCGTCCATACACACAACACCTCGCAGAGTTCTCCTTCTGCCAGATATAGCGCGTGCCCCTTTGTTCGTGCACCATTTTGGCCTGTTTTTCGTACATCGCTTCGAAACCATGCGTCCGACGGTTTTGCGTCCCAAGTACCGATGTTAGAACACCACCGTGGCTAACTTTCGTCCATATACGCCAACTCCGTGCAATGTCTCCATCACCCTGTTTTTGGGTGAAAACCCATTTCTGGGACTTAGCCGATTTTCACCCATTGCGGTGTCTATGGGGTGTTGGGAATCGCTCTACCGACCAGCCGGTTGGAGATATCGAGTTGCGGTCTTCGGCGCGTTTGCTCAACTCCGTAATGCCTACTTTTCGTCCATACACACAACACCTCGCAGAGTTCTCCTTCTGCCAGATATAGCGCGTGCCCCTTTGTTCGTGCACCATTTTGGCCTGTTTTTCGTACATCGCTTCTAAACCATGCGTGCGACGGTTTTGCGTTCCAAGTACCGATGTTAGAACACCACCGTGGCTAACTTTCGTCCATATACGCCAACTCCGTGCAATGTCTCCATCACCCTGTTTTTGGGTGAAAACCCATTTCTGGGACTTAGCCGATTTTCACCCATTGCGGTGTCTATGGGGTGTTGGGAATCGCTCTACCGACCAGCCGGTTGGAGATATCGAGTTGCGGTCTTCGGCGCGTTTGCTCAACTCCGTAATGCCTACTTTTCGTCCATACACACAACACCTCGCAGAGTTCTCCTTCTGCCAGATATAGCGCGTGCCCCTTTGTTCGTGCACCATTTTGGCCTGTTTTTCGTACATCGCTTCGAAACCATGCGTCCGACGGTTTTGCGTCCCAAGTAGTGATGTTAGAACACCACCGTGGCTAAGTTTCGTCCATATACGCCAACTCCGTACAATGTCTCCATCACCCTGTTTTTGGGTGAAAACCCATTTCAGGGACTTAGCCGATTTTCACCCATTGCGGTGTCTATGGGGTGTTGGGAATCGCTCTACCGACCAGCCGGTTGGAGATATCGAGTTGCGGTCTTCGGCGCGTTTGCTCAACTCCGTAATGCCTACTTTTCGTCCATACACACAACACCTCGCAGAGTTCTCCTTCTGCCAGATATAGCGCGTGCCCCTTTGCTCGTGCACCGTTTTGGCCCGTTTTTCGCACATTGCCTCGAAACCATGCGTGCGACGGTTTTGCGTCCCAAGTACCGATGTTAGAACACCACCGTGGCTAACTTTCGTCCATATACGCCAACTCCGTGCAATGTCTCCATCACCCTAATTTTCGGTGAAAACCCATTTCAGGGACTTAGCCGATTTTCACCCATTGCGGTGTCTATGGGGTGTTGGGAATCGCTCTACCGACCAGCCGGTTGGAGATATCGAGTTGCGGTCTTCGGCGCGTTTGCTCAACTCCGTAATGCCTACTTTTCGTCCATACACACAACACCTCGCAGAGTTCTCCTTCTGCCAGATATAGCGCGTGCCCCTTTGTTCGTGCACCATTTTGGCCTGTTTTTCGTACATCGCTTCGAAACCATGCGTCCGACGGTTTTGCGTCCCAAGTAGTGATGTTAGAACACCACCGTGGCTAAGTTTCGTCCATATACGCCAACTCCGTACAATGTCTCCATCACCCTGTTTTTGGGTGAAAACCCATTTCAGGGACTTAGCCGATTTTCACCCATTGCGGTGTCTATGGGGTGTTGGGAATCGCTCTACCGACCAGCCGGTTGGAGATATCGAGTTGCGGTCTTCGGCGCGTTTGCTCAACTCCGTAATGCCTACTTTTCGTCCATACACACAACACCTCGCAGAGTTCTCCTTCTGCCAGATATAGCGCGTGCCCCTTTGTTCGTGCACCATTATGGCCTGTTTTTCGTACATCGCTTCGAAACCATGCGTCCGACGGTTTTGCGTCCCAAGTACCGATGTTAGAACACCACCGTGGCTAACTTTCGTCCATATACGCCAACTCCGTGCAATGTCTCCATCACCCTGTTTTTGGGTGAAAACCCATTTCTGGGACTTAGCCGATTTTCACCCATTGCGGTGTCTATGGGGTGTTGGGAATCGCTCTACCGACCAGCCGGTTGGAGATATCGAGTTGCGGTCTTCGGCGCGTTTGCTCAACTCCGTAATGCCTACTTTTCGTCCATACACACAACACCTCGCAGAGTTCTCCTTCTGCCAGATATAGCGCGTGCCCCTTTGTTCGTGCACCATTTTGGCCTGTTTTTCGTACATCGCTTCGAAACCATGCGTCCGACGGTTTTGCGTCCCAAGTAGTGATGTTAGAACACCACCGTGGCTAAGTTTCGTCCATATACGCCAACTCCGTACAATGTCTCCATCACCCTGTTTTTGGGTGAAAACCCATTTCAGGGACTTAGCCGATTTTCACCCATTGCGGTGTCTATGGGGTGTTGGGAATCGCTCTACCGACCAGCCGGTTGGAGATATCGAGTTGCGGTCTTCGGCGCGTTTGCTCAACTCCGTAATGCCTACTTTTCGTCCATACACACAACACCTCGCAGAGTTCTCCTTCTGCCAGATATAGCGCGTGCCCCTTTGTTCGTGCACCATTTTGGCCTGTTTTTCGTACATCGCTTCTAAACCATGCGTCCGACGGTTTTGCGTCCCAAGTACCGATGTTAGAACACCACCGTGGCTAACTTTCGTCCATATACGCCAACTCCGTGCAATGTCTCCATCACCCTGTTTTTGGGTGAAAACCCATTTCTGGGACTTAGCCGATTTTCACCCATTGCGGTGTCTATGGGGTGTTGGGAATCGCTCTACCGACCAGCCGGTTGGAGATATCGAGTTGCGGTCTTCGGCGCGTTTGCTCAACTCCGTAATGCCTACTTTTCGTCCATACACACAACACCTCGCAGAGTTCTCCTTCTGCCAGATATAGCGCGTGCCCCTTTGTTCGTGCACCATTTTGGCCTGTTTTTCGTACATCGCTTCGAAACCATGCGTCCGACGGTTTTGCGTCCCAAGTACCGATGTTAGAACACCACCGTGGCTAACTTTCGTCCATATACGCCAACTCCGTGCAATGTCTCCATCACCCTGTTTTTGGGTGAAAACCCATTTCTGGGACTTAGCCGATTTTCACCCATTGCGGTGTCTATGGGGTGTTGGGAATCGCTCTACCGACCAGCCGGTTGGAGATATCGAGTTGCGGTCTTCGGCGCGTTTGCTCAACTCCGTAATGCCTACTTTTCGTCCATACACACAACACCTCGCAGAGTTCTCCTTCTGCCAGATATAGCGCGTGCCCCTTTGTTCGTGCACCATTTTGGCCTGTTTTTCGTACATCGCTTCGAAACCATGCGTCCGACGGTTTTGCGTCCCAAGTAGTGATGTTAGAACACCACCGTGGCTAAGTTTCGTCCATATACGCCAACTCCGTACAATGTCTCCATCACCCTGTTTTTGGGTGAAAACCCATTTCAGGGACTTAGCCGATTTTCACCCATTGCGGTGTCTATGGGGTGTTGGGAATCGCTCTACCGACCAGCCGGTTGGAGATATCGAGTTGCGGTCTTGGGCGCGTTTGCTCAACTCCGTAATGCCTACTTTTCGTCCATACACACAACACCTCGCAGAGTTCTCCTTCTGCCAGATATAGCGCGTGCCCCTTTGTTCGTGCACCATTTTGGCCTGTTTTTCGTACATCGCTTCGAAACCATGCGTCCGACGGTTTTGCGTCCCAAGTACCGATGTTAGAACACCACCGTGGCTAACTTTCGTCCATATACGCCAACTCCGTGCAATGTCTCCATCACCCTGTTTTTGGGTGAAAACCCATTTCTGGGACTTAGCCGATTTTCACCCATTGCGGTGTCTATGGGGTGTTGGGAATCGCTCTACCGACCAGCCGGTTGGAGATATCGAGTTGCGGTCTTCGGCGCGTTTGCTCAACTCCGTAATGCCTACTTTTCGTCCATACACACAACACCTCGCAGAGTTCTCCTTCTGCCAGATATAGCGCGTGCCCCTTTGTTCGTGCACCATTTTGGCCTGTTTTTCGTACATCGCTTCGAAACCATGCGTCCGACGGTTTTGCGTCCCAAGTACCGATGTTAGAACACCACCGTGGCTAACTTTCGTCCATATACGCCAACTCCGTGCAATGTCTCCATCACCCTGTTTTTGGGTGAAAACCCATTTCTGGGACTTAGCCGATTTTCACCCATTGCGGTGTCTATGGGGTGTTGGGAATCGCTCTACCGACCAGCCGGTTGGAGATATCGAGTTGCGGTCTTCGGCGCGTTTGCTCAACTCCGTAATGCCTACTTTTCGTCCATACACACAACACCTCGCAGAGTTCTCCTTCTGCCAGATATAGCGCGTGCCCCTTTGTTCGTGCACCATTTTGGCCTGTTTTTCGTACATCGCTTCTAAACCATGCGTGCGACGGTTTTGCGTTCCAAGTACCGATGTTAGAACACCACCGTGGCTAACTTTCGTCCATATACGCCAACTCCGTGCAATGTCTCCATCACCCTGTTTTTGGGTGAAAACCCATTTCTGGGACTTAGCCGATTTTCACCCATTGCGGTGTCTATGGGGTGTTGGGAATCGCTCTACCGACCAGCCGGTTGGAGATATCGAGTTGCGGTCTTCGGCGCGTTTGCTCAACTCCGTAATGCCTACTTTTCGTCCATACACACAACACCTCGCAGAGTTCTCCTTCTGCCAGATATAGCGCGTGCCCCTTTGTTCGTGCACCATTTTGGCCTGTTTTTCGTACATCGCTTCGAAACCATGCGTCCGACGGTTTTGCGTCCCAAGTAGTGATGTTAGAACACCACCGTGGCTAAGTTTCGTCCATATACGCCAACTCCGTACAATGTCTCCATCACCCTGTTTTTGGGTGAAAACCCATTTCAGGGACTTAGCCGATTTTCACCCATTGCGGTGTCTATGGGGTGTTGGGAATCGCTCTACCGACCAGCCGGTTGGAGATATCGAGTTGCGGTCTTCGGCGCGTTTGCTCAACTCCGTAATGCCTACTTTTCGTCCATACACACAACACCTCGCAGAGTTCTCCTTCTGCCAGATATAGCGCGTGCCCCTTTGCTCGTGCACCGTTTTGGCCCGTTTTTCGCACATTGCCTCGAAACCATGCGTGCGACGGTTTTGCGTCCCAAGTACCGATGTTAGAACACCACCGTGGCTAACTTTCGTCCATATACGCCAACTCCGTGCAATGTCTCCATCACCCTAATTTTCGGTGAAAACCCATTTCAGGGACTTAGCCGATTTTCACCCATTGCGGTGTCTATGGGGTGTTGGGAATCGCTCTACCGACCAGCCGGTTGGAGATATCGAGTTGCGGTCTTCGGCGCGTTTGCTCAACTCCGTAATGCCTACTTTTCGTCCATACACACAACACCTCGCAGAGTTCTCCTTCTGCCAGATATAGCGCGTGCCCCTTTGTTCGTGCACCATTTTGGCCTGTTTTTCGTACATCGCTTCGAAACCATGCGTCCGACGGTTTTGCGTCCCAAGTAGTGATGTTAGAACACCACCGTGGCTAAGTTTCGTCCATATACGCCAACTCCGTACAATGTCTCCATCACCCTGTTTTTGGGTGAAAACCCATTTCAGGGACTTAGCCGATTTTCACCCATTGCGGTGTCTATGGGGTGTTGGGAATCGCTCTACCGACCAGCCGGTTGGAGATATCGAGTTGCGGTCTTCGGCGCGTTTGCTCAACTCCGTAATGCCTACTTTTCGTCCATACACACAACACCTCGCAGAGTTCTCCTTCTGCCAGATATAGCGCGTGCCCCTTTGTTCGTGCACCATTTTGGCCTGTTTTTCGTACATCGCTTCGAAACCATGCGTCCGACGGTTTTGCGTCCCAAGTACCGATGTTAGAACACCACCGTGGCTAACTTTCGTCCATATACGCCAACTCCGTGCAATGTCTCCATCACCCTGTTTTTGGGTGAAAACCCATTTCTGGGACTTAGCCGATTTTCACCCATTGCGGTGTCTATGGGGTGTTGGGAATCGCTCTACCGACCAGCCGGTTGGAGATATCGAGTTGCGGTCTTCGGCGCGTTTGCTCAACTCCGTAATGCCTACTTTTCGTCCATACACACAACACCTCGCAGAGTTCTCCTTCTGCCAGATATAGCGCGTGCCCCTTTGTTCGTGCACCATTTTGGCCTGTTTTTCGTACATCGCTTCGAAACCATGCGTCCGACGGTTTTGCGTCCCAAGTAGTGATGTTAGAACACCACCGTGGCTAAGTTTCGTCCATATACGCCAACTCCGTACAATGTCTCCATCACCCTGTTTTTGGGTGAAAACCCATTTCAGGGACTTAGCCGATTTTCACCCATTGCGGTGTCTATGGGGTGTTGGGAATCGCTCTACCGACCAGCCGGTTGGAGATATCGAGTTGCGGTCTTCGGCGCGTTTGCTCAACTCCGTAATGCCTACTTTTCGTCCATACACACAACACCTCGCAGAGTTCTCCTTCTGCCAGATATAGCGCGTGCCCCTTTGTTCGTGCACCATTTTGGCCTGTTTTTCGTACATCGCTTCTAAACCATGCGTCCGACGGTTTTGCGTCCCAAGTACCGATGTTAGAGCACCACCGTGGCTAACTTTCGTCCATATACGCCAACTCCGTGCAATGTCTCCATCACCCTGTTTTTGGGTGAAAACCCATTTCTGGGACTTAGCCGATTTTCACCCATTGCGGTGTCTATGGGGTGTTGGGAATCGCTCTACCGACCAGCCGGTTGGAGATATCGAGTTGCGGTCTTCGGCGCGTTTGCTCAACTCCGTAATGCCTACTTTTCGTCCATACACACAACACCTCGCAGAGTTCTCCTTCTGCCAGATATAGCGCGTGCCCCTTTGTTCGTGCACCATTTTGGCCTGTTTTTCGTACATCGCTTCGAAACCATGCGTCCGACGGTTTTGCGTCCCAAGTACCGATGTTAGAACACCACCGTGGCTAACTTTCGTCCATATACGCCAACTCCGTGCAATGTCTCCATCACCCTGTTTTTGGGTGAAAACCCATTTCTGGGACTTAGCCGATTTTCACCCATTGCGGTGTCTATGGGGTGTTGGGAATCGCTCTACCGACCAGCCGGTTGGAGATATCGAGTTGCGGTCTTCGGCGCGTTTGCTCAACTCCGTAATGCCTACTTTTCGTCCATACACACAACACCTCGCAGAGTTCTCCTTCTGCCAGATATAGCGCGTGCCCCTTTGTTCGTGCACCATTTTGGCCTGTTTTTCGTACATCGCTTCGAAACCATGCGTCCGACGGTTTTGCGTCCCAAGTAGTGATGTTAGAACACCACCGTGGCTAAGTTTCGTCCATATACGCCAACTCCGTACAATGTCTCCATCACCCTGTTTTTGGGTGAAAACCCATTTCAGGGACTTAGCCGATTTTCACCCATTGCGGTGTCTATGGGGTGTTGGGAATCGCTCTACCGACCAGCCGGTTGGAGATATCGAGTTGCGGTCTTGGGCGCGTTTGCTCAACTCCGTAATGCCTACTTTTCGTCCATACACACAACACCTCGCAGAGTTCTCCTTCTGCCAGATATAGCGCGTGCCCCTTTTTTCGTGCACCGTTTTGGCCCGTTTTTCGCACATTGCTTCGAAACCATGCGTCCGACGGTTTTGCGTCCCAAGTACCGATGTTAGAACACCACCGTGGCTAACTTTCGTCCATATACGCCAACTCCGTGCAATGTCTCCATCACCCTGTTTTTGGGTGAAAACCCATTTCTGGGACTTAGCCGATTTTCACCCATTGCGGTGTCTATGGGGTGTTGGGAATCGCTCTACCGACCAGCCGGTTGGAGATATCGAGTTGCGGTCTTCGGCGCGTTTGCTCAACTCCGTAATGCCTACTTTTCGTCCATACACACAACACCTCGCAGAGTTCTCCTTCTGCCAGATATAGCGCGTGCCCCTTTTTTCGTGCACCGTTTTGGCCCGTTTTTCGCACATTGCTTCGAAACCATGCGTCCGACGGTTTTGCGTCCCAAGTACCGATGTTAGAACACCACCGTGGCTAACTTTCGTCCATATACGCCAACTCCGTGCAATGTCTCCATCACCCTGTTTTTGGGTGAAAACCCATTTCTGGGACTTAGCCGATTTTCACCCATTGCGGTGTCTATGGGGTGTTGGGAATCGCTCTACCGACCAGCCGGTTGGAGATATCGAGTTGCGGTCTTGGGCGCGTTTGCTCAACTCCGTAATGCCTACTTTTCGTCCATACACACAACACCTCGCAGAGTTCTCCTTCTGCCAGATATAGCGCGTGCCCCTTTGTTCGTGCACCATTTTGGCCTGTTTTTCGTACATCGCTTCGAAACCATGCGTCCGACGGTTTTGCGTCCCAAGTACCGATGTTAGAACACCACCGTGGCTAAGTTTCGTCCATATACGCCAACTCCGTACAATGTCTCCATCACCCTGTTTTTGGGTGAAAACCCATTTCAGGGACTTAGCCGATTTTCACCCATTGCGGTGTCTATGGGGTGTTGGGAATCGCTCTACCGACCAGCCGGTTGGAGATATCGAGTTGCGGTCTTCGGCGCGTTTGCTCAACTCCGTAATGCCTACTTTTCGTCCATACACACAACACCTCGCAGAGTTCTCCTTCTGCCAGATATAGCGCGTGCCCCTTTGTTCGTGCACCATTTTGGCCTGTTTTTCGTACATCGCTTCGAAACCATGCGTCCGACGGTTTTGCGTCCCAAGTACCGATGTTAGAACACCACCGTGGCTAACTTTCGTCCATATACGCCAACTCCGTGCAATGTCTCCATCACCCTGTTTTTGGGTGAAAACCCATTTCTGGGACTTAGCCGATTTTCACCCATTGCGGTGTCTATGGGGTGTTGGGAATCGCTCTACCGACCAGCCGGTTGGAGATATCGAGTTGCGGTCTTCGGCGCGTTTGCTCAACTCCGTAATGCCTACTTTTCGTCCATACACACAACACCTCGCAGAGTTCTCCTTCTGCCAGATATAGCGCGTGCCCCTTTGTTCGTGCACCATTTTGGCCTGTTTTTCGTACATCGCTTCGAAACCATGCGTCCGACGGTTTTGCGTCCCAAGTAGTGATGTTAGAACACCACCGTGGCTAAGTTTCGTCCATATACGCCAACTCCGTACAATGTCTCCATCACCCTGTTTTTGGGTGAAAACCCATTTCAGGGACTTAGCCGATTTTCACCCATTGCGGTGTCTATGGGGTGTTGGGAATCGCTCTACCGACCAGCCGGTTGGAGATATCGAGTTGCGGTCTTCGGCGCGTTTGCTCAACTCCGTAATGCCTACTTTTCGTCCATACACACAACACCTCGCAGAGTTCTCCTTCTGCCAGATATAGCGCGTGCCCCTTTTTTCGTGCACCGTTTTGGCCCGTTTTTCGCACATTGCTTCGAAACCATGCGTCCGACGGTTTTGCGTCCCAAGTACCGATGTTAGAACACCACCGTGGCTAACTTTCGTCCATATACGCCAACTCCGTGCAATGTCTCCATCACCCTGTTTTTGGGTGAAAACCCATTTCTGGGACTTAGCCGATTTTCACCCATTGCGGTGTCTATGGGGTGTTGGGAATCGCTCTACCGACCAGCCGGTTGGAGATATCGAGTTGCGGTCTTCGGCGCGTTTGCTCAACTCCGTAATGCCTACTTTTCGTCCATACACACAACACCTCGCAGAGTTCTCCTTCTGCCAGATATAGCGCGTGCCCCTTTTTTCGTGCACCGTTTTGGCCCGTTTTTCGCACATTGCTTCGAAACCATGCGTCCGACGGTTTTGCGTCCCAAGTACCGATGTTAGAACACCACCGTGGCTAACTTTCGTCCATATACGCCAACTCCGTGCAATGTCTCCATCACCCTGTTTTTGGGTGAAAACCCATTTCTGGGACTTAGCCGATTTTCACCCATTGCGGTGTCTATGGGGTGTTGGGAATCGCTCTACCGACCAGCCGGTTGGAGATATCGAGTTGCGGTCTTCGGCGCGTTTGCTCAACTCCGTAATGCCTACTTTTCGTCCATACACACAACACCTCGCAGAGTTCTCCTTCTGCCAGATATAGCGCGTGCCCCTTTGTTCGTGCACCATTTTGGCCTGTTTTTCGTACATCGCTTCGAAACCATGCGTCCGACGGTTTTGCGTCCCAAGTACCGATGTTAGAACACCACCGTGGCTAACTTTCGTCCATATACGCCAACTCCGTACAATGTCTCCATCACCCTGTTTTTGGGTGAAAACCCATTTCAGGGACTTAGCCGATTTTCACCCATTGCGGTGTCTATGGGGTGTTGGGAATCGCTCTACCGACCAGCCGGTTGGAGATATCGAGTTGCGGTCTTCGGCGCGTTTGCTCAACTCCGTAATGCCTACTTTTCGTCCATACACACAACACCTCGCAGAGTTCTCCTTCTGCCAGATATAGCGCGTGTCCCTTTGTTCGTGCACCATTTTGGCCTGTTTTTCGTACATCGCTTCTAAACCATGCGTCCGACGGTTTTGCGTCCCAAGTACCGATGTTAGAACACCACCGTGGCTAACTTTTGTCCATATACGCCAACTCCGTGCAATGTCTCCATCACCCTGTTTTTGGGTGAAAACCCATTTCTGGGACTTAGCCGATTTTCACCCATTGCGGTGTCTATGGGGTGTTGGGAATCGCTCTACCGACCAGCCGGTTGGAGATATCGAGTTGCGGTCTTCGGCGCGTTTGCTCAACTCCGTAATGCCTACTTTTCGTCCATACACACAACACCTCGCAGAGTTCTCCTTCTGCCAGATATAGCGCGTGCCCCTTTGTTCGTGCACCATTTTGGCCTGTTTTTCGTACATCGCTTCGAAACCATGCGTCCGACGGTTTTGCGTCCCAAGTAGTGATGTTAGAACACCACCGTGGCTAAGTTTCGTCCATATACGCCAACTCCGTACAATGTCTCCATCACCCTGTTTTTGGGTGAAAACCCATTTCAGGGACTTAGCCGATTTTCACCCATTGCGGTGTCTATGGGGTGTTGGGAATCGCTCTACCGACCAGCCGGTTGGAGATATCGAGTTGCGGTCTTCGGCGCGTTTGCTCAACTCCGTAATGCCTACTTTTCGTCCATACACACAACACCTCGCAGAGTTCTCCTTCTGCCAGATATAGCGCGTGCCCCTTTGTTCGTGCACCATTTTGGCCTGTTTTTCGTACATCGCTTCTAAACCATGCGTCCGACGGTTTTGCGTCCCAAGTACCGATGTTAGAACACCACCGTGGCTAACTTTTGTCCATATACGCCAACTCCGTGCAATGTCTCCATCACCCTGTTTTTGGGTGAAAACCCATTTCTGGGACTTAGCCGATTTTCACCCATTGCGGTGTCTATGGGGTGTTGGGAATCGCTCTACCGACCAGCCGGTTGGAGATATCGAGTTGCGGTCTTCGGCGCGTTTGCTCAACTCCGTAATGCCTACTTTTCGTCCATACACACAACACCTCGCAGAGTTCTCCTTCTGCCAGATATAGCGCGTGCCCCTTTGTTCGTGCACCATTTTGGCCTGTTTTTCGTACATCGCTTCGAAACCATGCGTCCGACGGTTTTGCGTCCCAAGTAGTGATGTTAGAACACCACCGTGGCTAAGTTTCGTCCATATACGCCAACTCCGTACAATGTCTCCATCACCCTGTTTTTGGGTGAAAACCCATTTCAGGGACTTAGCCGATTTTCACCCATTGCGGTGTCTATGGGGTGTTGGGAATCGCTCTACCGACCAGCCGGTTGGAGATATCGAGTTGCGGTCTTCGGCGCGTTTGCTCAACTCCGTAATGCCTACTTTTCGTCCATACACACAACACCTCGCAGAGTTCTCCTTCTGCCAGATATAGCGCGTGCCCCTTTGTTCGTGCACCATTTTGGCCTGTTTTTCGTACATCGCTTCTAAACCATGCGTCCGACGGTTTTGCGTCCCAAGTACCGATGTTAGAACACCACCGTGGCTAACTTTTGTCCATATACGCCAACTCCGTGCAATGTCTCCATCACCCTGTTTTTGGGTGAAAACCCATTTCTGGGACTTAGCCGATTTTCACCCATTGCGGTGTCTATGGGGTGTTGGGAATCGCTCTACCGACCAGCCGGTTGGAGATATCGAGTTGCGGTCTTCGGCGCGTTTGCTCAACTTCGTAATGCCTACTTTTCGTCCATACACACAACACCTCGCAGAGTTCTCCTTCTGCCAGATATAGCGCGTGCCCCTTTGTTCGTGCACCATTTTGGCCTGTTTTTCGTACATCGCTTCGAAACCATGCGTCCGACGGTTTTGCGTCCCAAGTACCGATGTTAGAACACCACCGTGGCTAAGTTTCGTCCATATACGCCAACTCCGTGCAATGTCTCCATCACCCTGTTTTTGGGTGAAAACCCATTTCTGGGACTTAGCCGATTTTCACCCATTGCGGTGTCTATGGGGTGTTGGGAATCGCTCTACCGACCAGCCGGTTGGAGATATCGAGTTGCGGTCTTCGGCGCGTTTGCTCAACTCCGTAATGCCTACTTTTCGTCCATACACACAACACCTCGCAGAGTTCTCCTTCTGCCAGATATAGCGCGTGCCCCTTTGTTCGTGCACCATTTTGGCCTGTTTTTCGTACATCGCTTCGAAACCATGCGTCCGACGGTTTTGCGTCCCAAGTACCGATGTTAGAACACCACCGTGGCTAACTTTCGTCCATATACGCCAACTCCGTGCAATGTCTCCATCACCCTGTTTTTGGGTGAAAACCCATTTCTGGGACTTAGCCGATTTTCACCCATTGCGGTGTCTATGGGGTGTTGGGAATCGCTCTACCGATCAGCCGGTTGGAGATATCGAGTTGCGGTCTTCGGCGCGTTTGCTCAACTCCGTAATGCCTACTTTTCGTCCATACACACAACACCTCGCAGAGTTCTCCTTCTGCCAGATATAGCGCGTGCCCCTTTGTTCGTGCACCATTTTGGCCTGTTTTTCGTACATCGCTTCGAAACCATGCGTCCGACGGTTTTGCGTCCCAAGTAGTGATGTTAGAACACCACCGTGGCTAAGTTTCGTCCATATACGCCAACTCCGTACAATGTCTCCATCACCCTGTTTTTGGGTGAAAACCCATTTCAGGGACTTAGCCGATTTTCACCCATTGCGGTGTCTATGGGGTGTTGGGAATCGCTCTACCGACCAGCCGGTTGGAGATATCGAGTTGCGGTCTTCGGCGCGTTTGCTCAACTCCGTAATGCCTACTTTTCGTCCATACACACAACACCTCGCAGAGTTCTCCTTCTGCCAGATATAGCGCGTGCCCCTTTGTTCGTGCACCATTTTGG
This sequence comes from Anopheles nili, assembly GCF_943737925.1. Taxonomy (NCBI): domain Eukaryota; kingdom Metazoa; phylum Arthropoda; class Insecta; order Diptera; family Culicidae; genus Anopheles; species Anopheles nili. The sequence continues at coordinate 118,392 of NW_026525520.1, forward strand.
CCTGTTTTTCGTACATCGCTTCGAAACCATGCGTCCGACGGTTTTGCGTCCCAAGTACCGATGTTAGAACACCACCGTGGCTAAGTTTCGTCCATATACGCCAACTCCGTACAATGTCTCCATCACCCTGTTTTTGGGTGAAAACCCATTTCAGGGACTTAGCCGATTTTCACCCATTGCGGTGTCTATGGGGTGTTGGGAATCGCTCTACCGACCAGCCGGTTGGAGATATCGAGTTGCGGTCTTCGGCGCGTTTGCTCAACTCCGTAATGCCTACTTTTCGTCCATACACACAACACCTCGCAGAGTTCTCCTTCTGCCAGATATAGCGCGTGCCCCTTTGTTCGTGCACCATTTTGGCCTGTTTTTCGTACATCGCTTCTAAACCATGCGTGCGACGGTTTTGCGTTCCAAGTACCGATGTTAGAACACCACCGTGGCTAAGTTTCGTCCATATACGCCAACTCCGTGCAATGTCTCCATCACCCTGTTTTTGGGTGAAAACCCATTTCTGGGACTTAGCCGATTTTCACCCATTGCGGTGTCTATGGGGTGTTGGGAATCGCTCTACCGACCAGCCGGTTGGAGATATCGAGTTGCGGTCTTCGGCGCGTTTGCTCAACTCCGTAATGCCTACTTTTCGTCCATACACACAACACCTCGCAGAGTTCTCCTTCTGCCAGATATAGCGCGTGCCCCTTTTTTCGTGCACCGTTTTGGCCCGTTTTTCGCACATTGCTTCGAAACCATGCGTCCGACGGTTTTGCGTCCCAAGTACCGATGTTAGAACACCACCGTGGCTAACTTTTGTCCATATACGCCAACTCCGTGCAATGTCTCCATCACCCTGTTTTTGGGTGAAAACCCATTTCTGGGACTTAGCCGATTTTCACCCATTGCGGTGTCTATGGGGTGTTGGGAATCGCTCTACCGACCAGCCGGTTGGAGATATCGAGTTGCGGTCTTCGGCGCGTTTGCTCAACTCCGTAATGCCTACTTTTCGTCCATACACACAACACCTCGCAGAGTTCTCCTTCTGCCAGATATAGCGCGTGCCCCTTTTTTCGTGCACCGTTTTGGCCCGTTTTTCGCACATTGCTTCGAAACCATGCGTCCGACGGTTTTGCGTCCCAAGTACCGATGTTAGAACACCACCGTGGCTAACTTTCGTCCATATACGCCAACTCCGTGCAATGTCTCCATCACCCTGTTTTTGGGTGAAAACCCATTTCTGGGACTTAGCCGATTTTCACCCATTGCGGTGTCTATGGGGTGTTGGGAATCGCTCTACCGACCAGCCGGTTGGAGATATCGAGTTGCGGTCTTCGGCGCGTTTGCTCAACTCCGTAATGCCTACTTTTCGTCCATACACACAACACCTCGCAGAGTTCTCCTTCTGCCAGATATAGCGCGTGCCCCTTTGTTCGTGCACCATTTTGGCCTGTTTTTCGTACATCGCTTCGAAACCATGCGTCCGACGGTTTTGCGTCCCAAGTACCGATGTTAGAACACCACCGTGGCTAACTTTCGTCCATATACGCCAACTCCGTGCAATGTCTCCATCACCCTGTTTTTGGGTGAAAACCCATTTCTGGGACTTAGCCGATTTTCACCCATTGCGGTGTCTATGGGGTGTTGGGAATCGCTCTACCGACCAGCCGGTTGGAGATATCGAGTTGCGGTCTTCGGCGCGTTTGCTCAACTCCGTAATGCCTACTTTTCGTCCATACACACAACACCTCGCAGAGTTCTCCTTCTGCCAGATATAGCGCGTGCCCCTTTGTTCGTGCACCATTTTGGCCTGTTTTTCGTACATCGCTTCGAAACCATGCGTCCGACGGTTTTGCGTCCCAAGTAGTGATGTTAGAACACCACCGTGGCTAAGTTTCGTCCATATACGCCAACTCCGTACAATGTCTCCATCACCCTGTTTTTGGGTGAAAACCCATTTCAGGGACTTAGCCGATTTTCACCCATTGCGGTGTCTATGGGGTGTTGGGAATCGCTCTACCGACCAGCCGGTTGGAGATATCGAGTTGCGGTCTTCGGCGCGTTTGCTCAACTCCGTAATGCCTACTTTTCGTCCATACACACAACACCTCGCAGAGTTCTCCTTCTGCCAGATATAGCGCGTGCCCCTTTGTTCGTGCACCATTTTGGCCTGTTTTTCGTACATCGCTTCTAAACCATGCGTCCGACGGTTTTGCGTCCCAAGTACCGATGTTAGAACACCACCGTGGCTAACTTTTGTCCATATACGCCAACTCCGTGCAATGTCTCCATCACCCTGTTTTTGGGTGAAAACCCATTTCTGGGACTTAGCCGATTTTCACCCATTGCGGTGTCTATGGGGTGTTGGGAATCGCTCTACCGACCAGCCGGTTGGAGATATCGAGTTGCGGTCTTGGGCGCGTTTGCTCAACTCCGTAATGCCTACTTTTCGTCCATACACACAACACCTCGCAGAGTTCTCCTTCTGCCAGATATAGCGCGTGCCCCTTTGTTCGTGCACCATTTTGGCCTGTTTTTCGTACATCGCTTCGAAACCATGCGTCCGACGGTTTTGCGTCCCAAGTACCGATGTTAGAACACCACCGTGGCTAAGTTTCGTCCATATACGCCAACTCCGTACAATGTCTCCATCACCCTGTTTTTGGGTGAAAACCCATTTCAGGGACTTAGCCGATTTTCACCCATTGCGGTGTCTATGGGGTGTTGGGAATCGCTCTACCGACCAGCCGGTTGGAGATATCGAGTTGCGGTCTTCGGCGCGTTTGCTCAACTCCGTAATGCCTACTTTTCGTCCATACACACAACACCTCGCAGAGTTCTCCTTCTGCCAGATATAGCGCGTGCCCCTTTGTTCGTGCACCATTTTGGCCTGTTTTTCGTACATCGCTTCTAAACCATGCGTGCGACGGTTTTGCGTTCCAAGTACCGATGTTAGAACACCACCGTGGCTAAGTTTCGTCCATATACGCCAACTCCGTGCAATGTCTCCATCACCCTGTTTTTGGGTGAAAACCCATTTCTGGGACTTAGCCGATTTTCACCCATTGCGGTGTCTATGGGGTGTTGGGAATCGCTCTACCGACCAGCCGGTTGGAGATATCGAGTTGCGGTCTTCGGCGCGTTTGCTCAACTCCGTAATGCCTACTTTTCGTCCATACACACAACACCTCGCAGAGTTCTCCTTCTGCCAGATATAGCGCGTGCCCCTTTGTTCGTGCACCATTTTGGCCTGTTTTTCGTACATCGCTTCGAAACCATGCGTCCGACGGTTTTGCGTCCCAAGTACCGATGTTAGAACACCACCGTGGCTAACTTTCGTCCATATACGCCAACTCCGTGCAATGTCTCCATCACCCTGTTTTTGGGTGAAAACCCATTTCTGGGACTTAGCCGATTTTCACCCATTGCGGTGTCTATGGGGTGTTGGGAATCGCTCTACCGATCAGCCGGTTGGAGATATCGAGTTGCGGTCTTCGGCGCGTTTGCTCAACTCCGTAATGCCTACTTTTCGTCCATACACACAACACCTCGCAGAGTTCTCCTTCTGCCAGATATAGCGCGTGCCCCTTTGTTCGTGCACCATTTTGGCCTGTTTTTCGTACATCGCTTCGAAACCATGCGTCCGACGGTTTTGCGTCCCAAGTAGTGATGTTAGAACACCACCGTGGCTAAGTTTCGTCCATATACGCCAACTCCGTACAATGTCTCCATCACCCTGTTTTTGGGTGAAAACCCATTTCAGGGACTTAGCCGATTTTCACCCATTGCGGTGTCTATGGGGTGTTGGGAATCGCTCTACCGACCAGCCGGTTGGAGATATCGAGTTGCGGTCTTCGGCGCGTTTGCTCAACTCCGTAATGCCTACTTTTCGTCCATACACACAACACCTCGCAGAGTTCTCCTTCTGCCAGATATAGCGCGTGCCCCTTTTTTCGTGCACCGTTTTGGCCCGTTTTTCGCACATTGCTTCGAAACCATGCGTCCGACGGTTTTGCGTCCCAAGTACCGATGTTAGAACACCACCGTGGCTAACTTTCGTCCATATACGCCAACTCCGTGCAATGTCTCCATCACCCTGTTTTTGGGTGAAAACCCATTTCTGGGACTTAGCCGATTTTCACCCATTGCGGTGTCTATGGGGTGTTGGGAATCGCTCTACCGACCAGCCGGTTGGAGATATCGAGTTGCGGTCTTCGGCGCGTTTGCTCAACTCCGTAATGCCTACTTTTCGTCCATACACACAACACCTCGCAGAGTTCTCCTTCTGCCAGATATAGCGCGTGCCCCTTTTTTCGTGCACCGTTTTGGCCCGTTTTTCGCACATTGCTTCGAAACCATGCGTCCGACGGTTTTGCGTCCCAAGTACCGATGTTAGAACACCACCGTGGCTAACTTTCGTCCATATACGCCAACTCCGTGCAATGTCTCCATCACCCTGTTTTTGGGTGAAAACCCATTTCTGGGACTTAGCCGATTTTCACCCATTGCGGTGTCTATGGGGTGTTGGGAATCGCTCTACCGACCAGCCGGTTGGAGATATCGAGTTGCGGTCTTCGGCGCGTTTGCTCAACTCCGTAATGCCTACTTTTCGTCCATACACACAACACCTCGCAGAGTTCTCCTTCTGCCAGATATAGCGCGTGCCCCTTTGTTCGTGCACCATTTTGGCCTGTTTTTCGTACATCGCTTCGAAACCATGCGTCCGACGGTTTTGCGTCCCAAGTACCGATGTTAGAACACCACCGTGGCTAACTTTCGTCCATATACGCCAACTCCGTGCAATGTCTCCATCACCCTGTTTTTGGGTGAAAACCCATTTCTGGGACTTAGCCGATTTTCACCCATTGCGGTGTCTATGGGGTGTTGGGAATCGCTCTACCGACCAGCCGGTTGGAGATATCGAGTTGCGGTCTTCGGCGCGTTTGCTCAACTCCGTAATGCCTACTTTTCGTCCATACACACAACACCTCGCAGAGTTCTCCTTCTGCCAGATATAGCGCGTGCCCCTTTGTTCGTGCACCATTTTGGCCTGTTTTTCGTACATCGCTTCGAAACCATGCGTCCGACGGTTTTGCGTCCCAAGTAGTGATGTTAGAACACCACCGTGGCTAAGTTTCGTCCATATACGCCAACTCCGTACAATGTCTCCATCACCCTGTTTTTGGGTGAAAACCCATTTCAGGGACTTAGCCGATTTTCACCCATTGCGGTGTCTATGGGGTGTTGGGAATCGCTCTACCGACCAGCCGGTTGGAGATATCGAGTTGCGGTCTTCGGCGCGTTTGCTCAACTCCGTAATGCCTACTTTTCGTCCATACACACAACACCTCGCAGAGTTCTCCTTCTGCCAGATATAGCGCGTGCCCCTTTGTTCGTGCACCATTTTGGCCTGTTTTTCGTACATCGCTTCTAAACCATGCGTCCGACGGTTTTGCGTCCCAAGTACCGATGTTAGAACACCACCGTGGCTAACTTTCGTCCATATACGCCAACTCCGTGCAATGTCTCCATCACCCTGTTTTTGGGTGAAAACCCATTTCTGGGACTTAGCCGATTTTCACCCATTGCGGTGTCTATGGGGTGTTGGGAATCGCTCTACCGACCAGCCGGTTGGAGATATCGAGTTGCGGTCTTCGGCGCGTTTGCTCAACTCCGTAATGCCTACTTTTCGTCCATACACACAACACCTCGCAGAGTTCTCCTTCTGCCAGATATAGCGCGTGCCCCTTTGTTCGTGCACCATTTTGGCCTGTTTTTCGTACATCGCTTCGAAACCATGCGTCCGACGGTTTTGCGTCCCAAGTACCGATGTTAGAACACCACCGTGGCTAACTTTCGTCCATATACGCCAACTCCGTGCAATGTCTCCATCACCCTGTTTTTGGGTGAAAACCCATTTCTGGGACTTAGCCGATTTTCACCCATTGCGGTGTCTATGGGGTGTTGGGAATCGCTCTACCGACCAGCCGGTTGGAGATATCGAGTTGCGGTCTTCGGCGCGTTTGCTCAACTCCGTAATGCCTACTTTTCGTCCATACACACAACACCTCGCAGAGTTCTCCTTCTGCCAGATATAGCGCGTGCCCCTTTGTTCGTGCACCATTTTGGCCTGTTTTTCGTACATCGCTTCTAAACCATGCGTGCGACGGTTTTGCGTTCCAAGTACCGATGTTAGAACACCACCGTGGCTAACTTTCGTCCATATACGCCAACTCCGTGCAATGTCTCCATCACCCTGTTTTTGGGTGAAAACCCATTTCTGGGACTTAGCCGATTTTCACCCATTGCGGTGTCTATGGGGTGTTGGGAATCGCTCTACCGACCAGCCGGTTGGAGATATCGAGTTGCGGTCTTCGGCGCGTTTGCTCAACTCCGTAATGCCTACTTTTCGTCCATACACACAACACCTCGCAGAGTTCTCCTTCTGCCAGATATAGCGCGTGCCCCTTTGTTCGTGCACCATTTTGGCCTGTTTTTCGTACATCGCTTCTAAACCATGCGTGCGACGGTTTTGCGTTCCAAGTACCGATGTTAGAACACCACCGTGGCTAACTTTCGTCCATATACGCCAACTCCGTGCAATGTCTCCATCACCCTGTTTTTGGGTGAAAACCCATTTCTGGGACTTAGCCGATTTTCACCCATTGCGGTGTCTATGGGGTGTTGGGAATCGCTCTACCGACCAGCCGGTTGGAGATATCGAGTTGCGGTCTTCGGCGCGTTTGCTCAACTCCGTAATGCCTACTTTTCGTCCATACACACAACACCTCGCAGAGTTCTCCTTCTGCCAGATATAGCGCGTGCCCCTTTTTTCGTGCACCGTTTTGGCCCGTTTTTCGCACATTGCTTCGAAACCATGCGTCCGACGGTTTTGCGTCCCAAGTACCGATGTTAGAACACCACCGTGGCTAACTTTCGTCCATATACGCCAACTCCGTGCAATGTCTCCATCACCCTGTTTTTGGGTGAAAACCCATTTCTGGGACTTAGCCGATTTTCACCCATTGCGGTGTCTATGGGGTGTTGGGAATCGCTCTACCGACCAGCCGGTTGGAGATATCGAGTTGCGGTCTTCGGCGCGTTTGCTCAACTCCGTAATGCCTACTTTTCGTCCATACACACAACACCTCGCAGAGTTCTCCTTCTGCCAGATATAGCGCGTGCCCCTTTGTTCGTGCACCATTTTGGCCTGTTTTTCGTACATCGCTTCGAAACCATGCGTCCGACGGTTTTGCGTCCCAAGTACCGATGTTAGAACACCACCGTGGCTAACTTTCGTCCATATACGCCAACTCCGTGCAATGTCTCCATCACCCTGTTTTTGGGTGAAAACCCATTTCTGGGACTTAGCCGATTTTCACCCATTGCGGTGTCTATGGGGTGTTGGGAATCGCTCTACCGACCAGCCGGTTGGAGATATCGAGTTGCGGTCTTCGGCGCGTTTGCTCAACTCCGTAATGCCTACTTTTCGTCCATACACACAACACCTCGCAGAGTTCTCCTTCTGCCAGATATAGCGCGTGCCCCTTTGTTCGTGCACCATTTTGGCCTGTTTTTCGTACATCGCTTCGAAACCATGCGTCCGACGGTTTTGCGTCCCAAGTACCGATGTTAGAACACCACCGTGGCTAACTTTCGTCCATATACGCCAACTCCGTGCAATGTCTCCATCACCCTGTTTTTGGGTGAAAACCCATTTCTGGGACTTAGCCGATTTTCACCCATTGCGGTGTCTATGGGGTGTTGGGAATCGCTCTACCGATCAGCCGGTTGGAGATATCGAGTTGCGGTCTTCGGCGCGTTTGCTCAACTCCGTAATGCCTACTTTTCGTCCATACACACAACACCTCGCAGAGTTCTCCTTCTGCCAGATATAGCGCGTGCCCCTTTGTTCGTGCACCATTTTGGCCCGTTTTTCGCACATTGCCTCGAAACCATGCGTCCGACGCTTTTGTGTCCCAAGTAGTGATGTTAGAACACCACCGTGGCTAAGTTTCGTCCATATACGCCAATTCCGTACAATGTCTCCATCACCCTGTTTTTGGGTGAAAACCCATTTCTGGGACTTAGCCGATTTTCACCCATTGCGGTGTCTATGGGGTGTTGGGAATCGCTCTACCGACCAGCCGGTTGGAGATATCGAGTTGCGGTCTTCGGCGCGTTTGCTCAACTCCGTAATGCCTACTTTTCGTCCATACACACAACACCTCGCAGAGTTCTCCTTCTGCCAGATATAGCGCGTGCCCCTTTTTTCGTGCACCGTTTTGGCCCGTTTTTCGCACATTGCTTCGAAACCATGCGTCCGACGGTTTTGCGTCCCAAGTACCGATGTTAGAACACCACCGTGGCTAACTTTCGTCCATATACGCCAACTCCGTGCAATGTCTCCATCACCCTGTTTTTGGGTGAAAACCCATTTCTGGGACTTAGCCGATTTTCACCCATTGCGGTGTCTATGGGGTGTTGGGAATCGCTCTACCGACCAGCCGGTTGGAGATATCGAGTTGCGGTCTTCGGCGCGTTTGCTCAACTCCGTAATGCCTACTTTTCGTCCATACACACAACACCTCGCAGAGTTCTCCTTCTGCCAGATATAGCGCGTGCCCCTTTGTTCGTGCACCATTTTGGCCTGTTTTTCGTACATCGCTTCGAAACCATGCGTCCGACGGTTTTGCGTCCCAAGTACCGATGTTAGAACACCACCGTGGCTAACTTTCGTCCATATACGCCAACTCCGTGCAATGTCTCCATCACCCTGTTTTTGGGTGAAAACCCATTTCTGGGACTTAGCCGATTTTCACCCATTGCGGTGTCTATGGGGTGTTGGGAATCGCTCTACCGACCAGCCGGTTGGAGATATCGAGTTGCGGTCTTCGGCGCGTTTGCTCAACTCCGTAATGCCTACTTTTCGTCCATACACACAACACCTCGCAGAGTTCTCCTTCTGCCAGATATAGCGCGTGCCCCTTTGTTCGTGCACCATTTTGGCCTGTTTTTCGTACATCGCTTCGAAACCATGCGTCCGACGGTTTTGCGTCCCAAGTACCGATGTTAGAACACCACCGTGGCTAACTTTCGTCCATATACGCCAACTCCGTGCAATGTCTCCATCACCCTGTTTTTGGGTGAAAACCCATTTCTGGGACTTAGCCGATTTTCACCCATTGCGGTGTCTATGGGGTGTTGGGAATCGCTCTACCGATCAGCCGGTTGGAGATATCGAGTTGCGGTCTTCGGCGCGTTTGCTCAACTCCGTAATGCCTACTTTTCGTCCATACACACAACACCTCGCAGAGTTCTCCTTCTGCCAGATATAGCGCGTGCCCCTTTGTTCGTGCACCATTTTGGCCTGTTTTTCGTACATCGCTTCGAAACCATGCGTCCGACGGTTTTGCGTCCCAAGTAGTGATGTTAGAACACCACCGTGGCTAAGTTTCGTCCATATACGCCAACTCCGTACAATGTCTCCATCACCCTGTTTTTGGGTGAAAACCCATTTCAGGGACTTAGCCGATTTTCACCCATTGCGGTGTCTATGGGGTGTTGGGAATCGCTCTACCGACCAGCCGGTTGGAGATATCGAGTTGCGGTCTTCGGCGCGTTTGCTCAACTCCGTAATGCCTACTTTTCGTCCATACACACAACACCTCGCAGAGTTCTCCTTCTGCCAGATATAGCGCGTGCCCCTTTGTTCGTGCACCATTTTGGCCCGTTTTTCGCACATTGCCTCGAAACCATGCGTCCGACGCTTTTGTGTCCCAAGTAGTGATGTTAGAACACCACCGTGGCTAAGTTTCGTCCATATACGCCAATTCCGTACAATGTCTCCATCACCCTGTTTTTGGGTGAAAACCCATTTCTGGGACTTAGCCGATTTTCACCCATTGCGGTGTCTATGGGGTGTTGGGAATCGCTCTACCGACCAGCCGGTTGGAGATATCGAGTTGCGGTCTTCGGCGCGTTTGCTCAACTCCGTAATGCCTACTTTTCGTCCATACACACAACACCTCGCAGAGTTCTCCTTCTGCCAGATATAGCGCGTGCCCCTTTTTTCGTGCACCGTTTTGGCCCGTTTTTCGCACATTGCTTCGAAACCATGCGTCCGACGGTTTTGCGTCCCAAGTACCGATGTTAGAACACCACCGTGGCTAACTTTCGTCCATATACGCCAACTCCGTGCAATGTCTCCATCACCCTGTTTTTGGGTGAAAACCCATTTCTGGGACTTAGCCGATTTTCACCCATTGCGGTGTCTATGGGGTGTTGGGAATCGCTCTACCGACCAGCCGGTTGGAGATATCGAGTTGCGGTCTTCGGCGCGTTTGCTCAACTCCGTAATGCCTACTTTTCGTCCATACACACAACACCTCGCAGAGTTCTCCTTCTGCCAGATATAGCGCGTGCCCCTTTGTTCGTGCACCATTTTGGCCTGTTTTTCGTACATCGCTTCGAAACCATGCGTCCGACGGTTTTGCGTCCCAAGTACCGATGTTAGAACACCACCGTGGCTAACTTTCGTCCATATACGCCAACTCCGTGCAATGTCTCCATCACCCTGTTTTTGGGTGAAAACCCATTTCTGGGACTTAGCCGATTTTCACCCATTGCGGTGTCTATGGGGTGTTGGGAATCGCTCTACCGACCAGCCGGTTGGAGATATCGAGTTGCGGTCTTCGGCGCGTTTGCTCAACTCCGTAATGCCTACTTTTCGTCCATACACACAACACCTCGCAGAGTTCTCCTTCTGCCAGATATAGCGCGTGCCCCTTTGTTCGTGCACCATTTTGGCCCGTTTTTCGTACATCGCTTCGAAACCATGCGTCCGACGGTTTTGCGTCCCAAGTAGTGATGTTAGAACACCACCGTGGCTAAGTTTCGTCCATATACGCCAACTCCGTACAATGTCTCCATCACCCTGTTTTTGGGTGAAAACCCATTTCAGGGACTTAGCCGATTTTCACCCATTGCGGTGTCTATGGGGTGTTGGGAATCGCTCTACCGACCAGCCGGTTGGAGATATCGAGTTGCGGTCTTCGGCGCGTTTGCTCAACTCCGTAATGCCTACTTTTCGTCCATACACACAACACCTCGCAGAGTTCTCCTTCTGCCAGATATAGCGCGTGCCCCTTTGTTCGTGCACCATTTTGGCCTGTTTTTCGTACATCGCTTCGAAACCATGCGTCCGACGGTTTTGCGTCCCAAGTACCGATGTTAGAACACCACCGTGGCTAACTTTCGTCCATATACGCCAACTCCGTGCAATGTCTCCATCACCCTGTTTTTGGGTGAAAACCCATTTCTGGGACTTAGCCGATTTTCACCCATTGCGGTGTCTATGGGGTGTTGGGAATCGCTCTACCGACCAGCCGGTTGGAGATATCGAGTTGCGGTCTTCGGCGCGTTTGCTCAACTCCGTAATGCCTACTTTTCGTCCATACACACAACACCTCGCAGAGTTCTCCTTCTGCCAGATATAGCGCGTGCCCCTTTGTTCGTGCACCATTTTGGCCTGTTTTTCGTACATCGCTTCTAAACCATGCGTGCGACGGTTTTGCGTTCCAAGTACCGATGTTAGAACACCACCGTGGCTAACTTTCGTCCATATACGCCAACTCCGTGCAATGTCTCCATCACCCTGTTTTTGGGTGAAAACCCATTTCTGGGACTTAGCCGATTTTCACCCATTGCGGTGTCTATGGGGTGTTGGGAATCGCTCTACCGACCAGCCGGTTGGAGATATCGAGTTGCGGTCTTCGGCGCGTTTGCTCAACTCCGTAATGCCTACTTTTCGTCCATACACACAACACCTCGCAGAGTTCTCCTTCTGCCAGATATAGCGCGTGCCCCTTTGTTCGTGCACCATTTTGGCCCGTTTTTCGCACATTGCCTCGAAACCATGCGTCCGACGCTTTTGTGTCCCAAGTAGTGATGTTAGAACACCACCGTGGCTAAGTTTCGTCCATATACGCCAATTCCGTACAATGTCTCCATCACCCTGTTTTTGGGTGAAAACCCATTTCTGGGACTTAGCCGATTTTCACCCATTGCGGTGTCTATGGGGTGTTGGGAATCGCTCTACCGACCAGCCGGTTGGAGATATCGAGTTGCGGTCTTCGGCGCGTTTGCTCAACTCCGTAATGCCTACTTTTCGTCCATACACACAACACCTCGCAGAGTTCTCCTTCTGCCAGATATAGCGCGTGCCCCTTTTTTCGTGCACCGTTTTGGCCCGTTTTTCGCACATTGCTTCGAAACCATGCGTCCGACGGTTTTGCGTCCCAAGTACCGATGTTAGAACACCACCGTGGCTAACTTTCGTCCATATACGCCAACTCCGTGCAATGTCTCCATCACCCTGTTTTTGGGTGAAAACCCATTTCTGGGACTTAGCCGATTTTCACCCATTGCGGTGTCTATGGGGTGTTGGGAATCGCTCTACCGACCAGCCGGTTGGAGATATCGAGTTGCGGTCTTCGGCGCGTTTGCTCAACTCCGTAATGCCTACTTTTCGTCCATACACACAACACCTCGCAGAGTTCTCCTTCTGCCAGATATAGCGCGTGCCCCTTTGTTCGTGCACCATTTTGGCCTGTTTTTCGTACATCGCTTCGAAACCATGCGTCCGACGGTTTTGCGTACCAAGTACCGATGTTAGAACACCACCGTGGCTAACTTTCGTCCATATACGCCAACTCCGTGCAATGTCTCCATCACCCTGTTTTTGGGTGAAAACCCATTTCTGGGACTTAGCCGATTTTCACCCATTGCGGTGTCTATGGGGTGTTGGGAATCGCTCTACCGACCAGCCGGTTGGAGATATCGAGTTGCGGTCTTCGGCGCGTTTGCTCAACTCCGTAATGCCTACTTTTCGTCCATACACACAACACCTCGCAGAGTTCTCCTTCTGCCAGATATAGCGCGTGCCCCTTTGTTCGTGCACCATTTTGGCCTGTTTTTCGTACATCGCTTCGAAACCATGCGTCCGACGGTTTTGCGTCCCAAGTAGTGATGTTAGAACACCACCGTGGCTAAGTTTCGTCCATATACGCCAACTCCGTACAATGTCTCCATCACCCTGTTTTTGGGTGAAAACCCATTTCAGGGACTTAGCCGATTTTCACCCATTGCGGTGTCTATGGGGTGTTGGGAATCGCTCTACCGACCAGCCGGTTGGAGATATCGAGTTGCGGTCTTCGGCGCGTTTGCTCAACTCTGTAATGCCTACTTTTCGTCCATACACACAACACCTCGCAGAGTTCTCCTTCTGCCAGATATAGCGCGTGCCCCTTTGTTCGTGCACCATTTTGGCCTGTTTTTCGTACATCGCTTCTAAACCATGCGTCCGACGGTTTTGCGTCCCAAGTACCGATGTTAGAACACCACCGTGGCTAACTTTCGTCCATATACGCCAACTCCGTGCAATGTCTCCATCACCCTGTTTTTGGGTGAAAACCCATTTCTGGGACTTAGCCGATTTTCACCCATTGCGGTGTCTATGGGGTGTTGGGAATCGCTCTACCGACCAGCCGGTTGGAGATATCGAGTTGCGGTCTTCGGCGCGTTTGCTCAACTCTGTAATGCCTACTTTTCGTCCATACACACAACACCTCGCAGAGTTCTCCTTCTGCCAGATATAGCGCGTGCCCCTTTGTTCGTGCACCATTTTGGCCTGTTTTTCGTACATCGCTTCTAAACCATGCGTCCGACGGTTTTGCGTCCCAAGTACCGATGTTAGAACACCACCGTGGCTAACTTTCGTCCATATACGCCAACTCCGTGCAATGTCTCCATCACCCTGTTTTTGGGTGAAAACCCATTTCTGGGACTTAGCCGATTTTCACCCATTGCGGTGTCTATGGGGTGTTGGGAATCGCTCTACCGACCAGCCGGTTGGAGATATCGAGTTGCGGTCTTCGGCGCGTTTGCTCAACTCCGTAATGCCTACTTTTCGTCCATACACACAACACCTCGCAGAGTTCTCCTTCTGCCAGATATAGCGCGTGCCCCTTTGTTCGTGCACCATTTTGGCCCGTTTTTCGTACATCGCTTCGAAACCATGCGTCCGACGGTTTTGCGTCCCAAGTAGTGATGTTAGAACACCACCGTGGCTAAGTTTCGTCCATATACGCCAACTCCGTACAATGTCTCCATCACCCTGTTTTTGGGTGAAAACCCATTTCAGGGACTTAGCCGATTTTCACCCATTGCGGTGTCTATGGGGTGTTGGGAATCGCTCTACCGACCAGCCGGTTGGAGATATCGAGTTGCGGTCTTCGGCGCGTTTGCTCAACTCCGTAATGCCTACTTTTCGTCCATACACACAACACCTCGCAGAGTTCTCCTTCTGCCAGATATAGCGCGTGCCCCTTTGTTCGTGCACCATTTTGGCCTGTTTTTCGTACATCGCTTCGAAACCATGCGTCCGACGGTTTTGCGTCCCAAGTACCGATGTTAGAACACCACCGTGGCTAACTTTCGTCCATATACGCCAACTCCGTGCAATGTCTCCATCACCCTGTTTTTGGGTGAAAACCCATTTCTGGGACTTAGCCGATTTTCACCCATTGCGGTGTCTATGGGGTGTTGGGAATCGCTCTACCGACCAGCCGGTTGGAGATATCGAGTTGCGGTCTTCGGCGCGTTTGCTCAACTCCGTAATGCCTACTTTTCGTCCATACACACAACACCTCGCAGAGTTCTCCTTCTGCCAGATATAGCGCGTGCCCCTTTGTTCGTGCACCATTTTGGCCTGTTTTTCGTACATCGCTTCTAAACCATGCGTGCGACGGTTTTGCGTTCCAAGTACCGATGTTAGAACACCACCGTGGCTAACTTTCGTCCATATACGCCAACTCCGTGCAATGTCTCCATCACCCTGTTTTTGGGTGAAAACCCATTTCTGGGACTTAGCCGATTTTCACCCATTGCGGTGTCTATGGGGTGTTGGGAATCGCTCTACCGACCAGCCGGTTGGAGATATCGAGTTGCGGTCTTCGGCGCGTTTGCTCAACTCCGTAATGCCTACTTTTCGTCCATACACACAACACCTCGCAGAGTTCTCCTTCTGCCAGATATAGCGCGTGCCCCTTTGTTCGTGCACCATTTTGGCCCGTTTTTCGCACATTGCCTCGAAACCATGCGTCCGACGCTTTTGTGTCCCAAGTAGTGATGTTAGAACACCACCGTGGCTAAGTTTCGTCCATATACGCCAATTCCGTACAATGTCTCCATCACCCTGTTTTTGGGTGAAAACCCATTTCTGGGACTTAGCCGATTTTCACCCATTGCGGTGTCTATGGGGTGTTGGGAATCGCTCTACCGACCAGCCGGTTGGAGATATCGAGTTGCGGTCTTCGGCGCGTTTGCTCAACTCCGTAATGCCTACTTTTCGTCCATACACACAACACCTCGCAGAGTTCTCCTTCTGCCAGATATAGCGCGTGCCCCTTTTTTCGTGCACCGTTTTGGCCCGTTTTTCGCACATTGCTTCGAAACCATGCGTCCGACGGTTTTGCGTCCCAAGTACCGATGTTAGAACACCACCGTGGCTAACTTTCGTCCATATACGCCAACTCCGTGCAATGTCTCCATCACCCTGTTTTTGGGTGAAAACCCATTTCTGGGACTTAGCCGATTTTCACCCATTGCGGTGTCTATGGGGTGTTGGGAATCGCTCTACCGACCAGCCGGTTGGAGATATCGAGTTGCGGTCTTCGGCGCGTTTGCTCAACTCCGTAATGCCTACTTTTCGTCCATACACACAACACCTCGCAGAGTTCTCCTTCTGCCAGATATAGCGCGTGCCCCTTTGTTCGTGCACCATTTTGGCCTGTTTTTCGTACATCGCTTCGAAACCATGCGTCCGACGGTTTTGCGTACCAAGTACCGATGTTAGAACACCACCGTGGCTAACTTTCGTCCATATACGCCAACTCCGTGCAATGTCTCCATCACCCTGTTTTTGGGTGAAAACCCATTTCTGGGACTTAGCCGATTTTCACCCATTGCGGTGTCTATGGGGTGTTGGGAATCGCTCTACCGACCAGCCGGTTGGAGATATCGAGTTGCGGTCTTCGGCGCGTTTGCTCAACTCCGTAATGCCTACTTTTCGTCCATACACACAACACCTCGCAGAGTTCTCCTTCTGCCAGATATAGCGCGTGCCCCTTTGTTCGTGCACCATTTTGGCCTGTTTTTCGTACATCGCTTCGAAACCATGCGTCCGACGGTTTTGCGTCCCAAGTAGTGATGTTAGAACACCACCGTGGCTAAGTTTCGTCCATATACGCCAACTCCGTACAATGTCTCCATCAC
Organism: Anopheles nili; assembly: GCF_943737925.1. Taxonomy (NCBI): domain Eukaryota; kingdom Metazoa; phylum Arthropoda; class Insecta; order Diptera; family Culicidae; genus Anopheles; species Anopheles nili. Next base: position 134,718 of record NW_026525520.1, read on the forward strand.
CCTGTTTTTGGGTGAAAACCCATTTCAGGGACTTAGCCGATTTTCACCCATTGCGGTGTCTATGGGGTGTTGGGAATCGCTCTACCGACCAGCCGGTTGGAGATATCGAGTTGCGGTCTTCGGCGCGTTTGCTCAACTCTGTAATGCCTACTTTTCGTCCATACACACAACACCTCGCAGAGTTCTCCTTCTGCCAGATATAGCGCGTGCCCCTTTGTTCGTGCACCATTTTGGCCTGTTTTTCGTACATCGCTTCTAAACCATGCGTCCGACGGTTTTGCGTCCCAAGTACCGATGTTAGAACACCACCGTGGCTAACTTTCGTCCATATACGCCAACTCCGTGCAATGTCTCCATCACCCTGTTTTTGGGTGAAAACCCATTTCTGGGACTTAGCCGATTTTCACCCATTGCGGTGTCTATGGGGTGTTGGGAATCGCTCTACCGACCAGCCGGTTGGAGATATCGAGTTGCGGTCTTCGGCGCGTTTGCTCAACTCCGTAATGCCTACTTTTCGTCCATACACACAACACCTCGCAGAGTTCTCCTTCTGCCAGATATAGCGCGTGCCCCTTTGTTCGTGCACCATTTTGGCCTGTTTTTCGTACATCGCTTCGAAACCATGCGTCCGACGGTTTTGCGTCCCAAGTACCGATGTTAGAACACCACCGTGGCTAACTTTCGTCCATATACGCCAACTCCGTGCAATGTCTCCATCACTCTGTTTTTGGGTGAAAACCCATTTCTGGGACTTAGCCGATTTTCACCCATTGCGGTGTCTATGGGGTGTTGGGAATCGCTCTACCGACCAGCCGGTTGGAGATATCGAGTTGCGGTCTTCGGCGCGTTTGCTCAACTCCGTAATGCCTACTTTTCGTCCATACACACAACACCTCGCAGAGTTCTCCTTCTGCCAGATATAGCGCGTGCCCCTTTGTTCGTGCACCATTTTGGCCTGTTTTTCGTACATCGCTTCTAAACCATGCGTGCGACGGTTTTGCGTTCCAAGTACCGATGTTAGAACACCACCGTGGCTAACTTTCGTCCATATACGCCAACTCCGTGCAATGTCTCCATCACCCTGTTTTTGGGTGAAAACCCATTTCTGGGACTTAGCCGATTTTCACCCATTGCGGTGTCTATGGGGTGTTGGGAATCGCTCTACCGACCAGCCGGTTGGAGATATCGAGTTGCGGTCTTCGGCGCGTTTGCTCAACTCCGTAATGCCTACTTTTCGTCCATACACACAACACCTCGCAGAGTTCTCCTTCTGCCAGATATAGCGCGTGCCCCTTTGTTCGTGCACCATTTTGGCCCGTTTTTCGCACATTGCCTCGAAACCATGCGTCCGACGCTTTTGTGTCCCAAGTAGTGATGTTAGAACACCACCGTGGCTAAGTTTCGTCCATATACGCCAATTCCGTACAATGTCTCCATCACCCTGTTTTTGGGTGAAAACCCATTTCTGGGACTTAGCCGATTTTCACCCATTGCGGTGTCTATGGGGTGTTGGGAATCGCTCTACCGACCAGCCGGTTGGAGATATCGAGTTGCGGTCTTCGGCGCGTTTGCTCAACTCCGTAATGCCTACTTTTCGTCCATACACACAACACCTCGCAGAGTTCTCCTTCTGCCAGATATAGCGCGTGCCCCTTTTTTCGTGCACCGTTTTGGCCCGTTTTTCGCACATTGCTTCGAAACCATGCGTCCGACGGTTTTGCGTCCCAAGTACCGATGTTAGAACACCACCGTGGCTAACTTTCGTCCATATACGCCAACTCCGTGCAATGTCTCCATCACCCTGTTTTTGGGTGAAAACCCATTTCTGGGACTTAGCCGATTTTCACCCATTGCGGTGTCTATGGGGTGTTGGGAATCGCTCTACCGACCAGCCGGTTGGAGATATCGAGTTGCGGTCTTCGGCGCGTTTGCTCAACTCCGTAATGCCTACTTTTCGTCCATACACACAACACCTCGCAGAGTTCTCCTTCTGCCAGATATAGCGCGTGCCCCTTTGTTCGTGCACCATTTTGGCCTGTTTTTCGTACATCGCTTCGAAACCATGCGTCCGACGGTTTTGCGTCCCAAGTACCGATGTTAGAACACCACCGTGGCTAACTTTCGTCCATATACGCCAACTCCGTGCAATGTCTCCATCACCCTGTTTTTGGGTGAAAACCCATTTCTGGGACTTAGCCGATTTTCACCCATTGCGGTGTCTATGGGGTGTTGGGAATCGCTCTACCGACCAGCCGGTTGGAGATATCGAGTTGCGGTCTTCGGCGCGTTTGCTCAACTCCGTAATGCCTACTTTTCGTCCATACACACAACACCTCGCAGAGTTCTCCTTCTGCCAGATATAGCGCGTGCCCCTTTGTTCGTGCACCATTTTGGCCTGTTTTTCGTACATCGCTTCGAAACCATGCGTCCGACGGTTTTGCGTCCCAAGTAGTGATGTTAGAACACCACCGTGGCTAAGTTTCGTCCATATACGCCAACTCCGTACAATGTCTCCATCACCCTGTTTTTGGGTGAAAACCCATTTCAGGGACTTAGCCGATTTTCACCCATTGCGGTGTCTATGGGGTGTTGGGAATCGCTCTACCGACCAGCCGGTTGGAGATATCGAGTTGCGGTCTTCGGCGCGTTTGCTCAACTCTGTAATGCCTACTTTTCGTCCATACACACAACACCTCGCAGAGTTCTCCTTCTGCCAGATATAGCGCGTGCCCCTTTGTTCGTGCACCATTTTGGCCTGTTTTTCGTACATCGCTTCTAAACCATGCGTCCGACGGTTTTGCGTCCCAAGTACCGATGTTAGAACACCACCGTGGCTAACTTTCGTCCATATACGCCAACTCCGTGCAATGTCTCCATCACCCTGTTTTTGGGTGAAAACCCATTTCTGGGACTTAGCCGATTTTCACCCATTGCGGTGTCTATGGGGTGTTGGGAATCGCTCTACCGACCAGCCGGTTGGAGATATCGAGTTGCGGTCTTCGGCGCGTTTGCTCAACTCCGTAATGCCTACTTTTCGTCCATACACACAACACCTCGCAGAGTTCTCCTTCTGCCAGATATAGCGCGTGCCCCTTTGTTCGTGCACCATTTTGGCCTGTTTTTCGTACATCGCTTCGAAACCATGCGTCCGACGGTTTTGCTTCCCAAGTACCGATGTTAGAACACCACCGTGGCTAACTTTCGTCCATATACGCCAACTCCGTGCAATGTCTCCATCACCCTGTTTTTGGGTGAAAACCCATTTCTGGGACTTAGCCGATTTTCACCCATTGCGGTGTCTATGGGGTGTTGGGAATCGCTCTACCGACCAGCCGGTTGGAGATATCGAGTTGCGGTCTTCGGCGCGTTTGCTCAACTCCGTAATGCCTACTTTTCGTCCATACACACAACACCTCGCAGAGTTCTCCTTCTGCCAGATATAGCGCGTGCCCCTTTGTTCGTGCACCATTTTGGCCTGTTTTTCGTACATCGCTTCTAAACCATGCGTGCGACGGTTTTGCGTTCCAAGTACCGATGTTAGAACACCACCGTGGCTAACTTTCGTCCATATACGCCAACTCCGTGCAATGTCTCCATCACCCTGTTTTTGGGTGAAAACCCATTTCTGGGACTTAGCCGATTTTCACCCATTGCGGTGTCTATGGGGTGTTGGGAATCGCTCTACCGACCAGCCGGTTGGAGATATCGAGTTGCGGTCTTCGGCGCGTTTGCTCAACTCCGTAATGCCTACTTTTCGTCCATACACACAACACCTCGCAGAGTTCTCCTTCTGCCAGATATAGCGCGTGCCCCTTTGTTCGTGCACCATTTTGGCCTGTTTTTCGTACATCGCTTCTAAACCATGCGTGCGACGGTTTTGCGTTCCAAGTACCGATGTTAGAACACCACCGTGGCTAACTTTCGTCCATATACGCCAACTCCGTGCAATGTCTCCATCACCCTGTTTTTGGGTGAAAACCCATTTCTGGGACTTAGCCGATTTTCACCCATTGCGGTGTCTATGGGGTGTTGGGAATCGCTCTACCGACCAGCCGGTTGGAGATATCGAGTTGCGGTCTTCGGCGCGTTTGCTCAACTCCGTAATGCCTACTTTTCGTCCATACACACAACACCTCGCAGAGTTCTCCTTCTGCCAGATATAGCGCGTGCTCCTTTTTTCGTGCACCGTTTTGGCCCGTTTTTCGCACATTGCTTCGAAACCATGCGTCCGACGGTTTTGCGTCCCAAGTACCGATGTTAGAACACCACCGTGGCTAACTTTCGTCCATATACGCCAACTCCGTGCAATGTCTCCATCACCCTGTTTTTGGGTGAAAACCCATTTCTGGGACTTAGCCGATTTTCACCCATTGCGGTGTCTATGGGGTGTTGGGAATCGCTCTACCGACCAGCCGGTTGGAGATATCGAGTTGCGGTCTTCGGCGCGTTTGCTCAACTCCGTAATGCCTACTTTTCGTCCATACACACAACACCTCGCAGAGTTCTCCTTCTGCCAGATATAGCGCGTGCCCCTTTGTTCGTGCACCATTTTGGCCTGTTTTTCGTACATCGCTTCGAAACCATGCGTCCGACGGTTTTGCGTCCCAAGTACCGATGTTAGAACACCACCGTGGCTAACTTTCGTCCATATACGCCAACTCCGTGCAATGTCTCCATCACCCTGTTTTTGGGTGAAAACCCATTTCTGGGACTTAGCCGATTTTCACCCATTGCGGTGTCTATGGGGTGTTGGGAATCGCTCTACCGACCAGCCGGTTGGAGATATCGAGTTGCGGTCTTCGGCGCGTTTGCTCAACTTCGTAATGCCTACTTTTCGTCCATACACACAACACCTCGCAGAGTTCTCCTTCTGCCAGATATAGCGCGTGCCCCTTTGTTCGTGCACCATTTTGGCCTGTTTTTCGTACATCGCTTCGAAACCATGCGTCCGACGGTTTTGCGTCCCAAGTACCGATGTTAGAACACCACCGTGGCTAACTTTCGTCCATATACGCCAACTCCGTGCAATGTCTCCATCACCCTGTTTTTGGGTGAAAACCCATTTCTGGGACTTAGCCGATTTTCACCCATTGCGGTGTCTATGGGGTGTTGGGAATCGCTCTACCGACCAGCCGGTTGGAGATATCGAGTTGCGGTCTTCGGCGCGTTTGCTCAACTCCGTAATGCCTACTTTTCGTCCATACACACAACACCTCGCAGAGTTCTCCTTCTGCCAGATATAGCGCGTGCCCCTTTGTTCGTGCACCATTTTGGCCTGTTTTTCGTACATCGCTTCTAAACCATGCGTGCGACGGTTTTGCGTTCCAAGTACCGATGTTAGAACACCACCGTGGCTAACTTTCGTCCATATACGCCAACTCCGTGCAATGTCTCCATCACCCTGTTTTTGGGTGAAAACCCATTTCTGGGACTTAGCCGATTTTCACCCATTGCGGTGTCTATGGGGTGTTGGGAATCGCTCTACCGACCAGCCGGTTGGAGATATCGAGTTGCGGTCTTCGGCGCGTTTGCTCAACTCCGTAATGCCTACTTTTCGTCCATACACACAACACCTCGCAGAGTTCTCCTTCTGCCAGATATAGCGCGTGCCCCTTTGTTCGTGCACCATTTTGGCCTGTTTTTCGTACATCGCTTCTAAACCATGCGTGCGACGGTTTTGCGTTCCAAGTACCGATGTTAGAACACCACCGTGGCTAACTTTCGTCCATATACGCCAACTCCGTGCAATGTCTCCATCACCCTGTTTTTGGGTGAAAACCCATTTCTGGGACTTAGCCGATTTTCACCCATTGCGGTGTCTATGGGGTGTTGGGAATCGCTCTACCGACCAGCCGGTTGGAGATATCGAGTTGCGGTCTTCGGCGCGTTTGCTCAACTCCGTAATGCCTACTTTTCGTCCATACACACAACACCTCGCAGAGTTCTCCTTCTGCCAGATATAGCGCGTGCCCCTTTTTTCGTGCACCGTTTTGGCCCGTTTTTCGCACATTGCTTCGAAACCATGCGTCCGACGGTTTTGCGTCCCAAGTACCGATGTTAGAACACCACCGTGGCTAACTTTCGTCCATATACGCCAACTCCGTGCAATGTCTCCATCACCCTGTTTTTGGGTGAAAACCCATTTCTGGGACTTAGCCGATTTTCACCCATTGCGGTGTCTATGGGGTGTTGGGAATCGCTCTACCGACCAGCCGGTTGGAGATATCGAGTTGCGGTCTTCGGCGCGTTTGCTCAACTCCGTAATGCCTACTTTTCGTCCATACACACAACACCTCGCAGAGTTCTCCTTCTGCCAGATATAGCGCGTGCCCCTTTGTTCGTGCACCATTTTGGCCTGTTTTTCGTACATCGCTTCGAAACCATGCGTCCGACGGTTTTGCGTCCCAAGTACCGATGTTAGAACACCACCGTGGCTAACTTTCGTCCATATACGCCAACTCCGTGCAATGTCTCCATCACCCTGTTTTTGGGTGAAAACCCATTTCTGGGACTTAGCCGATTTTCACCCATTGCGGTGTCTATGGGGTGTTGGGAATCGCTCTACCGACCAGCCGGTTGGAGATATCGAGTTGCGGTCTTCGGCGCGTTTGCTCAACTTCGTAATGCCTACTTTTCGTCCATACACACAACACCTCGCAGAGTTCTCCTTCTGCCAGATATAGCGCGTGCCCCTTTGTTCGTGCACCATTTTGGCCTGTTTTTCGTACATCGCTTCGAAACCATGCGTCCGACGGTTTTGCGTCCCAAGTACCGATGTTAGAACACCACCGTGGCTAACTTTCGTCCATATACGCCAACTCCGTGCAATGTCTCCATCACCCTGTTTTTGGGTGAAAACCCATTTCTGGGACTTAGCCGATTTTCACCCATTGCGGTGTCTATGGGGTGTTGGGAATCGCTCTACCGACCAGCCGGTTGGAGATATCGAGTTGCGGTCTTCGGCGCGTTTGCTCAACTCCGTAATGCCTACTTTTCGTCCATACACACAACACCTCGCAGAGTTCTCCTTCTGCCAGATATAGCGCGTGCCCCTTTGTTCGTGCACCATTTTGGCCTGTTTTTCGTACATCGCTTCGAAACCATGCGTCCGACGGTTTTGCGTCCCAAGTAGTGATGTTAGAACACCACCGTGGCTAAGTTTCGTCCATATACGCTAACTCCGTACAATGTCTCCATCACCCTGTTTTTGGGTGAAAACCCATTTCAGGGACTTAGCCGATTTTCACCCATTGCGGTGTCTATGGGGTGTTGGGAATCGCTCTACCGACCAGCCGGTTGGAGATATCGAGTTGCGGTCTTCGGCGCGTTTGCTCAACTCCGTAATGCCTACTTTTCGTCCATACACACAACACCTCGCAGAGTTCCCCTTCTGCCAGATATAGCGCGTGCCCCTTTGTTCGTGCACCATTTTGGCCTGTTTTTCGTACATCGCTTCTAAACCATGCGTCCGACGGTTTTGCGTCCCAAGTACCGATGTTAGAACACCACCGTGGCTAACTTTCGTCCATATACGCCAACTCCGTGCAATGTCTCCATCACCCTGTTTTTGGGTGAAAACCCATTTCTGGGACTTAGCCGATTTTCACCCATTGCGGTGTCTATGGGGTGTTGGGAATCGCTCTACCGACCAGCCGGTTGGAGATATCGAGTTGCGGTCTTCGGCGCGTTTGCTCAACTCCGTAATGCCTACTTTTCGTCCATACACACAACACCTCGCAGAGTTCTCCTTCTGCCAGATATAGCGCGTGCCCCTTTGTTCGTGCACCATTTTGGCCTGTTTTTCGTACATCGCTTCGAAACCATGCGTCCGACGGTTTTGCGTCCCAAGTACCGATGTTAGAACACCACCGTGGCTAACTTTCGTCCATATACGCCAACTCCGTGCAATGTCTCCATCACCCTGTTTTTGGGTGAAAACCCATTTCTGGGACTTAGCCGATTTTCACCCATTGCGGTGTCTATGGGGTGTTGGGAATCGCTCTACCGACCAGCCGGTTGGAGATATCGAGTTGCGGTCTTCGGCGCGTTTGCTCAACTCCGTAATGCCTACTTTTCGTCCATACAAACAACACAGAGTTCTCCTTCTGCCAGATATAGCGCGTGCCCCTTTGTTCGTGCACCATTTTGGCCTGTTTTTCGTACATCGCTTCTAAACCATGCGTGCGACGGTTTTGCGTTCCAAGTACCGATGTTAGAACACCACCGTGGCTAACTTTCGTCCATATACGCCAACTCCGTACAATGTCTCCATCACCCTGTTTTTGGGTGAAAACCCATTTCTGGGACTTAGCCGATTTTCACCCATTGCGGTGTCTATGGGGTGTTGGGAATCGCTCTACCGACCAGCCGGTTGGAGATATCGAGTTGCGGTCTTCGGCGCGTTTGCTCAACTCCGTAATGCCTACTTTTCGTCCATACACACAACACCTCGCAGAGTTCTCCTTCTGCCAGATATAGCGCGTGCCCCTTTGTTCGTGCACCATTTTGGCCTGTTTTTCGTACATCGCTTCTAAACCATGCGTGCGACGGTTTTGCGTTCCAAGTACCGATGTTAGAACACCACCGTGGCTAACTTTCGTCCATATACGCCAACTCCGTGCAATGTCTCCATCACCCTGTTTTTGGGTGAAAACCCATTTCTGGGACTTAGCCGATTTTCACCCATTGCGGTGTCTATGGGGTGTTGGGAATCGCTCTACCGACCAGCCGGTTGGAGATATCGAGTTGCGGTCTTCGGCGCGTTTGCTCAACTCCGTAATGCCTACTTTTCGTCCATACACACAACACCTCGCAGAGTTCTCCTTCTGCCAGATATAGCGCGTGCCCCTTTGTTCGTGCACCATTTTGGCCCGTTTTTCGCACATTGCCTCGAAACCATGCGTCCGACGGTTTTGCGTCCCAAGTACCGATGTTAGAACACCACCGTGGCTAACTTTCGTCCATATACGCCAACTCCGTGCAATGTCTCCATCACCCTGTTTTTGGGTGAAAACCCATTTCTGGGACTTAGCCGATTTTCACCCATTGCGGTGTCTATGGGGTGTTGGGGAATCGCTCTACCGACCAGCCGGTTGGAGATATCGAGTTGCGGTCTTCGGCGCGTTTGCTCAACTCCGTAATGCCTACTTTTCGTCCATACACACAACACCTCGCAGAGTTTCTCCTTCTGCCAGATATAGCGCGTGCCCCTTTTTTCGTGCACCGTTTTGGCCCGTTTTTCGCACATTGCTTCGAAACCATGCGTCCGACGGTTTTGCGTCCCAAGTACCGATGTTAGAACACCACCGTGGCTAACTTTCGTCCATATACGCCAACTCCGTGCAATGTCTCCATCACCCTGTTTTTGGGTGAAAACCCATTTCTGGGACTTAGCCGATTTTCACCCATTGCGGTGTCTATGGGGTGTTGGGAATCGCTCTACCGACCAGCCGGTTGGAGATATCGAGTTGCGGTCTTCGGCGCGTTTGCTCAACTCCGTAATGCCTACTTTTCGTCCATACACACAACACCTCGCAGAGTTCTCCTTCTGCCAGATATAGCGCGTGCCCCTTTGTTCGTGCACCATTTTGGCCTGTTTTTCGTACATCGCTTCGAAACCATGCGTCCGACGGTTTTGCGTCCCAAGTACCGATGTTAGAACACCACCGTGGCTAACTTTCGTCCATATACGCCAACTCCGTGCAATGTCCTCCATCACCCCTGTTTTTGGGTGAAAACCCATTTCTGGGACTTAGCCGATTTTCACCCATTGCGGTGTCTATGGGGTGTTGGGAATCGCTCTACCGACCAGCCGGTTGGAGATATCGAGTTGCGGTCTTCGGCGCGTTTGCTCAACTCCGTAATGCCTACTTTTCGTCCATACACACAACACCTCGCAGAGTTTCTCCTTCTGCCAGATATAGCGCGTGCCCCTTTGTTCGTGCACCATTTTGGCCTGTTTTTCGTACATCGCTTCTAAACCATGCGTGCGACGGTTTTGCGTTCCAAGTACCGATGTTAGAACACCACCGTGGCTAACTTTCGTCCATATACGCCAACTCCGTGCAATGTCTCCATCACCCTGTTTTTGGGTGAAAACCCATTTCTGGGACTTAGCCGATTTTCACCCATTGCGGTGTCTATGGGGTGTTGGGAATCGCTCTACCGACCAGCCGGTTGGAGATATCGAGTTGCGGTCTTCGGCGCGTTTGCTCAACTCCGTAATGCCTACTTTTCGTCCATACACACAACACCTCGCAGAGTTCTCCTTCTGCCAGATATAGCGCGTGCCCCTTTGTTCGTGCACCATTTTGGCCTGTTTTTCGTACATCGCTTCGAAACCATGCGTCCGACGGTTTTGCGTCCCAAGTACCGATGTTAGAACACCACCGTGGCTAACTTTCGTCCATATACGCCAACTCCGTGCAATGTCTCCATCACCCTGTTTTTGGGTGAAAACCCATTTCTGGGACTTAGCCGATTTTCACCCATTGCGGTGTCTATGGGGTGTTGGGAATCGCTCTACCGACCAGCCGGTTGGAGATATCGAGTTGCGGTCTTCGGCGCGTTTGCTCAACTCCGTAATGCCTACTTTTCGTCCATACACACAACACCTCGCAGAGTTCTCCTTCTGCCAGATATAGCGCGTGCCCCTTTGTTCGTGCACCATTTTGGCCTGTTTTTCGTACATCGCTTCGAAACCATGCGTCCGACGGTTTTGCGTCCCAAGTAGTGATGTTAGAACACCACCGTGGCTAAGTTTCGTCCATATACGCCAACTCCGTACAATGTCTCCATCACCCTGTTTTTGGGTGAAAACCCATTTCAGGGACTTAGCCGATTTTCACCCATTGCGGTGTCTATGGGGTGTTGGGAATCGCTCTACCGACCAGCCGGTTGGAGATATCGAGTTGCGGTCTTCGGCGCGTTTGCTCAACTCTGTAATGCCTACTTTTCGTCCATACACACAACACCTCGCAGAGTTCTCCTTCTGCCAGATATAGCGCGTGCCCCTTTGTTCGTGCACCATTTTGGCCTGTTTTTCGTACATCGCTTCTAAACCATGCGTCCGACGGTTTTGCGTCCCAAGTACCGATGTTAGAACACCACCGTGGCTAACTTTCGTCCATATACGCCAACTCCGTGCAATGTCTCCATCACCCTGTTTTTGGGTGAAAACCCATTTCTGGGACTTAGCCGATTTTCACCCATTGCGGTGTCTATGGGGTGTTGGGAATCGCTCTACCGACCAGCCGGTTGGAGATATCGAGTTGCGGTCTTCGGCGCGTTTGCTCAACTCCGTAATGCCTACTTTTCGTCCATACACACAACACCTCGCAGAGTTCTCCTTCTGCCAGATATAGCGCGTGCCCCTTTGTTCGTGCACCATTTTGGCCTGTTTTTCGTACATCGCTTCGAAACCATGCGTCCGACGGTTTTGCGTCCCAAGTACCGATGTTAGAACACCACCGTGGCTAACTTTCGTCCATATACGCCAACTCCGTGCAATGTCTCCATCACCCTGTTTTTGGGTGAAAACCCATTTCTGGGACTTAGCCGATTTTCACCCATTGCGGTGTCTATGGGGTGTTGGGAATCGCTCTACCGACCAGCCGGTTGGAGATATCGAGTTGCGGTCTTCGGCGCGTTTGCTCAACTCCGTAATGCCTACTTTTCGTCCATACACACAACACCTCGCAGAGTTCTCCTTCTGCCAGATATAGCGCGTGCCCCTTTGTTCGTGCACCATTTTGGCCTGTTTTTCGTACATCGCTTCTAAACCATGCGTGCGACGGTTTTGCGTTCCAAGTACCGATGTTAGAACACCACCGTGGCTAACTTTCGTCCATATACGCCAACTCCGTGCAATGTCTCCATCACCCTGTTTTTGGGTGAAAACCCATTTCTGGGACTTAGCCGATTTTCACCCATTGCGGTGTCTATGGGGTGTTGGGAATCGCTCTACCGACCAGCCGGTTGGAGATATCGAGTTGCGGTCTTCGGCGCGTTTGCTCAACTCCGTAATGCCTACTTTTCGTCCATACACACAACACCTCGCAGAGTTCTCCTTCTGCCAGATATAGCGCGTGCCCCTTTGTTCGTGCACCATTTTGGCCTGTTTTTCGTACATCGCTTCGAAACCATGCGTCCGACGGTTTTGCGTCCCAAGTACCGATGTTAGAACACCACCGTGGCTAACTTTCGTCCATATACGCCAACTCCGTGCAATGTCTCCATCACCCTGTTTTTGGGTGAAAACCCATTTCTGGGACTTAGCCGATTTTCACCCATTGCGGTGTCTATGGGGTGTTGGGAATCGCTCTACCGACCAGCCGGTTGGAGATATCGAGTTGCGGTCTTCGGCGCGTTTGCTCAACTCCGTAATGCCTACTTTTCGTCCATACACACAACACCTCGCAGAGTTCTCCTTCTGCCAGATATAGCGCGTGCCCCTTTGTTCGTGCACCATTTTGGCCTGTTTTTCGTACATCGCTTCGAAACCATGCGTCCGACGGTTTTGCGTCCCAAGTAGTGATGTTAGAACACCACCGTGGCTAAGTTTCGTCCATATACGTCAACTCCGTACAATGTCTCCATCACCCTGTTTTTGGGTGAAAACCCATTTCAGGGACTTAGCCGATTTTCACCCATTGCGGTGTCTATGGGGTGTTGGGAATCGCTCTACCGACCAGCCGGTTGGAGATATCGAGTTGCGGTCTTCGGCGCGTTTGCTCAACTCTGTAATGCCTACTTTTCGTCCATACACACAACACCTCGCAGAGTTCTCCTTCTGCCAGATATAGCGCGTGCCCCTTTGTTCGTGCACCATTTTGGCCTGTTTTTCGTACATCGCTTCTAAACCATGCGTCCGACGGTTTTGCGTCCCAAGTACCGATGTTAGAACACCACCGTGGCTAACTTTCGTCCATATACGCCAACTCCGTGCAATGTCTCCATCACCCTGTTTTTGGGTGAAAACCCATTTCTGGGACTTAGCCGATTTTCACCCATTGCGGTGTCTATGGGGTGTTGGGAATCGCTCTACCGACCAGCCGGTTGGAGATATCGAGTTGCGGTCTTCGGCGCGTTTGCTCAACTCCGTAATGCCTACTTTTCGTCCATACACACAACACCTCGCAGAGTTCTCCTTCTGCCAGATATAGCGCGTGCCCCTTTGTTCGTGCACCATTTTGGCCTGTTTTTCGTACATCGCTTCGAAACCATGCGTCCGACGGTTTTGCGTCCCAAGTACCGATGTTAGAACACCACCGTGGCTAACTTTCGTCCATATACGCCAACTCCGTGCAATGTCTCCATCACTCTGTTTTTGGGTGAAAACCCATTTCTGGGACTTAGCCGATTTTCACCCATTGCGGTGTCTATGGGGTGTTGGGAATCGCTCTACCGACCAGCCGGTTGGAGATATCGAGTTGCGGTCTTCGGCGCGTTTGCTCAACTCCGTAATGCCTACTTTTCGTCCATACACACAACACCTCGCAGAGTTCTCCTTCTGCCAGATATAGCGCGTGCCCCTTTGTTCGTGCACCATTTTGGCCTGTTTTTCGTACATCGCTTCTAAACCATGCGTGCGACGGTTTTGCGTTCCAAGTACCGATGTTAGAACACCACCGTGGCTAACTTTCGTCCATATACGCCAACTCCGTGCAATGTCTCCATCACCCTGTTTTTGGGTGAAAACCCATTTCTGGGACTTAGCCGATTTTCACCCATTGCGGTGTCTATGGGGTGTTGGGAATCGCTCTACCGACCAGCCGGTTGGAGATATCGAGTTGCGGTCTTCGGCGCGTTTGCTCAACTCCGTAATGCCTACTTTTCGTCCATACACACAACACCTCGCAGAGTTCTCCTTCTGCCAGATATAGCGCGTGCCCCTTTGTTCGTGCACCATTTTGGCCCGTTTTTCGCACATTGCCTCGAAACCATGCGTCCGACGCTTTTGTGTCCCAAGTAGTGATGTTAGAACACCACCGTGGCTAAGTTTCGTCCATATACGCCAATTCCGTACAATGTCTCCATCACCCTGTTTTTGGGTGAAAACCCATTTCTGGGACTTAGCCGATTTTCACCCATTGCGGTGTCTATGGGGTGTTGGGAATCGCTCTACCGACCAGCCGGTTGGAGATATCGAGTTGCGGTCTTCGGCGCGTTTGCTCAACTCCGTAATGCCTACTTTTCGTCCATACACACAACACCTCGCAGAGTTCTCCTTCTGCCAGATATAGCGCGTGCCCCTTTTTTCGTGCACCGTTTTGGCCCGTTTTTCGCACATTGCTTCGAAACCATGCGTCCGACGGTTTTGCGTCCCAAGTACCGATGTTAGAACACCACCGTGGCTAACTTTCGTCCATATACGCCAACTCCGTGCAATGTCTCCATCACCCTGTTTTTGGGTGAAAACCCATTTCTGGGACTTAGCCGATTTTCACCCATTGCGGTGTCTATGGGGTGTTGGGAATCGCTCTACCGACCAGCCGGTTGGAGATATCGAGTTGCGGTCTTCGGCGCGTTTGCTCAACTCCGTAATGCCTACTTTTCGTCCATACACACAACACCTCGCAGAGTTCTCCTTCTGCCAGATATAGCGCGTGCCCCTTTGTTCGTGCACCATTTTGGCCTGTTTTTCGTACATCGCTTCGAAACCATGCGTCCGACGGTTTTGCGTCCCAAGTACCGATGTTAGAACACCACCGTGGCTAACTTTCGTCCATATACGCCAACTCCGTGCAATGTCTCCATCACCCTGTTTTTGGGTGAAAACCCATTTCTGGGACTTAGCCGATTTTCACCCATTGCGGTGTCTATGGGGTGTTGGGAATCGCTCTACCGACCAGCCGGTTGGAGATATCGAGTTGCGGTCTTCGGCGCGTTTGCTCAACTCCGTAATGCCTACTTTTCGTCCATACACACAACACCTCGCAGAGTTCTCCTTCTGCCAGATATAGCGCGTGCCCCTTTGTTCGTGCACCATTTTGGCCTGTTTTTCGTACATCGCTTCGAAACCATGCGTCCGACGGTTTTGCGTCCCAAGTAGTGATGTTAGAACACCACCGTGGCTAAGTTTCGTCCATATACGCCAACTCCGTACAATGTCTCCATCACCCTGTTTTTGGGTGAAAACCCATTTCAGGGACTTAGCCGATTTTCACCCATTGCGGTGTCTATGGGGTGTTGGGAATCGCTCTACCGACCAGCCGGTTGGAGATATCGAGTTGCGGTCTTCGGCGCGTTTGCTCAACTCTGTAATGCCTACTTTTCGTCCATACACACAACACCTCGCAGAGTTCTCCTTCTGCCAGATATAGCGCGTGCCCCTTTGTTCGTGCACCATTTTGGCCTGTTTTTCGTACATCGCTTCTAAACCATGCGTCCGACGGTTTTGCGTCCCAAGTACCGATGTTAGAACACCACCGTGGCTAACTTTCGTCCATATACGCCAACTCCGTGCAATGTCTCCATCACCCTGTTTTTGGGTGAAAACCCATTTCTGGGACTTAGCCGATTTTCACCCATTGCGGTGTCTATGGGGTGTTGGGAATCGCTCTACCGACCAGCCGGTTGGAGATATCGAGTTGCGGTCTTCGGCGCGTTTGCTCAACTCCGTAATGCCTACTTTTCGTCCATACACACAACACCTCGCAGAGTTCTCCTTCTGCCAGATATAGCGCGTGCCCCTTTGTTCGTGCACCATTTTGGCCTGTTTTTCGTACATCGCTTCGAAACCATGCGTCCGACGGTTTTGCTTCCCAAGTACCGATGTTAGAACACCACCGTGGCTAACTTTCGTCCATATACGCCAACTCCGTGCAATGTCTCCATCACCCTGTTTTTGGGTGAAAACCCATTTCTGGGACTTAGCCGATTTTCACCCATTGCGGTGTCTATGGGGTGTTGGGAATCGCTCTACCGACCAGCCGGTTGGAGATATCGAGTTGCGGTCTTCGGCGCGTTTGCTCAACTCCGTAATGCCTACTTTTCGTCCATACACACAACACCTCGCAGAGTTCTCCTTCTGCCAGATATAGCGCGTGCCCCTTTGTTCGTGCACCATTTTGGCCTGTTTTTCGTACATCGCTTCTAAACCATGCGTGCGACGGTTTTGCGTTCCAAGTACCGATGTTAGAACACCACCGTGGCTAACTTTCGTCCATATACGCCAACTCCGTGCAATGTCTCCATCACCCTGTTTTTGGGTGAAAACCCATTTCTGGGACTTAGCCGATTTTCACCCATTGCGGTGTCTATGGGGTGTTGGGAATCGCTCTACCGACCAGCCGGTTGGAGATATCGAGTTGCGGTCTTCGGCGCGTTTGCTCAACTCCGTAATGCCTACTTTTCGTCCATACACACAACACCTCGCAGAGTTCTCCTTCTGCCAGATATAGCGCGTGCCCCTTTGTTCGTGCACCATTTTGGCCTGTTTTTCGTACATCGCTTCTAAACCATGCGTGCGACGGTTTTGCGTTCCAAGTACCGATGTTAGAACACCACCGTGGCTAACTTTCGTCCATATACGCCAACTCCGTGCAATGTCTCCATCACCCTGTTTTTGGGTGAAAACCCATTTCTGGGACTTAGCCGATTTTCACCCATTGCGGTGTCTATGGGGTGTTGGGAATCGCTCTACCGACCAGCCGGTTGGAGATATCGAGTTGCGGTCTTCGGCGCGTTTGCTCAACTCCGTAATGCCTACTTTTCGTCCATACACACAACACCTCGCAGAGTTCTCCTTCTGCCAGATATAGCGCGTGCTCCTTTTTTCGTGCACCGTTTTGGCCCGTTTTTCGCACATTGCTTCGAAACCATGCGTCCGACGGTTTTGCGTCCCAAGTACCGATGTTAGAACACCACCGTGGCTAACTTTCGTCCATATACGCCAACTCCGTGCAATGTCTCCATCACCCTGTTTTTGGGTGAAAACCCATTTCTGGGACTTAGCCGATTTTCACCCATTGCGGTGTCTATGGGGTGTTGGGAATCGCTCTACCGACCAGCCGGTTGGAGATATCGAGTTGCGGTCTTCGGCGCGTTTGCTCAACTCCGTAATGCCTACTTTTCGTCCATACACACAACACCTCGCAGAGTTCTCCTTCTGCCAGATATAGCGCGTGCCCCTTTGTTCGTGCACCATTTTGGCCTGTTTTTCGTACATCGCTTCGAAACCATGCGTCCGACGGTTTTGCGTCCCAAGTACCGATGTTAGAACACCACCGTGGCTAACTTTCGTCCATATACGCCAACTCCGTGCAATGTCTCCATCACCCTGTTTTTGGGTGAAAACCCATTTCTGGGACTTAGCCGATTTTCACCCATTGCGGTGTCTATGGGGTGTTGGGAATCGCTCTACCGACCAGCCGGTTGGAGATATCGAGTTGCGGTCTTCGGCGCGTTTGCTCAACTTCGTAATGCCTACTTTTCGTCCATACACACAACACCTCGCAGAGTTCTCCTTCTGCCAGATATAGCGCGTGCCCCTTTGTTCGTGCACCATTTTGGCCTGTTTTTCGTACATCGCTTCGAAACCATGCGTCCGACGGTTTTGCGTCCCAAGTACCGATGTTAGAACACCATCGTGGCTAACTTTCGTCCATATACGCCAACTCCGTGCAATGTCTCCATCACCCTGTTTTTGGGTGAAAACCCATTTCTGGGACTTAGCCGATTTTCACCCATTGCGGTGTCTATGGGGTGTTGGGAATCGCTCTACCGACCAGCCGGTTGGAGATATCGAGTTGCGGTCTTCGGCGCGTTTGCTCAACTCCGTAATGCCTACTTTTCGTCCATACACACAACACCTCGCAGAGTTCTCCTTCTGCCAGATATAGCGCGTGCCCCTTTGTTCGTGCACCATTTTGGCCTGTTTTTCGTACATCGCTGCTAAACCATGCGTGCGACGGTTTTGCGTTCCAAGTACCGATGTTAGAACACCACCGTGGCTAACTTTCGTCCATATACGCCAACTCCGTGCAATGTCTCCATCACCCTGTTTTTGGGTGAAAACCCATTTCTGGGACTTAGCCGATTTTCACCCATTGCGGTGTCTATGGGGTGTTGGGAATCGCTCTACCGACCAGCCGGTTGGAGATATCGAGTTGCGGTCTTCGGCGCGTTTGCTCAACTCCGTAATGCCTACTTTTCGTCCATACACACAACACCTCGCAGAGTTCTCCTTCTGCCAGATATAGCGCGTGCCCCTTTGTTCGTGCACCATTTTGGCCTGTTTTTCGTACATCGCTTCTAAACCATGCGTGCGACGGTTTTGCGTTCCAAGTACCGATGTTAGAACACCACCGTGGCTAACTTTCGTCCATATACGCCAACTCCGTGCAATGTCTCCATCACCCTGTTTTTGGGTGAAAACCCATTTCTGGGACTTAGCCGATTTTCACCCATTGCGGTGTCTATGGGGTGTTGGGAATCGCTCTACCGACCAGCCGGTTGGAGATATCGAGTTGCGGTCTTCGGCGCGTTTGCTCAACTCCGTAATGCCTACTTTTCGTCCATACACACAACACCTCGCAGAGTTCTCCTTCTGCCAGATATAGCGCGTGCCCCTTTTTTCGTGCACCGTTTTGGCCCGTTTTTCGCACATTGCTTCGAAACCATGCGTCCGACGGTTTTGCGTCCCAAGTACCGATGTTAGAACACCACCGTGGCTAACTTTCGTCCATATACGCCAACTCCGTGCAATGTCTCCATCACCCTGTTTTTGGGTGAAAACCCATTTCTGGGACTTAGCCGATTTTCACCCATTGCGGTGTCTATGGGGTGTTGGGAATCGCTCTACCGACCAGCCGGTTGGAGATATCGAGTTGCGGTCTTCGGCGCGTTTGCTCAACTCCGTAATGCCTACTTTTCGTCCATACACACAACACCTCGCAGAGTTCTCCTTCTGCCAGATATAGCGCGTGCCCCTTTGTTCGTGCACCATTTTGGCCTGTTTTTCGTACATCGCTTCGAAACCATGCGTCCGACGGTTTTGCGTCCCAAGTACCGATGTTAGAACACCACCGTGGCTAACTTTCGTCCATATACGCCAACTCCGTGCAATGTCTCCATCACCCTGTTTTTGGGTGAAAACCCATTTCTGGGACTTAGCCGATTTTCACCCATTGCGGTGTCTATGGGGTGTTGGGAATCGCTCTACCGACCAGCCGGTTGGAGATATCGAGTTGCGGTCTTCGGCGCGTTTGCTCAACTTCGTAATGCCTACTTTTCGTCCATACACACAACACCTCGCAGAGTTCTCCTTCTGCCAGATATAGCGCGTGCCCCTTTGTTCGTGCACCATTTTGGCCTGTTTTTCGTACATCGCTTCGAAACCATGCGTCCGACGGTTTTGCGTCCCAAGTACCGATGTTAGAACACCACCGTGGCTAACTTTCGTCCATATACGCCAACTCCGTGCAATGTCTCCATCACCCTGTTTTTGGGTGAAAACCCATTTCTGGGACTTAGCCGATTTTCACCCATTGCGGTGTCTATGGGGTGTTGGGAATCGCTCTACCGACCAGCCGGTTGGAGATATCGAGTTGCGGTCTTCGGCGCGTTTGCTCAACTCCGTAATGCCTACTTTTCGTCCATACACACAACACCTCGCAGAGTTCTCCTTCTGCCAGATATAGCGCGTGCCCCTTTGTTCGTGCACCATTTTGGCCTGTTTTTCGTACATCGCTTCGAAACCATGCGTCCGACGGTTTTGCGTCCCAAGTAGTGATGTTAGAACACCACCGTGGCTAAGTTTCGTCCATATACGCTAACTCCGTACAATGTCTCCATCACCCTGTTTTTGGGTGAAAACCCATTTCAGGGACTTAGCCGATTTTCACCCATTGCGGTGTCTATGGGGTGTTGGGAATCGCTCTACCGACCAGCCGGTTGGAGATATCGAGTTGCGGTCTTCGGCGCGTTTGCTCAACTCCGTAATGCCTACTTTTCGTCCATACACACAACACCTCGCAGAGTTCCCCTTCTGCCAGATATAGCGCGTGCCCCTTTGTTCGTGCACCATTTTGGCCTGTTTTTCGTACATCGCTTCTAAACCATGCGTCCGACGGTTTTGCGTCCCAAGTACCGATGTTAGAACACCACCGTGGCTAACTTTCGTCCATATACGCCAACTCCGTGCAATGTCTCCATCACCCTGTTTTTGGGTGAAAACCCATTTCTGGGACTTAGCCGATTTTCACCCATTGCGGTGTCTATGGGGTGTTGGGAATCGCTCTACCGACCAGCCGGTTGGAGATATCGAGTTGCGGTCTTCGGCGCGTTTGCTCAACTCCGTAATGCCTACTTTTCGTCCATACACACAACACCTCGCAGAGTTCTCCTTCTGCCAGATATAGCGCGTGCCCCTTTGTTCGTGCACCATTTTGGCCTGTTTTTCGTACATCGCTTCGAAACCATGCGTCCGACGGTTTTGCGTCCCAAGTACCGATGTTAGAACACCACCGTGGCTAACTTTCGTCCATATACGCCAACTCCGTGCAATGTCTCCATCACCCTGTTTTTGGGTGAAAACCCATTTCTGGGACTTAGCCGATTTTCACCCATTGCGGTGTCTATGGGGTGTTGGGAATCGCTCTACCGACCAGCCGGTTGGAGATATCGAGTTGCGGTCTTCGGCGCGTTTGCTCAACTCCGTAATGCCTACTTTTCGTCCATACAAACAACACCTCGCAGAGTTCTCCTTCTGCCAGATATAGCGCGTGCCCCTTTGTTCGTGCACCATTTTGGCCTGTTTTTCGTACATCGCTTCTAAACCATGCGTGCGACGGTTTTGCGTTCCAAGTACCGATGTTAGAACACCACCGTGGCTAACTTTCGTCCATATACGCCAACTCCGTACAATGTCTCCATCACCCTGTTTTTGGGTGAAAACCCATTTCTGGGACTTAGCCGATTTTCACCCATTGCGGTGTCTATGGGGTGTTGGGAATCGCTCTACCGACCAGCCGGTTGGAGATATCGAGTTGCGGTCTTCGGCGCGTTTGCTCAACTCCGTAATGCCTACTTTTCGTCCATACACACAACACCTCGCAGAGTTCTCCTTCTGCCAGATATAGCGCGTGCCCCTTTGTTCGTGCACCATTTTGGCCTGTTTTTCGTACATCGCTTCTAAACCATGCGTGCGACGG
Source organism: Anopheles nili (assembly GCF_943737925.1). NCBI lineage: Eukaryota > Metazoa > Arthropoda > Insecta > Diptera > Culicidae > Anopheles > Anopheles nili. Next base: position 155,873 of record NW_026525520.1, read on the forward strand.
TTTTGCGTTCCAAGTACCGATGTTAGAACACCACCGTGGCTAACTTTCGTCCATATACGCCAACTCCGTGCAATGTCTCCATCACCCTGTTTTTGGGTGAAAACCCATTTCTGGGACTTAGCCGATTTTCACCCATTGCGGTGTCTATGGGGTGTTGGGAATCGCTCTACCGACCAGCCGGTTGGAGATATCGAGTTGCGGTCTTCGGCGCGTTTGCTCAACTCCGTAATGCCTACTTTTCGTCCATACACACAACACCTCGCAGAGTTCTCCTTCTGCCAGATATAGCGCGTGCCCCTTTGTTCGTGCACCATTTTGGCCCGTTTTTCGCACATTGCCTCGAAACCATGCGTCCGACGGTTTTGCGTCCCAAGTACCGATGTTAGAACACCACCGTGGCTAACTTTCGTCCATATACGCCAACTCCGTGCAATGTCTCCATCACCCTGTTTTTGGGTGAAAACCCATTTCTGGGACTTAGCCGATTTTCACCCATTGCGGTGTCTATGGGGTGTTGGGAATCGCTCTACCGACCAGCCGGTTGGAGATATCGAGTTGCGGTCTTCGGCGCGTTTGCTCAACTCCGTAATGCCTACTTTTCGTCCATACACACAACACCTCGCAGAGTTCTCCTTCTGCCAGATATAGCGCGTGCCCCTTTTTTCGTGCACCGTTTTGGCCCGTTTTTCGCACATTGCTTCGAAACCATGCGTCCGACGGTTTTGCGTCCCAAGTACCGATGTTAGAACACCACCGTGGCTAACTTTCGTCCATATACGCCAACTCCGTGCAATGTCTCCATCACCCTGTTTTTGGGTGAAAACCCATTTCTGGGACTTAGCCGATTTTCACCCATTGCGGTGTCTATGGGGTGTTGGGAATCGCTCTACCGACCAGCCGGTTGGAGATATCGAGTTGCGGTCTTCGGCGCGTTTGCTCAACTCCGTAATGCCTACTTTTCGTCCATACACACAACACCTCGCAGAGTTCTCCTTCTGCCAGATATAGCGCGTGCCCCTTTGTTCGTGCACCATTTTGGCCTGTTTTTCGTACATCGCTTCGAAACCATGCGTCCGACGGTTTTGCGTCCCAAGTACCGATGTTAGAACACCACCGTGGCTAACTTTCGTCCATATACGCCAACTCCGTGCAATGTCTCCATCACCCTGTTTTTGGGTGAAAACCCATTTCTGGGACTTAGCCGATTTTCACCCATTGCGGTGTCTATGGGGTGTTGGGAATCGCTCTACCGACCAGCCGGTTGGAGATATCGAGTTGCGGTCTTCGGCGCGTTTGCTCAACTCCGTAATGCCTACTTTTCGTCCATACACACAACACCTCGCAGAGTTCTCCTTCTGCCAGATATAGCGCGTGCCCCTTTGTTCGTGCACCATTTTGGCCTGTTTTTCGTACATCGCTTCTAAACCATGCGTGCGACGGTTTTGCGTTCCAAGTACCGATGTTAGAACACCACCGTGGCTAACTTTCGTCCATATACGCCAACTCCGTGCAATGTCTCCATCACCCTGTTTTTGGGTGAAAACCCATTTCTGGGACTTAGCCGATTTTCACCCATTGCGGTGTCTATGGGGTGTTGGGAATCGCTCTACCGACCAGCCGGTTGGAGATATCGAGTTGCGGTCTTCGGCGCGTTTGCTCAACTCCGTAATGCCTACTTTTCGTCCATACACACAACACCTCGCAGAGTTCTCCTTCTGCCAGATATAGCGCGTGCCCCTTTGTTCGTGCACCATTTTGGCCTGTTTTTCGTACATCGCTTCGAAACCATGCGTCCGACGGTTTTGCGTCCCAAGTACCGATGTTAGAACACCACCGTGGCTAACTTTCGTCCATATACGCCAACTCCGTGCAATGTCTCCATCACCCTGTTTTTGGGTGAAAACCCATTTCTGGGACTTAGCCGATTTTCACCCATTGCGGTGTCTATGGGGTGTTGGGAATCGCTCTACCGACCAGCCGGTTGGAGATATCGAGTTGCGGTCTTCGGCGCGTTTGCTCAACTCCGTAATGCCTACTTTTCGTCCATACACACAACACCTCGCAGAGTTCTCCTTCTGCCAGATATAGCGCGTGCCCCTTTGTTCGTGCACCATTTTGGCCTGTTTTTCGTACATCGCTTCGAAACCATGCGTCCGACGGTTTTGCGTCCCAAGTAGTGATGTTAGAACACCACCGTGGCTAAGTTTCGTCCATATACGCCAACTCCGTACAATGTCTCCATCACCCTGTTTTTGGGTGAAAACCCATTTCTGGGACTTAGCCGATTTTCACCCATTGCGGTGTCTATGGGGTGTTGGGAATCGCTCTACCGACCAGCCGGTTGGAGATATCGAGTTGCGGTCTTCGGCGCGTTTGCTCAACTCTGTAATGCCTACTTTTCGTCCATACACACAACACCTCGCAGAGTTCTCCTTCTGCCAGATATAGCGCGTGCCCCTTTGTTCGTGCACCATTTTGGCCTGTTTTTCGTACATCGCTTCTAAACCATGCGTCCGACGGTTTTGCGTCCCAAGTACCGATGTTAGAACACCACCGTGGCTAACTTTCGTCCATATACGCCAACTCCGTGCAATGTCTCCATCACCCTGTTTTTGGGTGAAAACCCATTTCTGGGACTTAGCCGATTTTCACCCATTGCGGTGTCTATGGGGTGTTGGGAATCGCTCTACCGACCAGCCGGTTGGAGATATCGAGTTGCGGTCTTCGGCGCGTTTGCTCAACTCCGTAATGCCTACTTTTCGTCCATACACACAACACCTCGCAGAGTTCTCCTTCTGCCAGATATAGCGCGTGCCCCTTTGTTCGTGCACCATTTTGGCCTGTTTTTCGTACATCGCTTCGAAACCATGCGTCCGACGGTTTTGCGTCCCAAGTACCGATGTTAGAACACCACCGTGGCTAACTTTCGTCCATATACGCCAACTCCGTGCAATGTCTCCATCACCCTGTTTTTGGGTGAAAACCCATTTCTGGGACTTAGCCGATTTTCACCCATTGCGGTGTCTATGGGGTGTTGGGAATCGCTCTACCGACCAGCCGGTTGGAGATATCGAGTTGCGGTCTTCGGCGCGTTTGCTCAACTCCGTAATGCCTACTTTTCGTCCATACACACAACACCTCGCAGAGTTCTCCTTCTGCCAGATATAGCGCGTGCCCCTTTGTTCGTGCACCATTTTGGCCTGTTTTTCGTACATCGCTTCTAAACCATGCGTGCGACGGTTTTGCGTTCCAAGTACCGATGTTAGAACACCACCGTGGCTAACTTTCGTCCATATACGCCAACTCCGTGCAATGTCTCCATCACCCTGTTTTTGGGTGAAAACCCATTTCTGGGACTTAGCCGATTTTCACCCATTGCGGTGTCTATGGGGTGTTGGGAATCGCTCTACCGACCAGCCGGTTGGAGATATCGAGTTGCGGTCTTCGGCGCGTTTGCTCAACTCCGTAATGCCTACTTTTCGTCCATACACACAACACCTCGCAGAGTTCTCCTTCTGCCAGATATAGCGCGTGCCCCTTTGTTCGTGCACCATTTTGGCCTGTTTTTCGTACATCGCTTCGAAACCATGCGTCCGACGGTTTTGCGTCCCAAGTAGTGATGTTAGAACACCACCGTGGCTAAGTTTCGTCCATATACGTCAACTCCGTACAATGTCTCCATCACCCTGTTTTTGGGTGAAAACCCATTTCAGGGACTTAGCCGATTTTCACCCATTGCGGTGTCTATGGGGTGTTGGGAATCGCTCTACCGACCAGCCGGTTGGAGATATCGAGTTGCGGTCTTCGGCGCGTTTGCTCAACTCTGTAATGCCTACTTTTCGTCCATACACACAACACCTCGCAGAGTTCTCCTTCTGCCAGATATAGCGCGTGCCCCTTTGTTCGTGCACCATTTTGGCCTGTTTTTCGTACATCGCTTCTAAACCATGCGTCCGACGGTTTTGCGTCCCAAGTACCGATGTTAGAACACCACCGTGGCTAACTTTCGTCCATATACGCCAACTCCGTGCAATGTCTCCATCACCCTGTTTTTGGGTGAAAACCCATTTCTGGGACTTAGCCGATTTTCACCCATTGCGGTGTCTATGGGGTGTTGGGAATCGCTCTACCGACCAGCCGGTTGGAGATATCGAGTTGCGGTCTTCGGCGCGTTTGCTCAACTCCGTAATGCCTACTTTTCGTCCATACACACAACACCTCGCAGAGTTCTCCTTCTGCCAGATATAGCGCGTGCCCCTTTGTTCGTGCACCATTTTGGCCTGTTTTTCGTACATCGCTTCGAAACCATGCGTCCGACGGTTTTGCGTCCCAAGTACCGATGTTAGAACACCACCGTGGCTAACTTTCGTCCATATACGCCAACTCCGTGCAATGTCTCCATCACTCTGTTTTTGGGTGAAAACCCATTTCTGGGACTTAGCCGATTTTCACCCATTGCGGTGTCTATGGGGTGTTGGGAATCGCTCTACCGACCAGCCGGTTGGAGATATCGAGTTGCGGTCTTCGGCGCGTTTGCTCAACTCCGTAATGCCTACTTTTCGTCCATACACACAACACCTCGCAGAGTTCTCCTTCTGCCAGATATAGCGCGTGCCCCTTTGTTCGTGCACCATTTTGGCCTGTTTTTCGTACATCGCTTCTAAACCATGCGTGCGACGGTTTTGCGTTCCAAGTACCGATGTTAGAACACCACCGTGGCTAACTTTCGTCCATATACGCCAACTCCGTGCAATGTCTCCATCACCCTGTTTTTGGGTGAAAACCCATTTCTGGGACTTAGCCGATTTTCACCCATTGCGGTGTCTATGGGGTGTTGGGAATCGCTCTACCGACCAGCCGGTTGGAGATATCGAGTTGCGGTCTTCGGCGCGTTTGCTCAACTCCGTAATGCCTACTTTTCGTCCATACACACAACACCTCGCAGAGTTCTCCTTCTGCCAGATATAGCGCGTGCCCCTTTGTTCGTGCACCATTTTGGCCCGTTTTTCGCACATTGCCTCGAAACCATGCGTCCGACGCTTTTGTGTCCCAAGTAGTGATGTTAGAACACCACCGTGGCTAAGTTTCGTCCATATACGCCAATTCCGTACAATGTCTCCATCACCCTGTTTTTGGGTGAAAACCCATTTCTGGGACTTAGCCGATTTTCACCCATTGCGGTGTCTATGGGGTGTTGGGAATCGCTCTACCGACCAGCCGGTTGGAGATATCGAGTTGCGGTCTTCGGCGCGTTTGCTCAACTCCGTAATGCCTACTTTTCGTCCATACACACAACACCTCGCAGAGTTCTCCTTCTGCCAGATATAGCGCGTGCCCCTTTTTTCGTGCACCGTTTTGGCCCGTTTTTCGCACATTGCTTCGAAACCATGCGTCCGACGGTTTTGCGTCCCAAGTACCGATGTTAGAACACCACCGTGGCTAACTTTCGTCCATATACGCCAACTCCGTGCAATGTCTCCATCACCCTGTTTTTGGGTGAAAACCCATTTCTGGGACTTAGCCGATTTTCACCCATTGCGGTGTCTATGGGGTGTTGGGAATCGCTCTACCGACCAGCCGGTTGGAGATATCGAGTTGCGGTCTTCGGCGCGTTTGCTCAACTCCGTAATGCCTACTTTTCGTCCATACACACAACACCTCGCAGAGTTCTCCTTCTGCCAGATATAGCGCGTGCCCCTTTGTTCGTGCACCATTTTGGCCTGTTTTTCGTACATCGCTTCGAAACCATGCGTCCGACGGTTTTGCGTCCCAAGTACCGATGTTAGAACACCACCGTGGCTAACTTTCGTCCATATACGCCAACTCCGTGCAATGTCTCCATCACCCTGTTTTTGGGTGAAAACCCATTTCTGGGACTTAGCCGATTTTCACCCATTGCGGTGTCTATGGGGTGTTGGGAATCGCTCTACCGACCAGCCGGTTGGAGATATCGAGTTGCGGTCTTCGGCGCGTTTGCTCAACTCCGTAATGCCTACTTTTCGTCCATACACACAACACCTCGCAGAGTTCTCCTTCTGCCAGATATAGCGCGTGCCCCTTTGTTCGTGCACCATTTTGGCCTGTTTTTCGTACATCGCTTCGAAACCATGCGTCCGACGGTTTTGCGTCCCAAGTAGTGATGTTAGAACACCACCGTGGCTAAGTTTCGTCCATATACGCCAACTCCGTACAATGTCTCCATCACCCTGTTTTTGGGTGAAAACCCATTTCAGGGACTTAGCCGATTTTCACCCATTGCGGTGTCTATGGGGTGTTGGGAATCGCTCTACCGACCAGCCGGTTGGAGATATCGAGTTGCGGTCTTCGGCGCGTTTGCTCAACTCTGTAATGCCTACTTTTCGTCCATACACACAACACCTCGCAGAGTTCTCCTTCTGCCAGATATAGCGCGTGCCCCTTTGTTCGTGCACCATTTTGGCCTGTTTTTCGTACATCGCTTCTAAACCATGCGTCCGACGGTTTTGCGTCCCAAGTACCGATGTTAGAACACCACCGTGGCTAACTTTCGTCCATATACGCCAACTCCGTGCAATGTCTCCATCACCCTGTTTTTGGGTGAAAACCCATTTCTGGGACTTAGCCGATTTTCACCCATTGCGGTGTCTATGGGGTGTTGGGAATCGCTCTACCGACCAGCCGGTTGGAGATATCGAGTTGCGGTCTTCGGCGCGTTTGCTCAACTCCGTAATGCCTACTTTTCGTCCATACACACAACACCTCGCAGAGTTCTCCTTCTGCCAGATATAGCGCGTGCCCCTTTGTTCGTGCACCATTTTGGCCTGTTTTTCGTACATCGCTTCGAAACCATGCGTCCGACGGTTTTGCTTCCCAAGTACCGATGTTAGAACACCACCGTGGCTAACTTTCGTCCATATACGCCAACTCCGTGCAATGTCTCCATCACCCTGTTTTTGGGTGAAAACCCATTTCTGGGACTTAGCCGATTTTCACCCATTGCGGTGTCTATGGGGTGTTGGGAATCGCTCTACCGACCAGCCGGTTGGAGATATCGAGTTGCGGTCTTCGGCGCGTTTGCTCAACTCCGTAATGCCTACTTTTCGTCCATACACACAACACCTCGCAGAGTTCTCCTTCTGCCAGATATAGCGCGTGCCCCTTTGTTCGTGCACCATTTTGGCCTGTTTTTCGTACATCGCTTCTAAACCATGCGTGCGACGGTTTTGCGTTCCAAGTACCGATGTTAGAACACCACCGTGGCTAACTTTCGTCCATATACGCCAACTCCGTGCAATGTCTCCATCACCCTGTTTTTGGGTGAAAACCCATTTCTGGGACTTAGCCGATTTTCACCCATTGCGGTGTCTATGGGGTGTTGGGAATCGCTCTACCGACCAGCCGGTTGGAGATATCGAGTTGCGGTCTTCGGCGCGTTTGCTCAACTCCGTAATGCCTACTTTTCGTCCATACACACAACACCTCGCAGAGTTCTCCTTCTGCCAGATATAGCGCGTGCCCCTTTGTTCGTGCACCATTTTGGCCTGTTTTTCGTACATCGCTTCTAAACCATGCGTGCGACGGTTTTGCGTTCCAAGTACCGATGTTAGAACACCACCGTGGCTAACTTTCGTCCATATACGCCAACTCCGTGCAATGTCTCCATCACCCTGTTTTTGGGTGAAAACCCATTTCTGGGACTTAGCCGATTTTCACCCATTGCGGTGTCTATGGGGTGTTGGGAATCGCTCTACCGACCAGCCGGTTGGAGATATCGAGTTGCGGTCTTCGGCGCGTTTGCTCAACTCCGTAATGCCTACTTTTCGTCCATACACACAACACCTCGCAGAGTTCTCCTTCTGCCAGATATAGCGCGTGCTCCTTTTTTCGTGCACCGTTTTGGCCCGTTTTTCGCACATTGCTTCGAAACCATGCGTCCGACGGTTTTGCGTCCCAAGTACCGATGTTAGAACACCACCGTGGCTAACTTTCGTCCATATACGCCAACTCCGTGCAATGTCTCCATCACCCTGTTTTTGGGTGAAAACCCATTTCTGGGACTTAGCCGATTTTCACCCATTGCGGTGTCTATGGGGTGTTGGGAATCGCTCTACCGACCAGCCGGTTGGAGATATCGAGTTGCGGTCTTCGGCGCGTTTGCTCAACTCCGTAATGCCTACTTTTCGTCCATACACACAACACCTCGCAGAGTTCTCCTTCTGCCAGATATAGCGCGTGCCCCTTTGTTCGTGCACCATTTTGGCCTGTTTTTCGTACATCGCTTCGAAACCATGCGTCCGACGGTTTTGCGTCCCAAGTACCGATGTTAGAACACCACCGTGGCTAACTTTCGTCCATATACGCCAACTCCGTGCAATGTCTCCATCACCCTGTTTTTGGGTGAAAACCCATTTCTGGGACTTAGCCGATTTTCACCCATTGCGGTGTCTATGGGGTGTTGGGAATCGCTCTACCGACCAGCCGGTTGGAGATATCGAGTTGCGGTCTTCGGCGCGTTTGCTCAACTTCGTAATGCCTACTTTTCGTCCATACACACAACACCTCGCAGAGTTCTCCTTCTGCCAGATATAGCGCGTGCCCCTTTGTTCGTGCACCATTTTGGCCTGTTTTTCGTACATCGCTTCGAAACCATGCGTCCGACGGTTTTGCGTCCCAAGTACCGATGTTAGAACACCACCGTGGCTAACTTTCGTCCATATACGCCAACTCCGTGCAATGTCTCCATCACCCTGTTTTTGGGTGAAAACCCATTTCTGGGACTTAGCCGATTTTCACCCATTGCGGTGTCTATGGGGTGTTGGGAATCGCTCTACCGACCAGCCGGTTGGAGATATCGAGTTGCGGTCTTCGGCGCGTTTGCTCAACTCCGTAATGCCTACTTTTCGTCCATACACACAACACCTCGCAGAGTTCCCCTTCTGCCAGATATAGCGCGTGCCCCTTTGTTCGTGCACCATTTTGGCCTGTTTTTCGTACATCGCTTCTAAACCATGCGTGCGACGGTTTTGCGTTCCAAGTACCGATGTTAGAACACCACCGTGGCTAACTTTCGTCCATATACGCCAACTCCGTGCAATGTCTCCATCACCCTGTTTTTGGGTGAAAACCCATTTCTGGGACTTAGCCGATTTTCACCCATTGCGGTGTCTATGGGGTGTTGGGAATCGCTCTACCGACCAGCCGGTTGGAGATATCGAGTTGCGGTCTTCGGCGCGTTTGCTCAACTCCGTAATGCCTACTTTTCGTCCATACACACAACACCTCGCAGAGTTCTCCTTCTGCCAGATATAGCGCGTGCCCCTTTGTTCGTGCACCATTTTGGCCTGTTTTTCGTACATCGCTTCTAAACCATGCGTGCGACGGTTTTGCGTTCCAAGTACCGATGTTAGAACACCACCGTGGCTAACTTTCGTCCATATACGCCAACTCCGTGCAATGTCTCCATCACCCTGTTTTTGGGTGAAAACCCATTTCTGGGACTTAGCCGATTTTCACCCATTGCGGTGTCTATGGGGTGTTGGGAATCGCTCTACCGACCAGCCGGTTGGAGATATCGAGTTGCGGTCTTCGGCGCGTTTGCTCAACTCCGTAATGCCTACTTTTCGTCCATACACACAACACCTCGCAGAGTTCTCCTTCTGCCAGATATAGCGCGTGCCCCTTTTTTCGTGCACCGTTTTGGCCCGTTTTTCGCACATTGCTTCGAAACCATGCGTCCGACGGTTTTGCGTCCCAAGTACCGATGTTAGAACACCACCGTGGCTAACTTTCGTCCATATACGCCAACTCCGTGCAATGTCTCCATCACCCTGTTTTTGGGTGAAAACCCATTTCTGGGACTTAGCCGATTTTCACCCATTGCGGTGTCTATGGGGTGTTGGGAATCGCTCTACCGACCAGCCGGTTGGAGATATCGAGTTGCGGTCTTCGGCGCGTTTGCTCAACTCCGTAATGCCTACTTTTCGTCCATACACACAACACCTCGCAGAGTTCTCCTTCTGCCAGATATAGCGCGTGCCCCTTTGTTCGTGCACCATTTTGGCCTGTTTTTCGTACATCGCTTCGAAACCATGCGTCCGACGGTTTTGCGTCCCAAGTACCGATGTTAGAACACCACCGTGGCTAACTTTCGTCCATATACGCCAACTCCGTGCAATGTCTCCATCACCCTGTTTTTGGGTGAAAACCCATTTCTGGGACTTAGCCGATTTTCACCCATTGCGGTGTCTATGGGGTGTTGGGAATCGCTCTACCGACCAGCCGGTTGGAGATATCGAGTTGCGGTCTTCGGCGCGTTTGCTCAACTTCGTAATGCCTACTTTTCGTCCATACACACAACACCTCGCAGAGTTCTCCTTCTGCCAGATATAGCGCGTGCCCCTTTGTTCGTGCACCATTTTGGCCTGTTTTTCGTACATCGCTTCGAAACCATGCGTCCGACGGTTTTGCGTCCCAAGTACCGATGTTAGAACACCACCGTGGCTAACTTTCGTCCATATACGCCAACTCCGTGCAATGTCTCCATCACCCTGTTTTTGGGTGAAAACCCATTTCTGGGACTTAGCCGATTTTCACCCATTGCGGTGTCTATGGGGTGTTGGGAATCGCTCTACCGACCAGCCGGTTGGAGATATCGAGTTGCGGTCTTCGGCGCGTTTGCTCAACTCCGTAATGCCTACTTTTCGTCCATACACACAACACCTCGCAGAGTTCTCCTTCTGCCAGATATAGCGCGTGCCCCTTTGTTCGTGCACCATTTTGGCCTGTTTTTCGTACATCGCTTCGAAACCATGCGTCCGACGGTTTTGCGTCCCAAGTAGTGATGTTAGAACACCACCGTGGCTAAGTTTCGTCCATATACGCTAACTCCGTACAATGTCTCCATCACCCTGTTTTTGGGTGAAAACCCATTTCTGGGACTTAGCCGATTTTCACCCATTGCGGTGTCTATGGGGTGTTGGGAATCGCTCTACCGACCAGCCGGTTGGAGATATCGAGTTGCGGTCTTCGGCGCGTTTGCTCAACTCCGTAATGCCTACTTTTCGTCCATACACACAACACCTCGCAGAGTTCTCCTTCTGCCAGATATAGCGCGTGCCCCTTTGTTCGTGCACCATTTTGGCCTGTTTTTCGTACATCGCTTCGAAACCATGCGTCCGACGGTTTTGCGTCCCAAGTACCGATGTTAGAACACCACCGTGGCTAACTTTCGTCCATATACGCCAACTCCGTGCAATGTCTCCATCACCCTGTTTTTGGGTGAAAACCCATTTCTGGGACTTAGCCGATTTTCACCCATTGCGGTGTCTATGGGGTGTTGGGAATCGCTCTACCGACCAGCCGGTTGGAGATATCGAGTTGCGGTCTTCGGCGCGTTTGCTCAACTCCGTAATGCCTACTTTTCGTCCATACAAACAACACCTCGCAGAGTTCTCCTTCTGCCAGATATAGCGCGTGCCCCTTTGTTCGTGCACCATTTTGGCCTGTTTTTCGTACATCGCTTCTAAACCATGCGTGCGACGGTTTTGCGTTCCAAGTACCGATGTTAGAACACCACCGTGGCTAACTTTCGTCCATATACGCCAACTCCGTACAATGTCTCCATCACCCTGTTTTTGGGTGAAAACCCATTTCTGGGACTTAGCCGATTTTCACCCATTGCGGTGTCTATGGGGTGTTGGGAATCGCTCTACCGACCAGCCGGTTGGAGATATCGAGTTGCGGTCTTCGGCGCGTTTGCTCAACTCCGTAATGCCTACTTTTCGTCCATACACACAACACCTCGCAGAGTTCTCCTTCTGCCAGATATAGCGCGTGCCCCTTTGTTCGTGCACCATTTTGGCCTGTTTTTCGTACATCGCTTCTAAACCATGCGTGCGACGGTTTTGCGTTCCAAGTACCGATGTTAGAACACCACCGTGGCTAACTTTCGTCCATATACGCCAACTCCGTGCAATGTCTCCATCACCCTGTTTTTGGGTGAAAACCCATTTCTGGGACTTAGCCGATTTTCACCCATTGCGGTGTCTATGGGGTGTTGGGAATCGCTCTACCGACCAGCCGGTTGGAGATATCGAGTTGCGGTCTTCGGCGCGTTTGCTCAACTCCGTAATGCCTACTTTTCGTCCATACACACAACACCTCGCAGAGTTCTCCTTCTGCCAGATATAGCGCGTGCCCCTTTGTTCGTGCACCATTTTGGCCCGTTTTTCGCACATTGCCTCGAAACCATGCGTCCGACGGTTTTGCGTCCCAAGTACCGATGTTAGAACACCACCGTGGCTAACTTTCGTCCATATACGCCAACTCCGTGCAATGTCTCCATCACCCTGTTTTTGGGTGAAAACCCATTTCTGGGACTTAGCCGATTTTCACCCATTGCGGTGTCTATGGGGTGTTGGGAATCGCTCTACCGACCAGCCGGTTGGAGATATCGAGTTGCGGTCTTCGGCGCGTTTGCTCAACTCCGTAATGCCTACTTTTCGTCCATACACACAACACCTCGCAGAGTTCTCCTTCTGCCAGATATAGCGCGTGCCCCTTTTTTCGTGCACCGTTTTGGCCCGTTTTTCGCACATTGCTTCGAAACCATGCGTCCGACGGTTTTGCGTCCCAAGTACCGATGTTAGAACACCACCGTGGCTAACTTTCGTCCATATACGCCAACTCCGTGCAATGTCTCCATCACCCTGTTTTTGGGTGAAAACCCATTTCTGGGACTTAGCCGATTTTCACCCATTGCGGTGTCTATGGGGTGTTGGGAATCGCTCTACCGACCAGCCGGTTGGAGATATCGAGTTGCGGTCTTCGGCGCGTTTGCTCAACTCCGTAATGCCTACTTTTCGTCCATACACACAACACCTCGCAGAGTTCTCCTTCTGCCAGATATAGCGCGTGCCCCTTTGTTCGTGCACCATTTTGGCCTGTTTTTCGTACATCGCTTCGAAACCATGCGTCCGACGGTTTTGCGTCCCAAGTAGTGATGTTAGAACACCACCGTGGCTAAGTTTCGTCCATATGCGCCAACTCCGTGCAATGTCTCCATCACCCTGTTTTTGGGTGAAAACCCATTTCTGGGACTTAGCCGATTTTCACCCATTGCGGTGTCTATGGGGTGTTGGGAATCGCTCTACCGACCAGCCGGTTGGAGATATCGAGTTGCGGTCTTCGGCGCGTTTGCTCAACTCCGTAATGCCTACTTTTCGTCCATACACACAACACCTCGCAGAGTTCTCCTTCTGCCAGATATAGCGCGTGCCCCTTTGTTCGTGCACCATTTTGGCCTGTTTTTCGTACATCGCTTCGAAACCATGCGTCCGACGGTTTTGCGTCCCAAGTACCGATGTTAGAACACCACCGTGGCTAACTTTCGTCCATATACGCCAACTCCGTGCAATGTCTCCATCACCCTGTTTTTGGGTGAAAACCCATTTCTGGGACTTAGCCGATTTTCACCCATTGCGGTGTCTATGGGGTGTTGGGAATCGCTCTACCGACCAGCCGGTTGGAGATATCGAGTTGCGGTCTTCGGCGCGTTTGCTCAACTCCGTAATGCCTACTTTTCGTCCATACACACAACACCTCGCAGAGTTCTCCTTCTGCCAGATATAGCGCGTGCCCCTTTGTTCGTGCACCATTTTGGCCTGTTTTTCGTACATCGCTTCGAAACCATGCGTCCGACGGTTTTGCGTCCCAAGTACCGATGTTAGAACACCACCGTGGCTAACTTTCGTCCATATACGCCAACTCCGTACAATGTCTCCATCACCCTGTTTTTGGGTGAAAACCCATTTCAGGGACTTAGCCGATTTTCACCCATTGCGGTGTCTATGGGGTGTTGGGAATCGCTCTACCGACCAGCCGGTTGGAGATATCGAGTTGCGGTCTTCGGCGCGTTTGCTCAACTCCGTAATGCCTACTTTTCGTCCATACACACAACACCTCGCAGAGTTCTCCTTCTGCCAGATATAGCGCGTGCCCCTTTGCTCGTGCACCGTTTTGGCCCGTTTTTCGCACATTGCCTCGAAACCATGCGTGCGACGGTTTTGCGTCCCAAGTACCGATGTTAGAACACCACCGTGGCTAACTTTCGTCCATATACGCCAACTCCGTGCAATGTCTCCATCACCCTGTTTTTGGGTGAAAACCCATTTCTGGGACTTAGCCGATTTTCACCCATTGCGGTGTCTATGGGGTGTTGGGAATCGCTCTACCGACCAGCCGGTTGGAGATATCGAGTTGCGGTCTTCGGCGCGTTTGCTCAACTCCGTAATGCCTACTTTTCGTCCATACACACAACACCTCGCAGAGTTCTCCTTCTGCCAGATATAGCGCGTGCCCCTTTGTTCGTGCACCATTTTGGCCTGTTTTTCGTACATCGCTTCGAAACCATGCGTCCGACGGTTTTGCGTCCCAAGTAGTGATGTTAGAACACCACCGTGGCTAAGTTTCGTCCATATACGCCAACTCCGTACAATGTCTCCATCACCCTGGTTTTGGGTGAAAACCCATTTCTGGGACTTAGCCGATTTTCACCCATTGCGGTGTCTATGGGGTGTTGGGAATCGCTCTACCGACCAGCCGGTTGGAGATATCGAGTTGCGGTCTTCGGCGCGTTTGCTCAACTCCGTAATGCCTACTTTTCGTCCATACACACAACACCTCGCAGAGTTCTCCTTCTGCCAGATATAGCGCGTGCCCCTTTGTTCGTGCACCATTTTGGCCTGTTTTTCGTACATCGCTTCGAAACCATGCGTCCGACGGTTTTGCGTCCCAAGTACCGATGTTAGAACACCACCGTGGCTAACTTTCGTCCATATACGCCAACTCCGTGCAATGTCTCCATCACCCTGTTTTTGGGTGAAAACCCATTTCTGGGACTTAGCCGATTTTCACCCATTGCGGTGTCTATGGGGTGTTGGGAATCGCTCTACCGACCAGCCGGTTGGAGATATCGAGTTGCGGTCTTCGGCGCGTTTGCTCAACTCCGTAATGCCTACTTTTCGTCCATACACACAACACCTCGCAGAGTTCTCCTTCTGCCAGATATAGCGCGTGCCCCTTTGTTCGTGCACCATTTTGGCCTGTTTTTCGTACATCGCTTCGAAACCATGCGTCCGACGGTTTTGCGTCCCAAGTACCGATGTTAGAACACCACCGTGGCTAACTTTCGTCCATATACGCCAACTCCGTGTAATGTCTCCATCACCCTGTTTTTGGGTGAAAACCCATTTCTGGGACTTAGCCGATTTTCACCCATTGCGGTGTCTATGGGGTGTTGGGAATCGCTCTACCGACCAGCCGGTTGGAGATATCGAGTTGCGGTCTTCGGCGCGTTTGCTCAACTCCGTAATGCCTACTTTTCGTCCATACACACAACACCTCGCAGAGTTCTCCTTCTGCCAGATATAGCGCGTGCCCCTTTGTTCGTGCACCATTTTGGCCTGTTTTTCGTACATCGCTTCGAAACCATGCGTCCGACGGTTTTGCGTCCCAAGTAGTGATGTTAGAACACCACCGTGGCTAAGTTTCGTCCATATACGCCAACTCCGTGCAATGTCTCCATCACCCTGTTTTTGGGTGAAAACCCATTTCTGGGACTTAGCCGATTTTCACCCATTGCGGTGTCTATGGGGTGTTGGGAATCGCTCTACCGACCAGCCGGTTGGAGATATCGAGTTGCGGTCTTCGGCGCGTTTGCTCAACTCCGTAATGCCTACTTTTCGTCCATACACACAACACCTCGCAGAGTTCTCCTTCTGCCAGATATAGCGCGTGCCCCTTTTTTCGTGCACCGTTTTGGCCCGTTTTTCGCACATTGCTTCGAAACCATGCGTCCGACGGTTTTGCGTCCCAAGTACCGATGTTAGAACACCACCGTGGCTAACTTTCGTCCATATACGCCAACTCCGTGCAATGTCTCCATCACCCTGTTTTTGGGTGAAAACCCATTTCTGGGACTTAGCCGATTTTCACCCATTGCGGTGTCTATGGGGTGTTGGGAATCGCTCTACCGACCAGCCGGTTGGAGATATCGAGTTGCGGTCTTCGGCGCGTTTGCTCAACTCCGTAATGCCTACTTTTCGTCCATACACACAACACCTCGCAGAGTTCTCCTTCTGCCAGATATAGCGCGTGCCCCTTTGTTCGTGCACCATTTTGGCCTGTTTTTCGTACATCGCTTCGAAACCATGCGTCCGACGGTTTTGCGTCCCAAGTACCGATGTTAGAACACCACCGTGGCTAACTTTCGTCCATATACGCCAACTCCGTGCAATGTCTCCATCACCCTGTTTTTGGGTGAAAACCCATTTCTGGGACTTAGCCGATTTTCACCCATTGCGGTGTCTATGGGGTGTTGGGAATCGCTCTACCGACCAGCCGGTTGGAGATATCGAGTTGCGGTCTTCGGCGCGTTTGCTCAACTCCGTAATGCCTACTTTTCGTCCATACACACAACACCTCGCAGAGTTCTCCTTCTGCCAGATATAGCGCGTGCCCCTTTGCTCGTGCACCGTTTTGGCCCGTTTTTCGCACATTGCCTCGAAACCATGCGTGCGACGGTTTTGCGTCCCAAGTACCGATGTTAGAACACCACCGTGGCTAACTTTCGTCCATATACGCCAACTCCGTGCAATGTCTCCATCACCCTGTTTTTGGGTGAAAACCCATTTCTGGGACTTAGCCGATTTTCACCCATTGCGGTGTCTATGGGGTGTTGGGAATCGCTCTACCGACCAGCCGGTTGGAGATATCGAGTTGCGGTCTTGGGCGCGTTTGCTCAACTCCGTAATGCCTACTTTTCGTCCATACACACAACACCTCGCAGAGTTCTCCTTCTGCCAGATATAGCGCGTGCCCCTTTGTTCGTGCACCATTTTGGCCTGTTTTTCGTACATCGCTTCGAAACCATGCGTCCGACGGTTTTGCGTCCCAAGTAGTGATGTTAGAACACCACCGTGGCTAAGTTTCGTCCATATACGCCAACTCCGTACAATGTCTCCATCACCCTGGTTTTGGGTGAAAACCCATTTCTGGGACTTAGCCGATTTTCACCCATTGCGGTGTCTATGGGGTGTTGGGAATCGCTCTACCGACCAGCCGGTTGGAGATATCGAGTTGCGGTCTTCGGCGCGTTTGCTCAACTCCGTAATGCCTACTTTTCGTCCATACACACAACACCTCGCAGAGTTCTCCTTCTGCCAGATATAGCGCGTGCCCCTTTGTTCGTGCACCATTTTGGCCTGTTTTTCGTACATCGCTTCGAAACCATGCGTCCGACGGTTTTGCGTCCCAAGTACCGATGTTAGAACACCACCGTGGCTAACTTTCGTCCATATACGCCAACTCCGTGCAATGTCTCCATCACCCTGTTTTTGGGTGAAAACCCATTTCTGGGACTTAGCCGATTTTCACCCATTGCGGTGTCTATGGGGTGTTGGGAATCGCTCTACCGACCAGCCGGTTGGAGATATCGAGTTGCGGTCTTCGGCGCGTTTGCTCAACTCCGTAATGCCTACTTTTCGTCCATACACACAACACCTCGCAGAGTTCTCCTTCTGCCAGATATAGCGCGTGCCCCTTTGTTCGTGCACCATTTTGGCCTGTTTTTCGTACATCGCTTCGAAACCATGCGTCCGACGGTTTTGCGTCCCAAGTACCGATGTTAGAACACCACCGTGGCTAACTTTCGTCCATATACGCCAACTCCGTGTAATGTCTCCATCACCCTGTTTTTGGGTGAAAACCCATTTCTGGGACTTAGCCGATTTTCACCCATTGCGGTGTCTATGGGGTGTTGGGAATCGCTCTACCGACCAGCCGGTTGGAGATATCGAGTTGCGGTCTTCGGCGCGTTTGCTCAACTCCGTAATGCCTACTTTTCGTCCATACACACAACACCTCGCAGAGTTCTCCTTCTGCCAGATATAGCGCGTGCCCCTTTGTTCGTGCACCGTTTTGGCCCGTTTTTCGCACATTGCCTCGAAACCATGCGTCCGACGCTTTTGTGTCCCAAGTAGTGATGTTAGAACACCACCGTGGCTAAGTTTCGTCCATATACGCCAACTCCGTACAATGTCTCCATCACCCTGTTTTTGGGTGAAAACCCATTTCTGGGACTTAGCCGATTTTCACCCATTGCGGTGTCTATGGGGTGTTGGGAATCGCTCTACCGACCAGCCGGTTGGAGATATCGAGTTGCGGTCTTCGGCGCGTTTGCTCAACTCCGTAATGCCTACTTTTCGTCCATACACACAACACCTCGCAGAGTTCTCCTTCTGCCAGATATAGCGCGTGCCCCTTTGTTCGTGCACCATTTTGGCCTGTTTTTCGTACATCGCTTCGAAACCATGCGTCCGACGGTTTTGCGTCCCAAGTACCGATGTTAGAACACCACCGTGGCTAACTTTCGTCCATATACGCCAACTCCGTGCAATGTCTCCATCACCCTGTTTTTGGGTGAAAACCCATTTCTGGGACTTAGCCGATTTTCACCCATTGCGGTGTCTATGGGGTGTTGGGAATCGCTCTACCGACCAGCCGGTTGGAGATATCGAGTTGCGGTCTTCGGCGCGTTTGCTCAACTCCGTAATGCCTACTTTTCGTCCATACACACAACACCTCGCAGAGTTCTCCTTCTGCCAGATATAGCGCGTGCCCCTTTGTTCGTGCACCATTTTGGCCTGTTTTTCGTACATCGCTTCGAAACCATGCGTCCGACGGTTTTGCGTCCCAAGTACCGATGTTAGAACACCACCGTGGCTAACTTTCGTCCATATACGCCAACTCCGTGTAATGTCTCCATCACCCTGTTTTTGGGTGACAACCCATTTCTGGGACTTAGCCGATTTTCACCCATTGCGGTGTCTATGGGGTGTTGGGAATCGCTCTACCGACCAGCCGGTTGGAGATATCGAGTTGCGGTCTTCGGCGCGTTTGCTCAACTCCGTAATGCCTACTTTTCGTCCATACACACAACACCTCGCAGAGTTCTCCTTCTGCCAGATATAGCGCGTGCCCCTTTGTTCGTGCACCATTTTGGCCTGTTTTTCGTACATCGCTTCGAAACCATGCGTCCGACGGTTTTGCGTCCCAAGTAGTGATGTTAGAACACCACCGTGGCTAAGTTTCGTCCATATACGCCAACTCCGTACAATGTCTCCATCACCCTGGTTTTGGGTGAAAACCCATTTCTGGGACTTAGCCGATTTTCACCCATTGCGGTGTCTATGGGGTGTTGGGAATCGCTCTACCGACCAGCCGGTTGGAGATATCGAGTTGCGGTCTTCGGCGCGTTTGCTCAACTCCGTAATGCCTACTTTTCGTCCATACACACAACACCTCGCAGAGTTCTCCTTCTGCCAGATATAGCGCGTGCCCCTTTGTTCGTGCACCATTTTGGCCTGTTTTTCGTACATCGCTTCGAAACCATGCGTCCGACGGTTTTGCGTCCCAAGTACCGATGTTAGAACACCACCGTGGCTAACTTTCGTCCATATACGCCAACTCCGTGTAATGTCTCCATCACCCTGTTTTTGGGTGAAAACCCATTTCTGGGACTTAGCCGATTTTCACCCATTGCGGTGTCTATGGGGTGTTGGGAATCGCTCTACCGACCAGCCGGTTGGAGATATCGAGTTGCGGTCTTCGGCGCGTTTGCTCAACTCCGTAATGCCTACTTTTCGTCCATACACACAACACCTCGCAGAGTTCTCCTTCTGCCAGATATAGCGCGTGCCCCTTTGTTCGTGCACCATTTTGGCCTGTTTTTCGTACATCGCTTCGAAACCATGCGTCCGACGGTTTTGCGTCCCAAGTAGTGATGTTAGAACACCACCGTGGCTAAGTTTCGTCCATATACGCCAACTCCGTGCAATGTCTCCATCACCCTGTTTTTGGGTGAAAACCCATTTCTGGGACTTAGCCGATTTTCACCCATTGCGGTGTCTATGGGGTGTTGGGAATCGCTCTACCGACCAGCCGGTTGGAGATATCGAGTTGCGGTCTTCGGCGCGTTTGCTCAACTCCGTAATGCCTACTTTTCGTCCATACACACAACACCTCGCAGAGTTCTCCTTCTGCCAGATATAGCGCGTGCCCCTTTTTTCGTGCACCGTTTTGGCCCGTTTTTCGCACATTGCTTCGAAACCATGCGTCCGACGGTTTTGCGTCCCAAGTACCGATGTTAGAACACCACCGTGGCTAACTTTCGTCCATATACGCCAACTCCGTGCAATGTCTCCATCACCCTGTTTTTGGGTGAAAACCCATTTCTGGGACTTAGCCGATTTTCACCCATTGCGGTGTCTATGGGGTGTTGGGAATCGCTCTACCGACCAGCCGGTTGGAGATATCGAGTTGCGGTCTTCGGCGCGTTTGCTCAACTCCGTAATGCCTACTTTTCGTCCATACACACAACACCTCGCAGAGTTCTCCTTCTGCCAGATATAGCGCGTGCCCCTTTGTTCGTGCACCATTTTGGCCTGTTTTTCGTACATCGCTTCGAAACCATGCGTCCGACGGTTTTGCGTCCCAAGTACCGATGTTAGAACACCACCGTGGCTAACTTTCGTCCATATACGCCAACTCCGTGCAATGTCTCCATCACCCTGTTTTTGGGTGAAAACCCATTTCTGGGACTTAGCCGATTTTCACCCATTGCGGTGTCTATGGGGTGTTGGGAATCGCTCTACCGACCAGCCGGTTGGAGATATCGAGTTGCGGTCTTCGGCGCGTTTGCTCAACTCCGTAATGCCTACTTTTCGTCCATACACACAACACCTCGCAGAGTTCTCCTTCTGCCAGATATAGCGCGTGCCCCTTTGCTCGTGCACCGTTTTGGCCCGTTTTTCGCACATTGCCTCGAAACCATGCGTGCGACGGTTTTGCGTCCCAAGTACCGATGTTAGAACACCACCGTGGCTAACTTTCGTCCATATACGCCAACTCCGTGCAATGTCTCCATCACCCTGTTTTTGGGTGAAAACCCATTTCTGGGACTTAGCCGATTTTCACCCATTGCGGTGTCTATGGGGTGTTGGGAATCGCTCTACCGACCAGCCGGTTGGAGATATCGAGTTGCGGTCTTCGGCGCGTTTGCTCAACTCCGTAATGCCTACTTTTCGTCCATACACACAACACCTCGCAGAGTTCTCCTTCTGCCAGATATAGCGCGTGCCCCTTTGTTCGTGCACCATTTTGGCCTGTTTTTCGTACATCGCTTCGAAACCATGCGTCCGACGGTTTTGCGTCCCAAGTAGTGATGTTAGAACACCACCGTGGCTAAGTTTCGTCCATATACGCCAACTCCGTACAATGTCTCCATCACCCTGGTTTTGGGTGAAAACCCATTTCTGGGACTTAGCCGATTTTCACCCATTGCGGTGTCTATGGGGTGTTGGGAATCGCTCTACCGACCAGCCGGTTGGAGATATCGAGTTGCGGTCTTCGGCGCGTTTGCTCAACTCCGTAATGCCTACTTTTCGTCCATACACACAACACCTCGCAGAGTTCTCCTTCTGCCAGATATAGCGCGTGCCCCTTTGTTCGTGCACCATTTTGGCCTGTTTTTCGTACATCGCTTCGAAACCATGCGTCCGACGGTTTTGCGTCCCAAGTACCGATGTTAGAACACCACCGTGGCTAACTTTCGTCCATATACGCCAACTCCGTGCAATGTCTCCATCACCCTGTTTTTGGGTGAAAACCCATTTCTGGGACTTAGCCGATTTTCACCCATTGCGGTGTCTATGGGGTGTTGGGAATCGCTCTACCGACCAGCCGGTTGGAGATATCGAGTTGCGGTCTTCGGCGCGTTTGCTCAACTCCGTAATGCCTACTTTTCGTCCATACACACAACACCTCGCAGAGTTCTCCTTCTGCCAGATATAGCGCGTGCCCCTTTGTTCGTGCACCATTTTGGCCTGTTTTTCGTACATCGCTTCGAAACCATGCGTCCGACGGTTTTGCGTCCCAAGTACCGATGTTAGAACACCACCGTGGCTAACTTTCGTCCATATACGCCAACTCCGTGTAATGTCTCCATCACCCTGTTTTTGGGTGAAAACCCATTTCTGGGACTTAGCCGATTTTCACCCATTGCGGTGTCTATGGGGTGTTGGGAATCGCTCTACCGACCAGCCGGTTGGAGATATCGAGTTGCGGTCTTCGGCGCGTTTGCTCAACTCCGTAATGCCTACTTTTCGTCCATACACACAACACCTCGCAGAGTTCTCCTTCTGCCAGATATAGCGCGTGCCCCTTTGTTCGTGCACCGTTTTGGCCCGTTTTTCGCACATTGCCTCGAAACCATGCGTCCGACGCTTTTGTGTCCCAAGTAGTGATGTTAGAACACCACCGTGGCTAAGTTTCGTCCATATACGCCAACTCCGTACAATGTCTCCATCACCCTGTTTTTGGGTGAAAACCCATTTCTGGGACTTAGCCGATTTTCACCCATTGCGGTGTCTATGGGGTGTTGGGAATCGCTCTACCGACCAGCCGGTTGGAGATATCGAGTTGCGGTCTTCGGCGCGTTTGCTCAACTCCGTAATGCCTACTTTTCGTCCATACACACAACACCTCGCAGAGTTCTCCTTCTGCCAGATATAGCGCGTGCCCCTTTGTTCGTGCACCATTTTGGCCTGTTTTTCGTACATCGCTTCGAAACCATGCGTCCGACGGTTTTGCGTCCCAAGTACCGATGTTAGAACACCACCGTGGCTAACTTTCGTCCATATACGCCAACTCCGTGCAATGTCTCCATCACCCTGTTTTTGGGTGAAAACCCATTTCTGGGACTTAGCCGATTTTCACCCATTGCGGTGTCTATGGGGTGTTGGGAATCGCTCTACCGACCAGCCGGTTGGAGATATCGAGTTGCGGTCTTGGGCGCGTTTGCTCAACTCCGTAATGCCTACTTTTCGTCCATACACACAACACCTCGCAGAGTTCTCCTTCTGCCAGATATAGCGCGTGCCCCTTTGTTCGTGCACCATTTTGGCCTGTTTTTCGTACATCGCTTCGAAACCATGCGTCCGACGGTTTTGCGTCCCAAGTACCGATGTTAGAACACCACCGTGGCTAACTTTCGTCCATATACGCCAACTCCGTGTAATGTCTCCATCACCCTGTTTTTGGGTGACAACCCATTTCTGGGACTTAGCCGATTTTCACCCATTGCGGTGTCTATGGGGTGTTGGGAATCGCTCTACCGACCAGCCGGTTGGAGATATCGAGTTGCGGTCTTCGGCGCGTTTGCTCAACTCCGTAATGCCTACTTTTCGTCCATACACACAACACCTCGCAGAGTTCTCCTTCTGCCAGATATAGCGCGTGCCCCTTTGTTCGTGCACCATTTTGGCCTGTTTTTCGTACATCGCTTCGAAACCATGCGTCCGACGGTTTTGCGTCCCAAGTAGTGATGTTAGAACACCACCGTGGCTAAGTTTCGTCCATATACGCCAACTCCGTACAATGTCTCCATCACCCTGGTTTTGGGTGAAAACCCATTTCTGGGACTTAGCCGATTTTCACCCATTGCGGTGTCTATGGGGTGTTGGGAATCGCTCTACCGACCAGCCGGTTGGAGATATCGAGTTGCGGTTTTCGGCGCGTTTGCTCAACTCCGTAATGCCTACTTTTCGTCCATACACACAACACCTCGCAGAGTTCTCCTTCTGCCAGATATAGCGCGTGCCCCTTTGTTCGTGCACCATTTTGGCCTGTTTTTCGTACATCGCTTCGAAACCATGCGTCCGACGGTTTTGCGTCCCAAGTACCGATGTTAGAACACCACCGTGGCTAACTTTCGTCCATATACGCCAACTCCGTGCAATGTCTCCATCACCCTGTTTTTGGGTGAAAACCCATTTCTGGGACTTAGCCGATTTTCACCCATTGCGGTGTCTATGGGGTGTTGGGAATCGCTCTACCGACCAGCCGGTTGGAGATATCGAGTTGCGGTCTTCGGCGCGTTTGCTCAACTCCGTAATGCCTACTTTTCGTCCATACACACAACACCTCGCAGAGTTCTCCTTCTGCCAGATATAGCGCGTGCCCCTTTGTTCGTGCACCATTTTGGCCTGTTTTTCGTACATCGCTTCGAAACCATGCGTCCGACGGTTTTGCGTCCCAAGTACCGATGTTAGAACACCACCGTGGCTAACTTTCGTCCATATACGCCAACTCCGTGTAATGTCTCCATCACCCTGTTTTTGGGTGAAAACCCATTTCTGGGACTTAGCCGATTTTCACCCATTGCGGTGTCTATGGGGTGTTGGGAATCGCTCTACCGACCAGCCGGTTGGAGATATCGAGTTGCGGTCTTCGGCGCGTTTGCTCAACTCCGTAATGCCTACTTTTCGTCCATACACACAACACCTCGCAGAGTTCTCCTTCTGCCAGATATAGCGCGTGCCCCTTTGTTCGTGCACCATTTTGGCCTGTTTTTCGTACATCGCTTCGAAACCATGCGTCCGACGGTTTTGCGTCCCAAGTAGTGATGTTAGAACACCACCGTGGCTAAGTTTCGTCCATATACGCCAACTCCGTGCAATGTCTCCATCACCCTGTTTTTGGGTGAAAACCCATTTCTGGGACTTAGCCGATTTTCACCCATTGCGGTGTCTATGGGGTGTTGGGAATCGCTCTACCGACCAGCCGGTTGGAGATATCGAGTTGCGGTCTTCGGCGCGTTTGCTCAACTCCGTAATGCCTACTTTTCGTCCATACACACAACACCTCGCAGAGTTCTCCTTCTGCCAGATATAGCGCGTGCCCCTTTTTTCGTGCACCGTTTTGGCCCGTTTTTCGCACATTGCTTCGAAACCATGCGTCCGACGGTTTTGCGTCCCAAGTACCGATGTTAGAACACCACCGTGGCTAACTTTCGTCCATATACGCCAACTCCGTGCAATGTCTCCATCACCCTGTTTTTGGGTGAAAACCCATTTCTGGGACTTAGCCGATTTTCACCCATTGCGGTGTCTATGGGGTGTTGGGAATCGCTCTACCGACCAGCCGGTTGGAGATATCGAGTTGCGGTCTTCGGCGCGTTTGCTCAACTCCGTAATGCCTACTTTTCGTCCATACACACAACACCTCGCAGAGTTCTCCTTCTGCCAGATATAGCGCGTGCCCCTTTGTTCGTGCACCATTTTGGCCTGTTTTTCGTACATCGCTTCGAAACCATGCGTCCGACGGTTTTGCGTCCCAAGTACCGATGTTAGAACACCACCGTGGCTAACTTTCGTCCATATACGCCAACTCCGTGCAATGTCTCCATCACCCTGTTTTTGGGTGAAAACCCATTTCTGGGACTTAGCCGATTTTCACCCATTGCGGTGTCTATGGGGTGTTGGGAATCGCTCTACCGACCAGCCGGTTGGAGATATCGAGTTGCGGTCTTCGGCGCGTTTGCTCAACTCCGTAATGCCTACTTTTCGTCCATACACACAACACCTCGCAGAGTTCTCCTTCTGCCAGATATAGCGCGTGCCCCTTTGCTCGTGCACCGTTTTGGCCCGTTTTTCGCACATTGCCTCGAAACCATGCGTGCGACGGTTTTGCGTCCCAAGTACCGATGTTAGAACACCACCGTGGCTAACTTTCGTCCATATACGCCAACTCCGTGCAATGTCTCCATCACCCTGTTTTTGGGTGAAAACCCATTTCTGGGACTTAGCCGATTTTCACCCATTGCGGTGTCTATGGGGTGTTGGGAATCGCTCTACCGACCAGCCGGTTGGAGATATCGAGTTGCGGTCTTCGGCGCGTTTGCTCAACTCCGTAATGCCTACTTTTCGTCCATACACACAACACCTCGCAGAGTTCTCCTTCTGCCAGATATAGCGCGTGCCCCTTTGTTCGTGCACCATTTTGGCCTGTTTTTCGTACATCGCTTCGAAACCATGCGTCCGACGGTTTTGCGTCCCAAGTAGTGATGTTAGAACACCACCGTGGCTAAGTTTCGTCCATATACGCCAACTCCGTACAATGTCTCCATCACCCTGGTTTTGGGTGAAAACCCATTTCTGGGACTTAGCCGATTTTCACCCATTGCGGTGTCTATGGGGTGTTGGGAATCGCTCTACCGACCAGCCGGTTGGAGATATCGAGTTGCGGTCTTCGGCGCGTTTGCTCAACTCCGTAATGCCTACTTTTCGTCCATACACACAACACCTCGCAGAGTTCTCCTTCTGCCAGATATAGCGCGTGCCCCTTTGTTCGTGCACCATTTTGGCCTGTTTTTCGTACATCGCTTCGAAACCATGCGTCCGACGGTTTTGCGTCCCAAGTACCGATGTTAGAACACCACCGTGGCTAACTTTCGTCCATATACGCCAACTCCGTGCAATGTCTCCATCACCCTGTTTTTGGGTGAAAACCCATTTCTGGGACTTAGCCGATTTTCACCCATTGCGGTGTCTATGGGGTGTTGGGAATCGCTCTACCGACCAGCCGGTTGGAGATATCGAGTTGCGGTCTTCGGCGCGTTTGCTCAACTCCGTAATGCCTACTTTTCGTCCATACACACAACACCTCGCAGAGTTCTCCTTCTGCCAGATATAGCGCGTGCCCCTTTGTTCGTGCACCATTTTGGCCTGTTTTTCGTACATCGCTTCGAAACCATGCGTCCGACGGTTTTGCGTCCCAAGTACCGATGTTAGAACACCACCGTGGCTAACTTTCGTCCATATACGCCAACTCCGTGTAATGTCTCCATCACCCTGTTTTTGGGTGAAAACCCATTTCTGGGACTTAGCCGATTTTCACCCATTGCGGTGTCTATGGGGTGTTGGGAATCGCTCTACCGACCAGCCGGTTGGAGATATCGAGTTGCGGTCTTCGGCGCGTTTGCTCAACTCCGTAATGCCTACTTTTCGTCCATACACACAACACCTCGCAGAGTTCTCCTTCTGCCAGATATAGCGCGTGCCCCTTTGTTCGTGCACCGTTTTGGCCCGTTTTTCGCACATTGCCTCGAAACCATGCGTCCGACGCTTTTGTGTCCCAAGTAGTGATGTTAGAACACCACCGTGGCTAAGTTTCGTCCATATACGCCAACTCCGTACAATGTCTCCATCACCCTGTTTTTGGGTGAAAACCCATTTCTGGGACTTAGCCGATTTTCACCCATTGCGGTGTCTATGGGGTGTTGGGAATCGCTCTACCGACCAGCCGGTTGGAGATATCGAGTTGCGGTCTTCGGCGCGTTTGCTCAACTCCGTAATGCCTACTTTTCGTCCATACACACAACACCTCGCAGAGTTCTCCTTCTGCCAGATATAGCGCGTGCCCCTTTGTTCGTGCACCATTTTGGCCTGTTTTTCGTACATCGCTTCGAAACCATGCGTCCGACGGTTTTGCGTCCCAAGTACCGATGTTAGAACACCACCGTGGCTAACTTTCGTCCATATACGCCAACTCCGTGCAATGTCTCCATCACCCTGTTTTTGGGTGAAAACCCATTTCTGGGACTTAGCCGATTTTCACCCATTGCGGTGTCTATGGGGTGTTGGGAATCGCTCTACCGACCAGCCGGTTGGAGATATCGAGTTGCGGTCTTCGGCGCGTTTGCTCAACTCCGTAATGCCTACTTTTCGTCCATACACACAACACCTCGCAGAGTTCTCCTTCTGCCAGATATAGCGCGTGCCCCTTTGTTCGTGCACCATTTTGGCCTGTTTTTCGTACATCGCTTCGAAACCATGCGTCCGACGGTTTTGCGTCCCAAGTACCGATGTTAGAACACCACCGTGGCTAACTTTCGTCCATATACGCCAACTCCGTGTAATGTCTCCATCACCCTGTTTTTGGGTGAAAACCCATTTCTGGGACTTAGCCGATTTTCACCCATTGCGGTGTCTATGGGGTGTTGGGAATCGCTCTACCGACCAGCCGGTTGGAGATATCGAGTTGCGGTCTTCGGCGCGTTTGCTCAACTCCGTAATGCCTACTTTTCGTCCATACACACAACACCTCGCAGAGTTCTCCTTCTGCCAGATATAGCGCGTGCCCCTTTGTTCGTGCACCATTTTGGCCTGTTTTTCGTACATCGCTTCGAAACCATGCGTCCGACGGTTTTGCGTCCCAAGTAGTGATGTTAGAACACCACCGTGGCTAAGTTTCGTCCATATACGCCAACTCCGTGCAATGTCTCCATCACCCTGTTTTTGGGTGAAAACCCATTTCTGGGACTTAGCCGATTTTCACCCATTGCGGTGTCTATGGGGTGTTGGGAATCGCTCTACCGACCAGCCGGTTGGAGATATCGAGTTGCGGTCTTCGGCGCGTTTGCTCAACTCCGTAATGCCTACTTTTCGTCCATACACACAACACCTCGCAGAGTTCTCCTTCTGCCAGATATAGCGCGTGCCCCTTTGTTCGTGCACCATTTTGGCCTGTTTTTCGTACATCGCTTCGAAACCATGCGTCCGACGGTTTTGCGTCCCAAGTACCGATGTTAGAACACCACCGTGGCTAACTTTCGTCCATATACGCCAACTCCGTGCAATGTCTCCATCACCCTGTTTTTGGGTGAAAACCCATTTCTGGGACTTAGCCGATTTTCACCCATTGCGGTGTCTATGGGGTGTTGGGAATCGCTCTACCGACCAGCCGGTTGGAGATATCGAGTTGCGGTCTTCGGCGCGTTTGCTCAACTCCGTAATGCCTACTTTTCGTCCATACACACAACACCTCGCAGAGTTCTCCTTCTGCCAGATATAGCGCGTGCCCCTTTGTTCGTGCACCATTTTGGCCTGTTTTTCGTACATCGCTTCGAAACCATGCGTCCGACGGTTTTGCGTCCCAAGTACCGATGTTAGAACACCACCGTGGCTAACTTTCGTCCATATACGCCAACTCCGTGCAATGTCTCCATCACCCTGTTTTTGGGTGAAAACCCATTTCTGGGACTTAGCCGATTTTCACCCATTGCGGTGTCTATGGGGTGTTGGGAATCGCTCTACCGACCAGCCGGTTGGAGATATCGAGTTGCGGTCTTCGGCGCGTTTGCTCAACTCCGTAATGCCTACTTTTCGTCCATACACACAACACCTCGCAGAGTTCTCCTTCTGCCAGATATAGCGCGTGCCCCTTTGCTCGTGCACCGTTTTGGCCCGTTTTTCGCACATTGCCTCGAAACCATGCGTGCGACGGTTTTGCGTCCCAAGTACCGATGTTAGAACACCACCGTGGCTAACTTTCGTCCATATACGCCAACTCCGTGCAATGTCTCCATCACCCTGTTTTTGGGTGAAAACCCATTTCTGGGACTTAGCCGATTTTCACCCATTGCGGTGTCTATGGGGTGTTGGGAATCGCTCTACCGACCAGCCGGTTGGAGATATCGAGTTGCGGTCTTCGGCGCGTTTGCTCAACTCCGTAATGCCTACTTTTCGTCCATACACACAACACCTCGCAGAGTTCTCCTTCTGCCAGATATAGCGCGTGCCCCTTTGTTCGTGCACCATTTTGGCCTGTTTTTCGTACATCGCTTCGAAACCATGCGTCCGACGGTTTTGCGTCCCAAGTAGTGATGTTAGAACACCACCGTGGCTAAGTTTCGTCCATATACGCCAACTCCGTACAATGTCTCCATCACCCTGGTTTTGGGTGAAAACCCATTTCTGGGACTTAGCCGATTTTCACCCATTGCGGTGTCTATGGGGTGTTGGGAATCGCTCTACCGACCAGCCGGTTGGAGATATCGAGTTGCGGTCTTCGGCGCGTTTGCTCAACTCCGTAATGCCTACTTTTCGTCCATACACACAACACCTCGCAGAGTTCTCCTTCTGCCAGATATAGCGCGTGCCCCTTTGTTCGTGCACCATTTTGGCCTGTTTTTCGTACATCGCTTCGAAACCATGCGTCCGACGGTTTTGCGTCCCAAGTACCGATGTTAGAACACCACCGTGGCTAACTTTCGTCCATATACGCCAACTCCGTGCAATGTCTCCATCACCCTGTTTTTGGGTGAAAACCCATTTCTGGGACTTAGCCGATTTTCACCCATTGCGGTGTCTATGGGGTGTTGGGAATCGCTCTACCGACCAGCCGGTTGGAGATATCGAGTTGCGGTCTTCGGCGCGTTTGCTCAACTCCGTAATGCCTACTT
Source organism: Anopheles nili (assembly GCF_943737925.1). NCBI lineage: Eukaryota > Metazoa > Arthropoda > Insecta > Diptera > Culicidae > Anopheles > Anopheles nili. The sequence goes on from NW_026525520.1 coordinate 185,991, forward strand.
TTCGTCCATACACACAACACCTCGCAGAGTTCTCCTTCTGCCAGATATAGCGCGTGCCCCTTTGTTCGTGCACCATTTTGGCCTGTTTTTCGTACATCGCTTCGAAACCATGCGTCCGACGGTTTTGCGTCCCAAGTACCGATGTTAGAACACCACCGTGGCTAACTTTCGTCCATATACGCCAACTCCGTGTAATGTCTCCATCACCCTGTTTTTGGGTGAAAACCCATTTCTGGGACTTAGCCGATTTTCACCCATTGCGGTGTCTATGGGGTGTTGGGAATCGCTCTACCGACCAGCCGGTTGGAGATATCGAGTTGCGGTCTTCGGCGCGTTTGCTCAACTCCGTAATGCCTACTTTTCGTCCATACACACAACACCTCGCAGAGTTCTCCTTCTGCCAGATATAGCGCGTGCCCCTTTGTTCGTGCACCGTTTTGGCCCGTTTTTCGCACATTGCCTCGAAACCATGCGTCCGACGCTTTTGTGTCCCAAGTAGTGATGTTAGAACACCACCGTGGCTAAGTTTCGTCCATATACGCCAACTCCGTACAATGTCTCCATCACCCTGTTTTTGGGTGAAAACCCATTTCTGGGACTTAGCCGATTTTCACCCATTGCGGTGTCTATGGGGTGTTGGGAATCGCTCTACCGACCAGCCGGTTGGAGATATCGAGTTGCGGTCTTCGGCGCGTTTGCTCAACTCCGTAATGCCTACTTTTCGTCCATACACACAACACCTCGCAGAGTTCTCCTTCTGCCAGATATAGCGCGTGCCCCTTTGTTCGTGCACCATTTTGGCCTGTTTTTCGTACATCGCTTCGAAACCATGCGTCCGACGGTTTTGCGTCCCAAGTACCGATGTTAGAACACCACCGTGGCTAACTTTCGTCCATATACGCCAACTCCGTGCAATGTCTCCATCACCCTGTTTTTGGGTGAAAACCCATTTCTGGGACTTAGCCGATTTTCACCCATTGCGGTGTCTATGGGGTGTTGGGAATCGCTCTACCGACCAGCCGGTTGGAGATATCGAGTTGCGGTCTTCGGCGCGTTTGCTCAACTCCGTAATGCCTACTTTTCGTCCATACACACAACACCTCGCAGAGTTCTCCTTCTGCCAGATATAGCGCGTGCCCCTTTGTTCGTGCACCATTTTGGCCTGTTTTTCGTACATCGCTTCGAAACCATGCGTCCGACGGTTTTGCGTCCCAAGTACCGATGTTAGAACACCACCGTGGCTAACTTTCGTCCATATACGCCAACTCCGTGTAATGTCTCCATCACCCTGTTTTTGGGTGACAACCCATTTCTGGGACTTAGCCGATTTTCACCCATTGCGGTGTCTATGGGGTGTTGGGAATCGCTCTACCGACCAGCCGGTTGGAGATATCGAGTTGCGGTCTTCGGCGCGTTTGCTCAACTCCGTAATGCCTACTTTTCGTCCATACACACAACACCTCGCAGAGTTCTCCTTCTGCCAGATATAGCGCGTGCCCCTTTGTTCGTGCACCATTTTGGCCTGTTTTTCGTACATCGCTTCGAAACCATGCGTCCGACGGTTTTGCGTCCCAAGTAGTGATGTTAGAACACCACCGTGGCTAAGTTTCGTCCATATACGCCAACTCCGTACAATGTCTCCATCACCCTGGTTTTGGGTGAAAACCCATTTCTGGGACTTAGCCGATTTTCACCCATTGCGGTGTCTATGGGGTGTTGGGAATCGCTCTACCGACCAGCCGGTTGGAGATATCGAGTTGCGGTCTTCGGCGCGTTTGCTCAACTCCGTAATGCCTACTTTTCGTCCATACACACAACACCTCGCAGAGTTCTCCTTCTGCCAGATATAGCGCGTGCCCCTTTGTTCGTGCACCATTTTGGCCTGTTTTTCGTACATCGCTTCGAAACCATGCGTCCGACGGTTTTGCGTCCCAAGTACCGATGTTAGAACACCACCGTGGCTAACTTTCGTCCATATACGCCAACTCCGTGCAATGTCTCCATCACCCTGTTTTTGGGTGAAAACCCATTTCTGGGACTTAGCCGATTTTCACCCATTGCGGTGTCTATGGGGTGTTGGGAATCGCTCTACCGACCAGCCGGTTGGAGATATCGAGTTGCGGTCTTCGGCGCGTTTGCTCAACTCCGTAATGCCTACTTTTCGTCCATACACACAACACCTCGCAGAGTTCTCCTTCTGCCAGATATAGCGCGTGCCCCTTTGTTCGTGCACCATTTTGGCCTGTTTTTCGTACATCGCTTCGAAACCATGCGTCCGACGGTTTTGCGTCCCAAGTACCGATGTTAGAACACCACCGTGGCTAACTTTCGTCCATATACGCCAACTCCGTGTAATGTCTCCATCACCCTGTTTTTGGGTGAAAACCCATTTCTGGGACTTAGCCGATTTTCACCCATTGCGGTGTCTATGGGGTGTTGGGAATCGCTCTACCGACCAGCCGGTTGGAGATATCGAGTTGCGGTCTTCGGCGCGTTTGCTCAACTCCGTAATGCCTACTTTTCGTCCATACACACAACACCTCGCAGAGTTCTCCTTCTGCCAGATATAGCGCGTGCCCCTTTGTTCGTGCACCATTTTGGCCTGTTTTTCGTACATCGCTTCGAAACCATGCGTCCGACGGTTTTGCGTCCCAAGTAGTGATGTTAGAACACCACCGTGGCTAAGTTTCGTCCATATACGCCAACTCCGTGCAATGTCTCCATCACCCTGTTTTTGGGTGAAAACCCATTTCTGGGACTTAGCCGATTTTCACCCATTGCGGTGTCTATGGGGTGTTGGGAATCGCTCTACCGACCAGCCGGTTGGAGATATCGAGTTGCGGTCTTCGGCGCGTTTGCTCAACTCCGTAATGCCTACTTTTCGTCCATACACACAACACCTCGCAGAGTTCTCCTTCTGCCAGATATAGCGCGTGCCCCTTTTTTCGTGCACCGTTTTGGCCCGTTTTTCGCACATTGCTTCGAAACCATGCGTCCGACGGTTTTGCGTCCCAAGTACCGATGTTAGAACACCACCGTGGCTAACTTTCGTCCATATACGCCAACTCCGTGCAATGTCTCCATCACCCTGTTTTTGGGTGAAAACCCATTTCTGGGACTTAGCCGATTTTCACCCATTGCGGTGTCTATGGGGTGTTGGGAATCGCTCTACCGACCAGCCGGTTGGAGATATCGAGTTGCGGTCTTCGGCGCGTTTGCTCAACTCCGTAATGCCTACTTTTCGTCCATACACACAACACCTCGCAGAGTTCTCCTTCTGCCAGATATAGCGCGTGCCCCTTTGTTCGTGCACCATTTTGGCCTGTTTTTCGTACATCGCTTCGAAACCATGCGTCCGACGGTTTTGCGTCCCAAGTACCGATATTAGAACACCACCGTGGCTAACTTTCGTCCATATACGCCAACTCCGTGCAATGTCTCCATCACCCTGTTTTTGGGTGAAAACCCATTTCTGGGACTTAGCCGATTTTCACCCATTGCGGTGTCTATGGGGTGTTGGGAATCGCTCTACCGACCAGCCGGTTGGAGATATCGAGTTGCGGTCTTCGGCGCGTTTGCTCAACTCCGTAATGCCTACTTTTCGTCCATACACACAACACCTCGCAGAGTTCTCCTTCTGCCAGATATAGCGCGTGCCCCTTTGCTCGTGCACCGTTTTGGCCCGTTTTTCGCACATTGCCTCGAAACCATGCGTGCGACGGTTTTGCGTCCCAAGTACCGATGTTAGAACACCACCGTGGCTAACTTTCGTCCATATACGCCAACTCCGTGCAATGTCTCCATCACCCTGTTTTTGGGTGAAAACCCATTTCTGGGACTTAGCCGATTTTCACCCATTGCGGTGTCTATGGGGTGTTGGGAATCGCTCTACCGACCAGCCGGTTGGAGATATCGAGTTGCGGTCTTCGGCGCGTTTGCTCAACTCCGTAATGCCTACTTTTCGTCCATACACACAACACCTCGCAGAGTTCTCCTTCTGCCAGATATAGCGCGTGCCCCTTTGTTCGTGCACCATTTTGGCCTGTTTTTCGTACATCGCTTCGAAACCATGCGTCCGACGGTTTTGCGTCCCAAGTAGTGATGTTAGAACACCACCGTGGCTAAGTTTCGTCCATATACGCCAACTCCGTACAATGTCTCCATCACCCTGGTTTTGGGTGAAAACCCATTTCTGGGACTTAGCCGATTTTCACCCATTGCGGTGTCTATGGGGTGTTGGGAATCGCTCTACCGACCAGCCGGTTGGAGATATCGAGTTGCGGTCTTCGGCGCGTTTGCTCAACTCCGTAATGCCTACTTTTCGTCCATACACACAACACCTCGCAGAGTTCTCCTTCTGCCAGATATAGCGCGTGCCCCATTGTTCGTGCACCATTTTGGCCTGTTTTTCGTACATCGCTTCGAAACCATGCGTCCGACGGTTTTGCGTCCCAAGTACCGATGTTAGAACACCACCGTGGCTAACTTTCGTCCATATACGCCAACTCCGTGCAATGTCTCCATCACCCTGTTTTTGGGTGAAAACCCATTTCTGGGACTTAGCCGATTTTCACCCATTGCGGTGTCTATGGGGTGTTGGGAATCGCTCTACCGACCAGCCGGTTGGAGATATCGAGTTGCGGTCTTCGGCGCGTTTGCTCAACTCCGTAATGCCTACTTTTCGTCCATACACACAACACCTCGCAGAGTTCTCCTTCTGCCAGATATAGCGCGTGCCCCTTTGTTCGTGCACCATTTTGGCCTGTTTTTCGTACATCGCTTCGAAACCATGCGTCCGACGGTTTTGCGTCCCAAGTACCGATGTTAGAACACCACCGTGGCTAACTTTCGTCCATATACGCCAACTCCGTGTAATGTCTCCATCACCCTGTTTTTGGGTGAAAACCCATTTCTGGGACTTAGCCGATTTTCACCCATTGCGGTGTCTATGGGGTGTTGGGAATCGCTCTACCGACCAGCCGGTTGGAGATATCGAGTTGCGGTCTTCGGCGCGTTTGCTCAACTCCGTAATGCCTACTTTTCGTCCATACACACAACACCTCGCAGAGTTCTCCTTCTGCCAGATATAGCGCGTGCCCCTTTGTTCGTGCACCGTTTTGGCCCGTTTTTCGCACATTGCCTCGAAACCATGCGTCCGACGCTTTTGTGTCCCAAGTAGTGATGTTAGAACACCACCGTGGCTAAGTTTCGTCCATATACGCCAACTCCGTACAATGTCTCCATCACCCTGTTTTTGGGTGAAAACCCATTTCTGGGACTTAGCCGATTTTCACCCATTGCGGTGTCTATGGGGTGTTGGGAATCGCTCTACCGACCAGCCGGTTGGAGATATCGAGTTGCGGTCTTCGGCGCGTTTGCTCAACTCCGTAATGCCTACTTTTCGTCCATACACACAACACCTCGCAGAGTTCTCCTTCTGCCAGATATAGCGCGTGCCCCTTTGTTCGTGCACCATTTTGGCCTGTTTTTCGTACATCGCTTCGAAACCATGCGTCCGACGGTTTTGCGTCCCAAGTACCGATGTTAGAACACCACCGTGGCTAACTTTCGTCCATATACGCCAACTCCGTGCAATGTCTCCATCACCCTGTTTTTGGGTGAAAACCCATTTCTGGGACTTAGCCGATTTTCACCCATTGCGGTGTCTATGGGGTGTTGGGAATCGCTCTACCGACCAGCCGGTTGGAGATATCGAGTTGCGGTCTTCGGCGCGTTTGCTCAACTCCGTAATGCCTACTTTTCGTCCATACACACAACACCTCGCAGAGTTCTCCTTCTGCCAGATATAGCGCGTGCCCCTTTGTTCGTGCACCATTTTGGCCTGTTTTTCGTACATCGCTTCGAAACCATGCGTCCGACGGTTTTGCGTCCCAAGTACCGATGTTAGAACACCACCGTGGCTAACTTTCGTCCATATACGCCAACTCCGTGTAATGTCTCCATCACCCTGTTTTTGGGTGAAAACCCATTTCTGGGACTTAGCCGATTTTCACCCATTGCGGTGTCTATGGGGTGTTGGGAATCGCTCTACCGACCAGCCGGTTGGAGATATCGAGTTGCGGTCTTCGGCGCGTTTGCTCAACTCCGTAATGCCTACTTTTCGTCCATACACACAACACCTCGCAGAGTTCTCCTTCTGCCAGATATAGCGCGTGCCCCTTTGTTCGTGCACCATTTTGGCCTGTTTTTCGTACATCGCTTCGAAACCATGCGTCCGACGGTTTTGCGTCCCAAGTAGTGATGTTAGAACACCACCGTGGCTAAGTTTCGTCCATATACGCCAACTCCGTGCAATGTCTCCATCACCCTGTTTTTGGGTGAAAACCCATTTCTGGGACTTAGCCGATTTTCACCCATTGCGGTGTCTATGGGGTGTTGGGAATCGCTCTACCGACCAGCCGGTTGGAGATATCGAGTTGCGGTCTTCGGCGCGTTTGCTCAACTCCGTAATGCCTACTTTTCGTCCATACACACAACACCTCGCAGAGTTCTCCTTCTGCCAGATATAGCGCGTGCCCCTTTTTTCGTGCACCGTTTTGGCCCGTTTTTCGCACATTGCTTCGAAACCATGCGTCCGACGGTTTTGCGTCCCAAGTACCGATGTTAGAACACCACCGTGGCTAACTTTCGTCCATATACGCCAACTCCGTGCAATGTCTCCATCACCCTGTTTTTGGGTGAAAACCCATTTCTGGGACTTAGCCGATTTTCACCCATTGCGGTGTCTATGGGGTGTTGGGAATCGCTCTACCGACCAGCCGGTTGGAGATATCGAGTTGCGGTCTTCGGCGCGTTTGCTCAACTCCGTAATGCCTACTTTTCGTCCATACACACAACACCTCGCAGAGTTCTCCTTCTGCCAGATATAGCGCGTGCCCCTTTGTTCGTGCACCATTTTGGCCTGTTTTTCGTACATCGCTTCGAAACCATGCGTCCGACGGTTTTGCGTCCCAAGTACCGATGTTAGAACACCACCGTGGCTAACTTTCGTCCATATACGCCAACTCCGTGCAATGTCTCCATCACCCTGTTTTTGGGTGAAAACCCATTTCTGGGACTTAGCCGATTTTCACCCATTGCGGTGTCTATGGGGTGTTGGGAATCGCTCTACCGACCAGCCGGTTGGAGATATCGAGTTGCGGTCTTCGGCGCGTTTGCTCAACTCCGTAATGCCTACTTTTCGTCCATACACACAACACCTCGCAGAGTTCTCCTTCTGCCAGATATAGCGCGTGCCCCTTTGTTCGTGCACCATTTTGGCCTGTTTTTCGTACATCGCTTCGAAACCATGCGTCCGACGGTTTTGCGTCCCAAGTAGTGATGTTAGAACACCACCGTGGCTAAGTTTCGTCCATATACGCCAACTCCGTACAATGTCTCCATCACCCTGGTTTTGGGTGAAAACCCATTTCTGGGACTTAGCCGATTTTCACCCATTGCGGTGTCTATGGGGTGTTGGGAATCGCTCTACCGACCAGCCGGTTGGAGATATCGAGTTGCGGTCTTCGGCGCGTGTGCTCAACTCCGTAATGCCTACTTTTCGTCCATACACACAACACCTCGCAGAGTTCTCCTTCTGCCAGATATAGCGCGTGCCCCTTTGTTCGTGCACCATTTTGGCCTGTTTTTCGTACATCGCTTCGAAACCATGCGTCCGACGGTTTTGCGTCCCAAGTACCGATGTTAGAACACCACCGTGGCTAACTTTCGTCCATATACGCCAACTCCGTGCAATGTCTCCATCACCCTGTTTTTGGGTGAAAACCCATTTCTGGGACTTAGCCGATTTTCACCCATTGCGGTGTCTATGGGGTGTTGGGAATCGCTCTACCGACCAGCCGGTTGGAGATATCGAGTTGCGGTCTTCGGCGCGTTTGCTCAACTCCGTAATGCCTACTTTTCGTCCATACACACAACACCTCGCAGAGTTCTCCTTCTGCCAGATATAGCGCGTGCCCCTTTGTTCGTGCACCATTTTGGCCTGTTTTTCGTACATCGCTTCGAAACCATGCGTCCGACGGTTTTGCGTCCCAAGTACCGATGTTAGAACACCACCGTGGCTAACTTTCGTCCATATACGCCAACTCCGTGTAATGTCTCCATCACCCTGTTTTTGGGTGAAAACCCATTTCTGGGACTTAGCCGATTTTCACCCATTGCGGTGTCTATGGGGTGTTGGGAATCGCTCTACCGACCAGCCGGTTGGAGATATCGAGTTGCGGTCTTCGGCGCGTTTGCTCAACTCCGTAATGCCTACTTTTCGTCCATACACACAACACCTCGCAGAGTTCTCCTTCTGCCAGATATAGCGCGTGCCCCTTTGTTCGTGCACCGTTTTGGCCCGTTTTTCGCACATTGCCTCGAAACCATGCGTCCGACGCTTTTGTGTCCCAAGTAGTGATGTTAGAACACCACCGTGGCTAAGTTTCGTCCATATACGCCAACTCCGTACAATGTCTCCATCACCCTGTTTTTGGGTGAAAACCCATTTCTGGGACTTAGCCGATTTTCACCCATTGCGGTGTCTATGGGGTGTTGGGAATCGCTCTACCGACCAGCCGGTTGGAGATATCGAGTTGCGGTCTTCGGCGCGTTTGCTCAACTCCGTAATGCCTACTTTTCGTCCATACACACAACACCTCGCAGAGTTCTCCTTCTGCCAGATATAGCGCGTGCCCCTTTGTTCGTGCACCATTTTGGCCTGTTTTTCGTACATCGCTTCGAAACCATGCGTCCGACGGTTTTGCGTCCCAAGTACCGATGTTAGAACACCACCGTGGCTAACTTTCGTCCATATACGCCAACTCCGTGTAATGTCTCCATCACCCTGTTTTTGGGTGAAAACCCATTTCTGGGACTTAGCCGATTTTCACCCATTGCGGTGTCTATGGGGTGTTGGGAATCGCTCTACCGACCAGCCGGTTGGAGATATCGAGTTGCGGTCTTCGGCGCGTTTGCTCAACTCCGTAATGCCTACTTTTCGTCCATACACACAACACCTCGCAGAGTTCTCCTTCTGCCAGATATAGCGCGTGCCCCTTTGTTCGTGCACCATTTTGGCCTGTTTTTCGTACATCGCTTCGAAACCATGCGTCCGACGGTTTTGCGTCCCAAGTAGTGATGTTAGAACACCACCGTGGCTAAGTTTCGTCCATATACGCCAACTCCGTGCAATGTCTCCATCACCCTGTTTTTGGGTGAAAACCCATTTCTGGGACTTAGCCGATTTTCACCCATTGCGGTGTCTATGGGGTGTTGGGAATCGCTCTACCGACCAGCCGGTTGGAGATATCGAGTTGCGGTCTTCGGCGCGTTTGCTCAACTCCGTAATGCCTACTTTTCGTCCATACACACAACACCTCGCAGAGTTCTCCTTCTGCCAGATATAGCGCGTGCCCCTTTTTTCGTGCACCGTTTTGGCCCGTTTTTCGCACATTGCTTCGAAACCATGCGTCCGACGGTTTTGCGTCCCAAGTACCGATGTTAGAACACCACCGTGGCTAACTTTCGTCCATATACGCCAACTCCGTGCAATGTCTCCATCACCCTGTTTTTGGGTGAAAACCCATTTCTGGGACTTAGCCGATTTTCACCCATTGCGGTGTCTATGGGGTGTTGGGAATCGCTCTACCGACCAGCCGGTTGGAGATATCGAGTTGCGGTCTTCGGCGCGTTTGCTCAACTCCGTAATGCCTACTTTTCGTCCATACACACAACACCTCGCAGAGTTCTCCTTCTGCCAGATATAGCGCGTGCCCCTTTGTTCGTGCACCATTTTGGCCTGTTTTTCGTACATCGCTTCGAAACCATGCGTCCGACGGTTTTGCGTCCCAAGTACCGATGTTAGAACACCACCGTGGCTAACTTTCGTCCATATACGCCAACTCCGTGCAATGTCTCCATCACCCTGTTTTTGGGTGAAAACCCATTTCTGGGACTTAGCCGATTTTCACCCATTGCGGTGTCTATGGGGTGTTGGGAATCGCTCTACCGACCAGCCGGTTGGAGATATCGAGTTGCGGTCTTCGGCGCGTTTGCTCAACTCCGTAATGCCTACTTTTCGTCCATACACACAACACCTCGCAGAGTTCTCCTTCTGCCAGATATAGCGCGTGCCCCTTTGTTCGTGCACCATTTTGGCCTGTTTTTCGTACATCGCTTCGAAACCATGCGTCCGACGGTTTTGCGTCCCAAGTAGTGATGTTAGAACACCACCGTGGCTAAGTTTCGTCCATATACGCCAACTCCGTACAATGTCTCCATCACCCTGTTTTTGGGTGAAAACCCATTTCAGGGACTTAGCCGATTTTCACCCATTGCGGTGTCTATGGGGTGTTGGGAATCGCTCTACCGACCAGCCGGTTGGAGATATCGAGTTGCGGTCTTCGGCGCGTTTGCTCAACTCCGTAATGCCTACTTTTCGTCCATACACACAACACCTCGCAGAGTTCTCCTTCTGCCAGATATAGCGCGTGCCCCTTTGTTCGTGCACCATTTTGGCCTGTTTTTCGTACATCGCTTCGAAACCATGCGTCCGACGGTTTTGCGTCCCAAGTACCGATGTTAGAACACCACCGTGGCTAACTTTCGTCCATATACGCCAACTCCGTGCAATGTCTCCATCACCCTGTTTTTGGGTGAAAACCCATTTCTGGGACTTAGCCGATTTTCACCCATTGCGGTGTCTATGGGGTGTTGGGAATCGCTCTACCGACCAGCCGGTTGGAGATATCGAGTTGCGGTCTTCGGCGCGTTTGCTCAACTCCGTAATGCCTACTTTTCGTCCATACACACAACACCTCGCAGAGTTCTCCTTCTGCCAGATATAGCGCGTGCCCCTTTGTTCGTGCACCATTTTGGCCTGTTTTTCGTACATCGCTTCGAAACCATGCGTCCGACGGTTTTGCGTCCCAAGTACCGATGTTAGAACACCACCGTGGCTAACTTTCGTCCATATACGCCAACTCCGTGCAATGTCTCCATCACCCTGTTTTTGGGTGAAAACCCATTTCTGGGACTTAGCCGATTTTCACCCATTGCGGTGTCTATGGGGTGTTGGGAATCGCTCTACCGACCAGCCGGTTGGAGATATCGAGTTGCGGTCTTCGGCGCGTTTGCTCAACTCCGTAATGCCTACTTTTCGTCCATACACACAACACCTCGCAGAGTTCTCCTTCTGCCAGATATAGCGCGTGCCCCTTTGTTCGTGCACCATTTTGGCCTGTTTTTCGTACATCGCTTCGAAACCATGCGTCCGACGGTTTTGCGTCCCAAGTAGTGATGTTAGAACACCACCGTGGCTAAGTTTCGTCCATATACGCCAACTCCGTACAATGTCTCCATCACCCTGTTTTTGGGTGAAAACCCATTTCAGGGACTTAGCCGATTTTCACCCATTGCGGTGTCTATGGGGTGTTGGGAATCGCTCTACCGACCAGCCGGTTGGAGATATCGAGTTGCGGTCTTCGGCGCGTTTGCTCAACTCCGTAATGCCTACTTTTCGTCCATACACACAACACCTCGCAGAGTTCTCCTTCTGCCAGATATAGCGCGTGCCCCTTTGTTCGTGCACCATTTTGGCCTGTTTTTCGTACATCGCTTCTAAACCATGCGTGCGACGGTTTTGCGTTCCAAGTACCGATGTTAGAACACCACCGTGGCTAACTTTCGTCCATATACGCCAACTCCGTGCAATGTCTCCATCACCCTGTTTTTGGGTGAAAACCCATTTCTGGGACTTAGCCGATTTTCACCCATTGCGGTGTCTATGGGGTGTTGGGAATCGCTCTACCGACCAGCCGGTTGGAGATATCGAGTTGCGGTCTTCGGCGCGTTTGCTCAACTCCGTAATGCCTACTTTTCGTCCATACACACAACACCTCGCAGAGTTCTCCTTCTGCCAGATATAGCGCGTGCCCCTTTGTTCGTGCACCATTTTGGCCTGTTTTTCGTACATCGCTTCGAAACCATGCGTCCGACGGTTTTGCGTCCCAAGTAGTGATGTTAGAACACCACCGTGGCTAAGTTTCGTCCATATACGCCAACTCCGTACAATGTCTCCATCACCCTGTTTTTGGGTGAAAACCCATTTCAGGGACTTAGCCGATTTTCACCCATTGCGGTGTCTATGGGGTGTTGGGAATCGCTCTACCGACCAGCCGGTTGGAGATAATCGAGTTGCGGTCTTCGGCGCGTTTGCTCAACTCCGTAATGCCTACTTTTCGTCCATACACACAACACCTCGCAGAGTTCTCCTTCTGCCAGATATAGCGCGTGCCCCTTTGTTCGTGCACCATTTTGGCCTGTTTTTCGTACATCGCTTCGAAACCATGCGTCCGACGGTTTTGCGTCCCAAGTACCGATGTTAGAACACCACCGTGGCTAACTTTCGTCCATATACGCCAACTCCGTGTAATGTCTCCATCACCCTGTTTTTGGGTGAAAACCCATTTCTGGGACTTAGCCGATTTTCACCCATTGCGGTGTCTATGGGGTGTTGGGAATCGCTCTACCGACCAGCCGGTTGGAGATATCGAGTTGCGGTCTTCGGCGCGTTTGCTCAACTCCGTAATGCCTACTTTTCGTCCATACACACAACACCTCGCAGAGTTCTCCTTCTGCCAGATATAGCGCGTGCCCCTTTGTTCGTGCACCATTTTGGCCTGTTTTTCGTACATCGCTTCGAAACCATGCGTCCGACGGTTTTGCGTCCCAAGTACCGATGTTAGAACACCACCGTGGCTAACTTTCGTCCATATACGCCAACTCCGTGCAATGTCTCCATCACCCTGTTTTTGGGTGAAAACCCATTTCTGGGACTTAGCCGATTTTCACCCATTGCGGTGTCTATGGGGTGTTGGGAATCGCTCTACCGACCAGCCGGTTGGAGATATCGAGTTGCGGTCTTCGGCGCGTTTGCTCAACTCCGTAATGCCTACTTTTCGTCCATACACACAACACCTCGCAGAGTTCTCCTTCTGCCAGATATAGCGCGTGCCCCTTTGTTCGTGCACCATTTTGGCCTGTTTTTCGTACATCGCTTCGAAACCATGCGTCCGACGGTTTTGCGTCCCAAGTACCGATGTTAGAACACCACCGTGGCTAACTTTCGTCCATATACGCCAACTCCGTGCAATGTCTCCATCACCCTGTTTTTGGGTGAAAACCCATTTCTGGGACTTAGCCGATTTTCACCCATTGCGGTGTCTATGGGGTGTTGGGAATCGCTCTACCGACCAGCCGGTTGGAGATATCGAGTTGCGGTCTTCGGCGCGTTTGCTCAACTCCGTAATGCCTACTTTTCGTCCATACACACAACACCTCGCAGAGTTCTCCTTCTGCCAGATATAGCGCGTGCCCCTTTGCTCGTGCACCGTTTTGGCCCGTTTTTCGCACATTGCCTCGAAACCATGCGTGCGACGGTTTTGCGTCCCAAGTACCGATGTTAGAACACCACCGTGGCTAACTTTCGTCCATATACGCCAACTCCGTGCAATGTCTCCATCACCCTGTTTTTGGGTGAAAACCCATTTCTGGGACTTAGCCGATTTTCACCCATTGCGGTGTCTATGGGGTGTTGGGAATCGCTCTACCGACCAGCCGGTTGGAGATATCGAGTTGCGGTCTTCGGCGCGTTTGCTCAACTCCGTAATGCCTACTTTTCGTCCATACACACAACACCTCGCAGAGTTCTCCTTCTGCCAGATATAGCGCGTGCCCCTTTGTTCGTGCACCATTTTGGCCTGTTTTTCGTACATCGCTTCGAAACCATGCGTCCGACGGTTTTGCGTCCCAAGTAGTGATGTTAGAACACCACCGTGGCTAACTTTCGTCCATATACGCCAACTCCGTGCAATGTCTCCATCACCCTGTTTTTGGGTGAAAACCCATTTCTGGGACTTAGCCGATTTTCACCCATTGCGGTGTCTATGGGGTGTTGGGAATCGCTCTACCGACCAGCCGGTTGGAGATATCGAGTTGCGGTCTTCGGCGCGTTTGCTCAACTCCGTAATGCCTACTTTTCGTCCATACACACAACACCTCGCAGAGTTCTCCTTCTGCCAGATATAGCGCGTGCCCCTTTGTTCGTGCACCATTTTGGCCTGTTTTTCGTACATCGCTTCGAAACCATGCGTCCGACGGTTTTGCGTCCCAAGTACCGATGTTAGAACACCACCGTGGCTAACTTTCGTCCATATACGCCAACTCCGTGCAATGTCTCCATCACCCTGTTTTTGGGTGAAAACCCATTTCTGGGACTTAGCCGATTTTCACCCATTGCGGTGTCTATGGGGTGTTGGGAATCGCTCTACCGACCAGCCGGTTGGAGATATCGAGTTGCGGTCTTCGGCGCGTTTGCTCAACTCCGTAATGCCTACTTTTCGTCCATACACACAACACCTCGCAGAGTTCTCCTTCTGCCAGATATAGCGCGTGCCCCTTTGTTCGTGCACCATTTTGGCCTGTTTTTCGTACATCGCTTCGAAACCATGCGTCCGACGGTTTTGCGTCCCAAGTACCGATGTTAGAACACCACCGTGGCTAACTTTCGTCCATATACGCCAACTCCGTGTAATGTCTCCATCACCCTGTTTTTGGGTGAAAACCCATTTCTGGGACTTAGCCGATTTTCACCCATTGCGGTGTCTATGGGGTGTTGGGAATCGCTCTACCGACCAGCCGGTTGGAGATATCGAGTTGCGGTCTTCGGCGCGTTTGCTCAACTCCGTAATGCCTACTTTTCGTCCATACACACAACACCTCGCAGAGTTCTCCTTCTGCCAGATATAGCGCGTGCCCCTTTGTTCGTGCACCGTTTTGGCCCGTTTTTCGCACATTGCCTCGAAACCATGCGTCCGACGGTTTTGCGTCCCAAGTACCGATGTTAGAACACCACCGTGGCTAAGTTTCGTCCATATACGCCAACTCCGTACAATGTCTCCATCACCCTGTTTTTGGGTGAAAACCCATTTCTGGGACTTAGCCGATTTTCACCCATTGCGGTGTCTATGGGGTGTTGGGAATCGCTCTACCGACCAGCCGGTTGGAGATATCGAGTTGCGGTCTTCGGCGCGTTTGCTCAACTCCGTAATGCCTACTTTTCGTCCATACACACAACACCTCGCAGAGTTCTCCTTCTGCCAGATATAGCGCGTGCCCTTTGTTCGTGCACCATTTTGGCCTGTTTTTCGTACATCGCTTCGAAACCATGCGTCCGACGGTTTTGCGTCCCAAGTACCGATGTTAGAACACCACCGTGGCTAACTTTCGTCCATATACGCCAACTCCGTGCAATGTCTCCATCACCCTGTTTTTGGGTGAAAACCCATTTCTGGGACTTAGCCGATTTTCACCCATTGCGGTGTCTATGGGGTGTTGGGAATCGCTCTACCGACCAGCCGGTTGGAGATATCGAGTTGCGGTCTTCGGCGCGTTTGCTCAACTCCGTAATGCCTACTTTTCGTCCATACACACAACACCTCGCAGAGTTCTCCTTCTGCCAGATATAGCGCGTGCCCCTTTGTTCGTGCACCATTTTGGCCTGTTTTTCGTACATCGCTTCGAAACCATGCGTCCGACGGTTTTGCGTCCCAAGTACCGATGTTAGAACACCACCGTGGCTAACTTTCGTCCATATACGCCAACTCCGTGTAATGTCTCCATCACCCTGTTTTTGGGTGAAAACCCATTTCTGGGACTTAGCCGATTTTCACCCATTGCGGTGTCTATGGGGTGTTGGGAATCGCTCTACCGACCAGCCGGTTGGAGATATCGAGTTGCGGTCTTCGGCGCGTTTGCTCAACTCCGTAATGCCTACTTTTCGTCCATACACACAACACCTCGCAGAGTTCTCCTTCTGCCAGATATAGCGCGTGCCCCTTTGTTCGTGCACCATTTTGGCCTGTTTTTCGTACATCGCTTCGAAACCATGCGTCCGACGGTTTTGCGTCCCAAGTAGTGATGTTAGAACACCACCGTGGCTAAGTTTCGTCCATATACGCCAACTCCGTGCAATGTCTCCATCACCCTGTTTTTGGGTGAAAACCCATTTCTGGGACTTAGCCGATTTTCACCCATTGCGGTGTCTATGGGGTGTTGGGAATCGCTCTACCGACCAGCCGGTTGGAGATATCGAGTTGCGGTCTTCGGCGCGTTTGCTCAACTCCGTAATGCCTACTTTTCGTCCATACACACAACACCTCGCAGAGTTCTCCTTCTGCCAGATATAGCGCGTGCCCCTTTTTTCGTGCACCGTTTTGGCCCGTTTTTCGCACATTGCTTCGAAACCATGCGTCCGACGGTTTTGCGTCCCAAGTACCGATGTTAGAACACCACCGTGGCTAACTTTCGTCCATATACGCCAACTCCGTGCAATGTCTCCATCACCCTGTTTTTGGGTGAAAACCCATTTCTGGGACTTAGCCGATTTTCACCCATTGCGGTGTCTATGGGGTGTTGGGAATCGCTCTACCGACCAGCCGGTTGGAGATATCGAGTTGCGGTCTTCGGCGCGTTTGCTCAACTCCGTAATGCCTACTTTTCGTCCATACACACAACACCTCGCAGAGTTCTCCTTCTGCCAGATATAGCGCGTGCCCCTTTGTTCGTGCACCATTTTGGCCTGTTTTTCGTACATCGCTTCGAAACCATGCGTCCGACGGTTTTGCGTCCCAAGTACCGATGTTAGAACACCACCGTGGCTAACTTTCGTCCATATACGCCAACTCCGTGCAATGTCTCCATCACCCTGTTTTTGGGTGAAAACCCATTTCTGGGACTTAGCCGATTTTCACCCATTGCGGTGTCTATGGGGTGTTGGGAATCGCTCTACCGACCAGCCGGTTGGAGATATCGAGTTGCGGTCTTCGGCGCGTTTGCTCAACTCCGTAATGCCTACTTTTCGTCCATACACACAACACCTCGCAGAGTTCTCCTTCTGCCAGATATAGCGCGTGCCCCTTTGTTCGTGCACCATTTTGGCCTGTTTTTCGTACATCGCTTCGAAACCATGCGTCCGACGGTTTTGCGTCCCAAGTAGTGATGTTAGAACACCACCGTGGCTAAGTTTCGTCCATATACGCCAACTCCGTACAATGTCTCCATCACCCTGTTTTTGGGTGAAAACCCATTTCAGGGACTTAGCCGATTTTCACCCATTGCGGTGTCTATGGGGTGTTGGGAATCGCTCTACCGACCAGCCGGTTGGAGATATCGAGTTGCGGTCTTCGGCGCGTTTGCTCAACTCCGTAATGCCTACTTTTCGTCCATACACACAACACCTCGCAGAGTTCTCCTTCTGCCAGATATAGCGCGTGCCCCTTTGTTCGTGCACCATTTTGGCCTGTTTTTCGTACATCGCTTCGAAACCATGCGTCCGACGGTTTTGCGTCCCAAGTACCGATGTTAGAACACCACCGTGGCTAACTTTCGTCCATATACGCCAACTCCGTGCAATGTCTCCATCACCCTGTTTTTGGGTGAAAACCCATTTCTGGGACTTAGCCGATTTTCACCCATTGCGGTGTCTATGGGGTGTTGGGAATCGCTCTACCGACCAGCCGGTTGGAGATATCGAGTTGCGGTCTTCGGCGCGTTTGCTCAACTCCGTAATGCCTACTTTTCGTCCATACACACAACACCTCGCAGAGTTCTCCTTCTGCCAGATATAGCGCGTGCCCCTTTGTTCGTGCACCATTTTGGCCTGTTTTTCGTACATCGCTTCGAAACCATGCGTCCGACGGTTTTGCGTCCCAAGTACCGATGTTAGAACACCACCGTGGCTAACTTTCGTCCATATACGCCAACTCCGTGCAATGTCTCCATCACCCTGTTTTTGGGTGAAAACCCATTTCTGGGACTTAGCCGATTTTCACCCATTGCGGTGTCTATGGGGTGTTGGGAATCGCTCTACCGACCAGCCGGTTGGAGATATCGAGTTGCGGTCTTCGGCGCGTTTGCTCAACTCCGTAATGCCTACTTTTCGTCCATACACACAACACCTCGCAGAGTTCTCCTTCTGCCAGATATAGCGCGTGCCCCTTTGTTCGTGCACCATTTAGGCCTGTTTTTCGTACATCGCTTCGAAACCATGCGTCCGACGGTTTTGCGTCCCAAGTACCGATGTTAGAACACCACCGTGGCTAACTTTCGTCCATATACGCCAACTCCGTGCAATGTCTCCATCACCCTGTTTTTGGGTGAAAACCCATTTCTGGGACTTAGCCAATTTTCACCCATTGCGGTGTCTATGGGGTGTTGGGAATCGCTCTACCGACCAGCCGGTTGGAGATATCGAGTTGCGGTCTTCGGCGCGTTTGCTCAACTCCGTAATGCCTACTTTTTGTCCATACACACAACACCTCGCAGAGTTCTCCTTCTGCCAGATATAGCGCGTGCCCCTTTGTTCGTGCACCATTTTGGCCTGTTTTTCGTACATCGCTTCGAAACCATGCGTCCGACGGTTTTGCGTCCCAAGTACCGATGTTAGAACACCACCGTGGCTAACTTTCGTCCATATACGCCAACTCCGTGCAATGTCTCCATCACCCTGTTTTTGGGTGAAAACCCATTTCTGGGACTTAGCCGATTTTCACCCATTGCGGTGTCTATGGGGTGTTGGGAATCGCTCTACCGACCAGCCGGTTGGAGATATCGAGTTGCGGTCTTCGGCGCGTTTGCTCAACTCCGTAATGCCTACTTTTCGTCCATACACACAACACCTCGCAGAGTTCTCCTTCTGCCAGATATAGCGCGTGCCCCTTTGTTCGTGCACCATTTTGGCCTGTTTTTCGTACATCGCTTCGAAACCATGCGTCCGACGGTTTTGCGTCCCAAGTACCGATGTTAGAACACCACCGTGGCTAACTTTCGTCCATATACGCCAACTCCGTGCAATGTCTCCATCACCCTGTTTTTGGGTGAAAACCCATTTCTGGGACTTAGCCGATTTTCACCCATTGCGGTGTCTATGGGGTGTTGGGAATCGCTCTACCGACCAGCCGGTTGGAGATATCGAGTTGCGGTCTTCGGCGCGTTTGCTCAACTCCGTAATGCCTACTTTTCGTCCATACACACAACACCTCGCAGAGTTCTCCTTCTGCCAGATATAGCGCGTGCCCCTTTGCTCGTGCACCGTTTTGGCCCGTTTTTCGCACATTGCCTCGAAACCATGCGTGCGACGGTTTTGCGTCCCAAGTACCGATGTTAGAACACCACCGTGGCTAACTTTCGTCCATATACGCCAACTCCGTGCAATGTCTCCATCACCCTGTTTTTGGGTGAAAACCCATTTCTGGGACTTAGCCGATTTTCACCCATTGCGGTGTCTATGGGGTGTTGGGAATCGCTCTACCGACCAGCCGGTTGGAGATATCGAGTTGCGGTCTTCGGCGCGTTTGCTCAACTCCGTAATGCCTACTTTTCGTCCATACACACAACACCTCGCAGAGTTCTCCTTCTGCCAGATATAGCGCGTGCCCCTTTGTTCGTGCACCATTTTGGCCTGTTTTTCGTACATCGCTTCGAAACCATGCGTCCGACGGTTTTGCGTCCCAAGTACCGATGTTAGAACACCACCGTGGCTAACTTTCGTCCATATACGCCAACTCCGTGCAATGTCTCCATCACCCTGTTTTTGGGTGAAAACCCATTTCTGGGACTTAGCCGATTTTCACCCATTGCGGTGTCTATGGGGTGTTGGGAATCGCTCTACCGACCAGCCGGTTGGAGATATCGAGTTGCGGTCTTCGGCGCGTTTGCTCAACTCCGTAATGCCTACTTTTCGTCCATACACACAACACCTCGCAGAGTTCTCCTTCTGCCAGATATAGCGCGTGCCCCTTTGTTCGTGCACCATTTTGGCCTGTTTTTCGTACATCGCTTCGAAACCATGCGTCCGACGGTTTTGCGTCCCAAGTACCGATGTTAGAACACCACCGTGGCTAACTTTCGTCCATATACGCCAACTCCGTGTAATGTCTCCATCACCCTGTTTTTGGGTGAAAACCCATTTCTGGGACTTAGCCGATTTTCACCCATTGCGGTGTCTATGGGGTGTTGGGAATCGCTCTACCGACCAGCCGGTTGGAGATATCGAGTTGCGGTCTTCGGCGCGTTTGCTCAACTCCGTAATGCCTACTTTTCGTCCATACACACAACACCTCGCAGAGTTCTCCTTCTGCCAGATATAGCGCGTGCCCCTTTGTTCGTGCACCGTTTTGGCCCGTTTTTCGCACATTGCCTCGAAACCATGCGTCCGACGGTTTTGCGTCCCAAGTACCGATGTTAGAACACCACCGTGGCTAAGTTTCGTCCATATACGCCAACTCCGTACAATGTCTCCATCACCCTGTTTTTGGGTGAAAACCCATTTCTGGGACTTAGCCGATTTTCACCCATTGCGGTGTCTATGGGGTGTTGGGAATCGCTCTACCGACCAGCCGGTTGGAGATATCGAGTTGCGGTCTTCGGCGCGTTTGCTCAACTCCGTAATGCCTACTTTTCGTCCATACACACAACACCTCGCAGAGTTCTCCTTCTGCCAGATATAGCGCGTGCCCCTTTGTTCGTGCACCATTTTGGCCTGTTTTTCGTACATCGCTTCGAAACCATGCGTCCGACGGTTTTGCGTCCCAAGTACCGATGTTAGAACACCACCGTGGCTAACTTTCGTCCATATACGCCAACTCCGTGCAATGTCTCCATCACCCTGTTTTTGGGTGAAAACCCATTTCTGGGACTTAGCCGATTTTCACCCATTGCGGTGTCTATGGGGTGTTGGGAATCGCTCTACCGACCAGCCGGTTGGAGATATCGAGTTGCGGTCTTCGGCGCGTTTGCTCAACTCCGTAATGCCTACTTTTCGTCCATACACACAACACCTCGCAGAGTTCTCCTTCTGCCAGATATAGCGCGTGCCCCTTTGTTCGTGCACCATTTTGGCCTGTTTTTCGTACATCGCTTCGAAACCATGCGTCCGACGGTTTTGCGTCCCAAGTACCGATGTTAGAACACCACCGTGGCTAACTTTCGTCCATATACGCCAACTCCGTGTAATGTCTCCATCACCCTGTTTTTGGGTGAAAACCCATTTCTGGGACTTAGCCGATTTTCACCCATTGCGGTGTCTATGGGGTGTTGGGAATCGCTCTACCGACCAGCCGGTTGGAGATATCGAGTTGCGGTCTTCGGCGCGTTTGCTCAACTCCGTAATGCCTACTTTTCGTCCATACACACAACACCTCGCAGAGTTCTCCTTCTGCCAGATATAGCGCGTGCCCCTTTGTTCGTGCACCATTTTGGCCTGTTTTTCGTACATCGCTTCGAAACCATGCGTCCGACGGTTTTGCGTCCCAAGTAGTGATGTTAGAACACCACCGTGGCTAAGTTTCGTCCATATACGCCAACTCCGTGCAATGTCTCCATCACCCTGTTTTTGGGTGAAAACCCATTTCTGGGACTTAGCCGATTTTCACCCATTGCGGTGTCTATGGGGTGTTGGGAATCGCTCTACCGACCAGCCGGTTGGAGATATCGAGTTGCGGTCTTCGGCGCGTTTGCTCAACTCCGTAATGCCTACTTTTCGTCCATACACACAACACCTCGCAGAGTTCTCCTTCTGCCAGATATAGCGCGTGCCCCTTTTTTCGTGCACCGTTTTGGCCCGTTTTTCGCACATTGCTTCGAAACCATGCGTCCGACGGTTTTGCGTCCCAAGTACCGATGTTAGAACACCACCGTGGCTAACTTTCGTCCATATACGCCAACTCCGTGCAATGTCTCCATCACCCTGTTTTTGGGTGAAAACCCATTTCTGGGACTTAGCCGATTTTCACCCATTGCGGTGTCTATGGGGTGTTGGGAATCGCTCTACCGACCAGCCGGTTGGAGATATCGAGTTGCGGTCTTCGGCGCGTTTGCTCAACTCCGTAATGCCTACTTTTCGTCCATACACACAACACCTCGCAGAGTTCTCCTTCTGCCAGATATAGCGCGTGCCCCTTTGTTCGTGCACCATTTTGGCCTGTTTTTCGTACATCGCTTCGAAACCATGCGTCCGACGGTTTTGCGTCCCAAGTACCGATGTTAGAACACCACCGTGGCTAACTTTCGTCCATATACGCCAACTCCGTGCAATGTCTCCATCACCCTGTTTTTGGGTGAAAACCCATTTCTGGGACTTAGCCGATTTTCACCCATTGCGGTGTCTATGGGGTGTTGGGAATCGCTCTACCGACCAGCCGGTTGGAGATATCGAGTTGCGGTCTTCGGCGCGTTTGCTCAACTCCGTAATGCCTACTTTTCGTCCATACACACAACACCTCGCAGAGTTCTCCTTCTGCCAGATATAGCGCGTGCCCCTTTGTTCGTGCACCATTTTGGCCTGTTTTTCGTACATCGCTTCGAAACCATGCGTCCGACGGTTTTGCGTCCCAAGTAGTGATGTTAGAACACCACCGTGGCTAAGTTTCGTCCATATACGCCAACTCCGTACAATGTCTCCATCACCCTGTTTTTGGGTGAAAACCCATTTCAGGGACTTAGCCGATTTTCACCCATTGCGGTGTCTATGGGGTGTTGGGAATCGCTCTACCGACCAGCCGGTTGGAGATATCGAGTTGCGGTCTTCGGCGCGTTTGCTCAACTCCGTAATGCCTACTTTTCGTCCATACACACAACACCTCGCAGAGTTCTCCTTCTGCCAGATATAGCGCGTGCCCCTTTGTTCGTGCACCATTTTGGCCTGTTTTTCGTACATCGCTTCGAAACCATGCGTCCGACGGTTTTGCGTCCCAAGTACCGATGTTAGAACACCACCGTGGCTAACTTTCGTCCATATACGCCAACTCCGTGCAATGTCTCCATCACCCTGTTTTTGGGTGAAAACCCATTTCTGGGACTTAGCCGATTTTCACCCATTGCGGTGTCTATGGGGTGTTGGGAATCGCTCTACCGACCAGCCGGTTGGAGATATCGAGTTGCGGTCTTCGGCGCGTTTGCTCAACTCCGTAATGCCTACTTTTCGTCCATACACACAACACCTCGCAGAGTTCTCCTTCTGCCAGATATAGCGCGTGCCCCTTTGTTCGTGCACCATTTTGGCCTGTTTTTCGTACATCGCTTCGAAACCATGCGTCCGACGGTTTTGCGTCCCAAGTACCGATGTTAGAACACCACCGTGGCTAACTTTCGTCCATATACGCCAACTCCGTGCAATGTCTCCATCACCCTGTTTTTGGGTGAAAACCCATTTCTGGGACTTAGCCGATTTTCACCCATTGCGGTGTCTATGGGGTGTTGGGAATCGCTCTACCGACCAGCCGGTTGGAGATATCGAGTTGCGGTCTTCGGCGCGTTTGCTCAACTCCGTAATGCCTACTTTTCGTCCATACACACAACACCTCGCAGAGTTCTCCTTCTGCCAGATATAGCGCGTGCCCCTTTGTTCGTGCACCATTTAGGCCTGTTTTTCGTACATCGCTTCGAAACCATGCGTCCGACGGTTTTGCGTCCCAAGTACCGATGTTAGAACACCACCGTGGCTAACTTTCGTCCATATACGCCAACTCCGTGCAATGTCTCCATCACCCTGTTTTTGGGTGAAAACCCATTTCTGGGACTTAGCCAATTTTCACCCATTGCGGTGTCTATGGGGTGTTGGGAATCGCTCTACCGACCAGCCGGTTGGAGATATCGAGTTGCGGTCTTCGGCGCGTTTGCTCAACTCCGTAATGCCTACTTTTTGTCCATACACACAACACCTCGCAGAGTTCTCCTTCTGCCAGATATAGCGCGTGCCCCTTTGTTCGTGCACCATTTTGGCCTGTTTTTCGTACATCGCTTCGAAACCATGCGTCCGACGGTTTTGCGTCCCAAGTACCGATGTTAGAACACCACCGTGGCTAACTTTCGTCCATATACGCCAACTCCGTGCAATGTCTCCATCACCCTGTTTTTGGGTGAAAACCCATTTCTGGGACTTAGCCGATTTTCACCCATTGCGGTGTCTATGGGGTGTTGGGAATCGCTCTACCGACCAGCCGGTTGGAGATATCGAGTTGCGGTCTTCGGCGCGTTTGCTCAACTCCGTAATGCCTACTTTTCGTCCATACACACAACACCTCGCAGAGTTCTCCTTCTGCCAGATATAGCGCGTGCCCCTTTGTTCGTGCACCATTTTGGCCTGTTTTTCGTACATCGCTTCGAAACCATGCGTCCGACGGTTTTGCGTCCCAAGTAGTGATGTTAGAACACCACCGTGGCTAACTTTCGTCCATATACGCCAACTCCGTACAATGTCTCCATCCCCCTGTTTTTGGGTGAAAACCCATTTCAGGGACTTAGCCGATTTTCACCCATTGCGGTGTCTATGGGGTGTTGGGAATCGCTCTACCGACCAGCCGGTTGGAAATATCGAGTTGCGGTCTTCGGCGCGTTTGCTCAACTCCGTAATGCCTACTTTTCGTCCATACACACAACACCTCGCAGAGTTCTCCTTCTGCCAGATATAGCGCGTGCCCCTTTGTTCGTGCACCATTTTGGCCTGTTTTTCGTACATCGCTTCGAAACCATGCGTCCGACGGTTTTGCGTCCCAAGTACCGATGTTAGAACACCACCGTGGCTAACTTTCGTCCATATACGCCAACTCCGTGCAATGTCTCCATCACCCTGTTTTTGGGTGAAAACCCATTTCTGGGACTTAGCCGATTTTCACCCATTGCGGTGTCTATGGGGTGTTGGGAATCGCTCTACCGACCAGCCGGTTGGAGATATCGAGTTGCGGTCTTCGGCGCGTTTGCTCAACTCCGTAATGCCTACTTTTCGTCCATACACACAACACCTCGCAGAGTTCTCCTTCTGCCAGATATAGCGCGTGCCCCTTTGTTCGTGCACCATTTAGGCCTGTTTTTCGTACATCGCTTCGAAACCATGCGTCCGACGGTTTTGCGTCCCAAGTACCGATGTTAGAACACCACCGTGGCTAACTTTCGTCCATATACGCCAACTCCGTGCAATGTCTCCATCACCCTGTTTTTGGGTGAAAACCCATTTCTGGGACTTAGCCAATTTTCACCCATTGCGGTGTCTATGGGGTGTTGGGAATCGCTCTACCGACCAGCCGGTTGGAGATATCGAGTTGCGGTCTTCGGCGCGTTTGCTCAACTCCGTAATGCCTACTTTTTGTCCATACACACAACACCTCGCAGAGTTCTCCTTCTGCCAGATATAGCGCGTGCCCCTTTGTTCGTGCACCATTTTGGCCTGTTTTTCGTACATCGCTTCGAAACCATGCGTCCGACGGTTTTGCGTCCCAAGTACCGATGTTAGAACACCACCGTGGCTAACTTTCGTCCATATACGCCAACTCCGTGCAATGTCTCCATCACCCTGTTTTTGGGTGAAAACCCATTTCTGGGACTTAGCCGATTTTCACCCATTGCGGTGTCTATGGGGTGTTGGGAATCGCTCTACCGACCAGCCGGTTGGAGATATCGAGTTGCGGTCTTCGGCGCGTTTGCTCAACTCCGTAATGCCTACTTTTCGTCCATACACACAACACCTCGCAGAGTTCTCCTTCTGCCAGATATAGCGCGTGCCCCTTTGTTCGTGCACCATTTTGGCCTGTTTTTCGTACATCGCTTCGAAACCATGCGTCCGACGGTTTTGCGTCCCAAGTAGTGATGTTAGAACACCACCGTGGCTAACTTTCGTCCATATA
Source organism: Anopheles nili (assembly GCF_943737925.1). Lineage (NCBI taxonomy): Eukaryota > Metazoa > Arthropoda > Insecta > Diptera > Culicidae > Anopheles > Anopheles nili. Next base: position 211,730 of record NW_026525520.1, read on the forward strand.
CGCCAACTCCGTACAATGTCTCCATCCCCCTGTTTTTGGGTGAAAACCCATTTCAGGGACTTAGCCGATTTTCACCCATTGCGGTGTCTATGGGGTGTTGGGAATCGCTCTACCGACCAGCCGGTTGGAAATATCGAGTTGCGGTCTTCGGCGCGTTTGCTCAACTCCGTAATGCCTACTTTTCGTCCATACACACAACACCTCGCAGAGTTCTCCTTCTGCCAGATATAGCGCGTGCCCCTTTGTTCGTGCACCATTTTGGCCTGTTTTTCGTACATCGCTTCGAAACCATGCGTCCGACGGTTTTGCGTCCCAAGTACCGATGTTAGAACACCACCGTGGCTAACTTTCGTCCATATACGCCAACTCCGTGCAATGTCTCCATCACCCTGTTTTTGGGTGAAAACCCATTTCTGGGACTTAGCCGATTTTCACCCATTGCGGTGTCTATGGGGTGTTGGGAATCGCTCTACCGACCAGCCGGTTGGAGATATCGAGTTGCGGTCTTCGGCGCGTTTGCTCAACTCCGTAATGCCTACTTTTCGTCCATACACACAACACCTCGCAGAGTTCTCCTTCTGCCAGATATAGCGCGTGCCCCTTTGTTCGTGCACCATTTAGGCCTGTTTTTCGTACATCGCTTCGAAACCATGCGTCCGACGGTTTTGCGTCCCAAGTACCGATGTTAGAACACCACCGTGGCTAACTTTCGTCCATATACGCCAACTCCGTGCAATGTCTCCATCACCCTGTTTTTGGGTGAAAACCCATTTCTGGGACTTAGCCAATTTTCACCCATTGCGGTGTCTATGGGGTGTTGGGAATCGCTCTACCGACCAGCCGGTTGGAGATATCGAGTTGCGGTCTTCGGCGCGTTTGCTCAACTCCGTAATGCCTACTTTTTGTCCATACACACAACACCTCGCAGAGTTCTCCTTCTGCCAGATATAGCGCGTGCCCCTTTGTTCGTGCACCATTTTGGCCTGTTTTTCGTACATCGCTTCGAAACCATGCGTCCGACGGTTTTGCGTCCCAAGTACCGATGTTAGAACACCACCGTGGCTAACTTTCGTCCATATACGCCAACTCCGTGCAATGTCTCCATCACCCTGTTTTTGGGTGAAAACCCATTTCTGGGACTTAGCCGATTTTCACCCATTGCGGTGTCTATGGGGTGTTGGGAATCGCTCTACCGACCAGCCGGTTGGAGATATCGAGTTGCGGTCTTCGGCGCGTTTGCTCAACTCCGTAATGCCTACTTTTCGTCCATACACACAACACCTCGCAGAGTTCTCCTTCTGCCAGATATAGCGCGTGCCCCTTTGTTCGTGCACCATTTTGGCCTGTTTTTCGTACATCGCTTCGAAACCATGCGTCCGACGGTTTTGCGTCCCAAGTAGTGATGTTAGAACACCACCGTGGCTAACTTTCGTCCATATACGCCAACTCCGTACAATGTCTCCATCCCCCTGTTTTTGGGTGAAAACCCATTTCAGGGACTTAGCCGATTTTCACCCATTGCGGTGTCTATGGGGTGTTGGGAATCGCTCTACCGACCAGCCGGTTGGAAATATCGAGTTGCGGTCTTCGGCGCGTTTGCTCAACTCCGTAATGCCTACTTTTCGTCCATACACACAACACCTCGCAGAGTTCTCCTTCTGCCAGATATAGCGCGTGCCCCTTTGTTCGTGCACCATTTTGGCCTGTTTTTCGTACATCGCTTCGAAACCATGCGTCCGACGGTTTTGCGTCCCAAGTACCGATGTTAGAACACCACCGTGGCTAACTTTCGTCCATATACGCCAACTCCGTGCAATGTCTCCATCACCCTGTTTTTGGGTGAAAACCCATTTCTGGGACTTAGCCGATTTTCACCCATTGCGGTGTCTATGGGGTGTTGGGAATCGCTCTACCGACCAGCCGGTTGGAGATATCGAGTTGCGGTCTTCGGCGCGTTTGCTCAACTCCGTAATGCCTACTTTTCGTCCATACACACAACACCTCGCAGAGTTCTCCTTCTGCCAGATATAGCGCGTGCCCCTTTGTTCGTGCACCATTTTGGCCTGTTTTTCGTACATCGCTTCGAAACCATGCGTCCGACGGTTTTGCGTCCCAAGTACCGATGTTAGAACACCACCGTGGCTAACTTTCGTCCATATACGCCAACTCCGTGCAATGTCTCCATCACCCTGTTTTTGGGTGAAAACCCATTTCTGGGACTTAGCCGATTTTCACCCATTGCGGTGTCTATGGGGTGTTGGGAATCGCTCTACCGACCAGCCGGTTGGAGATATCGAGTTGCGGTCTTCGGCGCGTTTGCTCAACTCCGTAATGCCTACTTTTCGTCCATACACACAACACCTCGCAGAGTTCTCCTTCTGCCAGATATAGCGCGTGCCCCTTTGTTCGTGCACCATTTTGGCCTGTTTTTCGTACATCGCTTCGAAACCATGCGTCCGACGGTTTTGCGTCCCAAGTAGTGATGTTAGAACACCACCGTGGCTAAGTTTCGTCCATATACGCCAACTCCGTACAATGTCTCCATCACCCTGTTTTTGGGTGAAAACCCATTTCAGGGACTTAGCCGATTTTCACCCATTGCGGTGTCTATGGGGTGTTGGGAATCGCTCTACCGACCAGCCGGTTGGAGATATCGAGTTGCGGTCTTCGGCGCGTTTGCTCAACTCCGTAATGCCTACTTTTCGTCCATACACACAACACCTCGCAGAGTTCTCCTTCTGCCAGATATAGCGCGTGCCCCTTTGTTCGTGCACCATTTTGGCCTGTTTTTCGTACATCGCTTCGAAACCATGCGTCCGACGGTTTTGCGTCCCAAGTACCGATGTTAGAACACCACCGTGGCTAACTTTCGTCCATATACGCCAACTCCGTGCAATGTCTCCATCACCCTGTTTTTGGGTGAAAACCCATTTCTGGGACTTAGCCGATTTTCACCCATTGCGGTGTCTATGGGGTGTTGGGAATCGCTCTACCGACCAGCCGGTTGGAGATATCGAGTTGCGGTCTTCGGCGCGTTTGCTCAACTCCGTAATGCCTACTTTTCGTCCATACACACAACACCTCGCAGAGTTCTCCTTCTGCCAGATATAGCGCGTGCCCCTTTGTTCGTGCACCATTTTGGCCTGTTTTTCGTACATCGCTTCGAAACCATGCGTCCGACGGTTTTGCGTCCCAAGTACCGATGTTAGAACACCACCGTGGCTAACTTTCGTCCATATACGCCAACTCCGTGCAATGTCTCCATCACCCTGTTTTTGGGTGAAAACCCATTTCTGGGACTTAGCCGATTTTCACCCATTGCGGTGTCTATGGGGTGTTGGGAATCGCTCTACCGACCAGCCGGTTGGAGATATCGAGTTGCGGTCTTCGGCGCGTTTGCTCAACTCCGTAATGCCTACTTTTCGTCCATACACACAACACCTCGCAGAGTTCTCCTTCTGCCAGATATAGCGCGTGCCCCTTTGTTCGTGCACCATTTTGGCCTGTTTTTCGTACATCGCTTCGAAACCATGCGTCCGACGGTTTTGCGTCCCAAGTACCGATGTTAGAACACCACCGTGGCTAACTTTCGTCCATATACGCCAACTCCGTGCAATGTCTCCATCACCCTGTTTTTGGGTGAAAACCCATTTCTGGGACTTAGCCGATTTTCACCCATTGCGGTGTCTATGGGGTGTTGGGAATCGCTCTACCGACCAGCCGGTTGGAGATATCGAGTTGCGGTCTTCGGCGCGTTTGCTCAACTCCGTAATGCCTACTTTTCGTCCATACACACAACACCTCGCAGAGTTCTCCTTCTGCCAGATATAGCGCGTGCCCCTTTGTTCGTGCACCATTTTGGCCTGTTTTTCGTACATCGCTTCGAAACCATGCGTCCGACGGTTTTGCGTCCCAAGTAGTGATGTTAGAACACCACCGTGGCTAAGTTTCGTCCATATACGCCAACTCCGTACAATGTCTCCATCACCCTGTTTTTGGGTGAAAACCCATTTCAGGGACTTAGCCGATTTTCACCCATTGCGGTGTCTATGGGGTGTTGGGAATCGCTCTACCGACCAGCCGGTTGGAGATATCGAGTTGCGGTCTTCGGCGCGTTTGCTCAACTCCGTAATGCCTACTTTTCGTCCATACACACAACACCTCGCAGAGTTCTCCTTCTGCCAGATATAGCGCGTGCCCCTTTGTTCGTGCACCATTTTGGCCTGTTTTTCGTACATCGCTTCTAAACCATGCGTCCGACGGTTTTGCGTCCCAAGTACCGATGTTAGAACACCACCGTGGCTAACTTTCGTCCATATACGCCAACTCCGTGCAATGTCTCCATCACCCTGTTTTTGGGTGAAAACCCATTTCTGGGACTTAGCCGATTTTCACCCATTGCGGTGTCTATGGGGTGTTGGGAATCGCTCTACCGACCAGCCGGTTGGAGATATCGAGTTGCGGTCTTCGGCGCGTTTGCTCAACTCCGTAATGCCTACTTTTCGTCCATACACACAACACCTCGCAGAGTTCTCCTTCTGCCAGATATAGCGCGTGCCCCTTTGTTCGTGCACCATTTTGGCCTGTTTTTCGTACATCGCTTCGAAACCATGCGTCCGACGGTTTTGCGTCCCAAGTAGTGATGTTAGAACACCACCGTGGCTAAGTTTCGTCCATATACGCCAACTCCGTACAATGTCTCCATCACCCTGTTTTTGGGTGAAAACCCATTTCAGGGACTTAGCCGATTTTCACCCATTGCGGTGTCTATGGGGTGTTGGGAATCGCTCTACCGACCAGCCGGTTGGAGATATCGAGTTGCGGTCTTCGGCGCGTTTGCTCAACTCCGTAATGCCTACTTTTCGTCCATACACACAACACCTCGCAGAGTTCTCCTTCTGCCAGATATAGCGCGTGCCCCTTTGTTCGTGCACCATTTTGGCCTGTTTTTCGTACATCGCTTCGAAACCATGCGTCCGACGGTTTTGCGTCCCAAGTACCGATGTTAGAACACCACCGTGGCTAACTTTTGTCCATATACGCCAACTCCGTGCAATGTCTCCATCACCCTGTTTTTGGGTGAAAACCCATTTCTGGGACTTAGCCGATTTTCACCCATTGCGGTGTCTATGGGGTGTTGGGAATCGCTCTACCGACCAGCCGGTTGGAGATATCGAGTTGCGGTCTCCGGCGCGTTTGCTCAACTCCGTAATGCCTACTTTTCGTCCATACACACAACACCTCGCAGAGTTCTCCTTCTGCCAGATATAGCGCGTGCCCCTTTGTTCGTGCACCATTTTGGCCTGTTTTTCGTACATCGCTTCGAAACCATGCGTCCGACGGTTTTGCGTCCCAAGTAGTGATGTTAGAACACCACCGTGGCTAACTTTCGTCCATATACGCCAACTCCGTGCAATGTCTCCATCACCCTGTTTTTGGGTGAAAACCCATTTCTGGGACTTAGCCGATTTTCACCCATTGCGGTGTCTATGGGGTGTTGGGAATCGCTCTACCGACCAGCCGGTTGGAGATATCGAGTTGCGGTCTTCGGCGCGTTTGCTCAACTCCGTAATGCCTACTTTTCGTCCATACACACAACACCTCGCAGAGTTCTCCTTCTGCCAGATATAGCGCGTGCCCCTTTGTTCGTGCACCATTTTGGCCTGTTTTTCGTACATCGCTTCTAAACCATGCGTCCGACGGTTTTGCGTCCCAAGTACCGATGTTAGAACACCACCGTGGCTAACTTTCGTCCATATACGCCAACTCCGTGCAATGTCTCCATCACCCTGTTTTTGGGTGAAAACCCATTTCTGGGACTTAGCCGATTTTCACCCATTGCGGTGTCTATGGGGTGTTGGGAATCGCTCTACCGACCAGCCGGTTGGAGATATCGAGTTGCGGTCTTCGGCGCGTTTGCTCAACTCCGTAATGCCTACTTTTCGTCCATACACACAACACCTCGCAGAGTTCTCCTTCTGCCAGATATAGCGCGTGCCCCTTTGTTCGTGCACCATTTTGGCCTGTTTTTCGTACATCGCTTCGAAACCATGCGTCCGACGGTTTTGCGTCCCAAGTACCGATGTTAGAACACCACCGTGGCTAACTTTCGTCCATATACGCCAACTCCGTACAATGTCTCCATCACCCTGTTTTTGGGTGAAAACCCATTTCTGGGACTTAGCCGATTTTCACCCATTGCGGTGTCTATGGGGTGTTGGGAATCGCTCTACCGACCAGCCGGTTGGAGATATCGATTCCCGGTCTTGGGCGCGTTTGCTCAACTCCGTAATGCCTACTTTTCGTCCATACACACAACACCTCGCAGAGTTCTCCTTCTGCCAGATATAGCGCGTGCCCCTTTGTTCGTGCACCATTTTGGCCTGTTTTTCGTACATCGCTTCTAAACCATGCGTCCGACGGTTTTGCGTCCCAAGTACCGATGTTAGAACACCACCGTGGCTAACTTTCGTCCATATACGCCAACTCCGTGCAATGTCTCCATCACCCTGTTTTTGGGTGAAAACCCATTTCTGGGACTTAGCCGATTTTCACCCATTGCGGTGTCTATGGGGTGTTGGGAATCGCTCTACCGACCAGCCGGTTGGAGATATCGAGTTGCGGTCTTCGGCGCGTTTGCTCAACTCCGTAATGCCTACTTTTCGTCCATACACACAACACCTCGCAGAGTTCTCCTTCTGCCAGATATAGCGCGTGCCCCTTTGTTAGTGCACCATTTTGGCCTGTTTTTCGTACATCGCTTCGAAACCATGCGTCCGACGGTTTTGCGTCCCAAGTACCGATGTTAGAACACCACCGTGGCTAACTTTCGTCCATATACGCCAACTCCGTACAATGTCTCCATCACCCTGTTTTTGGGTGAAAACCCATTTCAGGGACTTAGCCGATTTTCACCCATTGCGGTGTCTATGGGGTGTTGGGAATCGCTCTACCGACCAGCCGGTTGGAGATATCGAGTTGCGGTCTTCGGCGCGTTTGCTCAACTCCGTAATGCCTACTTTTCGTCCATACACACAACACCTCGCAGAGTTCTCCTTCTGCCAGATATAGCGCGTGCCCCTTTGTTCGTGCACCATTTTGGCCTGTTTTTCGTACATCGCTTCTAAACCATGCGTGCGACGGTTTTGCGTTCCAAGTACCGATGTTAGAACACCACCGTGGCTAACTTTCGTCCATATACGCCAACTCCGTGCAATGTCTCCATCACCCTGTTTTTGGGTGAAAACCCATTTCTGGGACTTAGCCGATTTTCACCCATTGCGGTGTCTATGGGGTGTTGGGAATCGCTCTACCGACCAGCCGGTTGGAGATATCGAGTTGCGGTCTTCGGCGCGTTTGCTCAACTCCGTAATGCCTACTTTTCGTCCATACACACAACACCTCGCAGAGTTCTCCTTCTGCCAGATATAGCGCGTGCCCCTTTGTTCGTGCACCATTTTGGCCTGTTTTTCGTACATCGCTTCGAAACCATGCGTCCGACGGTTTTGCGTCCCAAGTAGTGATGTTAGAACACCACCGTGGCTAAGTTTCGTCCATATACGCCAACTCCGTACAATGTCTCCATCACCCTGTTTTTGGGTGAAAACCCATTTCAGGGACTTAGCCGATTTTCACCCATTGCGGTGTCTATGGGGTGTTGGGAATCGCTCTACCGACCAGCCGGTTGGAGATATCGAGTTGCGGTCTTCGGCGCGTTTGCTCAACTCCGTAATGCCTACTTTTCGTCCATACACACAACACCTCGCAGAGTTCTCCTTCTGCCAGATATAGCGCGTGCCCCTTTGTTCGTGCACCATTTTGGCCTGTTTTTCGTACATCGCTTCGAAACCATGCGTCCGACGGTTTTGCGTCCCAAGTAGTGATGTTAGAACACCACCGTGGCTAAGTTTCGTCCATATACGCCAACTCCGTACAATGTCTCCATCACCCTGTTTTTGGGTGAAAACCCATTTCAGGGACTTAGCCGATTTTCACCCATTGCGGTGTCTATGGGGTGTTGGGAATCGCTCTACCGACCAGCCGGTTGGAGATATCGAGTTGCGGTCTTCGGCGCGTTTGCTCAACTCCGTAATGCCTACTTTTCGTCCATACACACAACACCTCGCAGAGTTCTCCTTCTGCCAGATATAGCGCGTGCCCCTTTGTTCGTGCACCATTTTGGCCTGTTTTTCGTACATCGCTTCTAAACCATGCGTCCGACGGTTTTGCGTCCCAAGTACCGATGTTAGAACACCACCGTGGCTAACTTTCGTCCATATACGCCAACTCCGTGCAATGTCTCCATCACCCTGTTTTTGGGTGAAAACCCATTTCTGGGACTTAGCCGATTTTCACCCATTGCGGTGTCTATGGGGTGTTGGGAATCGCTCTACCGACCAGCCGGTTGGAGATATCGAGTTGCGGTCTTCGGCGCGTTTGCTCAACTCCGTAATGCCTACTTTTCGTCCATACACACAACACCTCGCAGAGTTCTCCTTCTGCCAGATATAGCGCGTGCCCCTTTGTTCGTGCACCATTTTGGCCTGTTTTTCGTACATCGCTTCGAAACCATGCGTCCGACGGTTTTGCGTCCCAAGTACCGATGTTAGAACACCACCGTGGCTAACTTTCGTCCATATACGCCAACTCCGTACAATGTCTCCATCACCCTGTTTTTGGGTGAAAACCCATTTCAGGGACTTAGCCGATTTTCACCCATTGCGGTGTCTATGGGGTGTTGGGAATCGCTCTACCGACCAGCCGGTTGGAGATATCGATTCCCGGTCTTGGGCGCGTTTGCTCAACTCCGTAATGCCTACTTTTCGTCCATACACACAACACCTCGCAGAGTTCTCCTTCTGCCAGATATAGCGCGTGCCCCTTTGTTCGTGCACCATTTTGGCCTGTTTTTCGTACATCGCTTCGAAACCATGCGTCCGACGGTTTTGCGTCCCAAGTACCGATGTTAGAACACCACCGTGGCTAACTTTCGTCCATATACGCCAACTCCGTACAATGTCTCCATCACCCTGTTTTTGGGTGAAAACCCATTTCAGGGACTTAGCCGATTTTCACCCATTGCGGTGTCTATGGGGTGTTGGGAATCGCTCTACCGACCAGCCGGTTGGAGATATCGAGTTGCGGTCTTCGGCGCGTTTGCTCAACTCCGTAATGCCTACTTTTCGTCCATACACACAACACCTCGCAGAGTTCTCCTTCTGCCAGATATAGCGCGTGCCCCTTTGTTCGTGCACCATTTTGGCCTGTTTTTCGTACATCGCTTCTAAACCATGCGTGCGACGGTTTTGCGTTCCAAGTACCGATGTTAGAACACCACCGTGGCTAACTTTCGTCCATATACGCCAACTCCGTGCAATGTCTCCATCACCCTGTTTTTGGGTGAAAACCCATTTCTGGGACTTAGCCGATTTTCACCCATTGCGGTGTCTATGGGGTGTTGGGAATCGCTCTACCGACCAGCCGGTTGGAGATATCGAGTTGCGGTCTTCGGCGCGTTTGCTCAACTCCGTAATGCCTACTTTTCGTCCATACACACAACACCTCGCAGAGTTCTCCTTCTGCCAGATATAGCGCGTGCCCCTTTGTTCGTGCACCATTTTGGCCTGTTTTTCGTACATCGCTTCGAAACCATGCGTCCGACGGTTTTGCGTCCCAAGTAGTGATGTTAGAACACCACCGTGGCTAAGTTTCGTCCATATACGCCAACTCCGTACAATGTCTCCATCACCCTGTTTTTGGGTGAAAACCCATTTCAGTGACTTAGCCGATTTTCACCCATTGCGGTGTCTATGGGGTGTTGGGAATCGCTCTACCGACCAGCCGGTTGGAGATATCGAGTTGCGGTCTTCGGCGCGTTTGCTCAACTCCGTAATGCCTACTTTTCGTCCATACACACAACACCTCGCAGAGTTCTCCTTCTGCCAGATATAGCGCGTGCCCCTTTGTTCGTGCACCATTTTGGCCTGTTTTTCGTACATCGCTTCGAAACCATGCGTCCGACGGTTTTGCGTCCCAAGTAGTGATGTTAGAACACCACCGTGGCTAAGTTTCGTCCATATACGCCAACTCCGTACAATGTCTCCATCACCCTGTTTTTGGGTGAAAACCCATTTCAGGGACTTAGCCGATTTTCACCCATTGCGGTGTCTATGGGGTGTTGGGAATCGCTCTACCGACCAGCCGGTTGGAGATATCGAGTTGCGGTCTTCGGCGCGTTTGCTCAACTCCGTAATGCCTACTTTTCGTCCATACACACAACACCTCGCAGAGTTCTCCTTCTGCCAGATATAGCGCGTGCCCCTTTGTTCGTGCACCATTTTGGCCTGTTTTTCGTACATCGCTTCTAAACCATGCGTCCGACGGTTTTGCGTCCCAAGTACCGATGTTAGAACACCACCGTGGCTAACTTTCGTCCATATACGCCAACTCCGTGCAATGTCTCCATCACCCTGTTTTTGGGTGAAAACCCATTTCTGGGACTTAGCCGATTTTCACCCATTGCGGTGTCTATGGGGTGTTGGGAATCGCTCTACCGACCAGCCGGTTGGAGATATCGAGTTGCGGTCTTCGGCGCGTTTGCTCAACTCCGTAATGCCTACTTTTCGTCCATACACACAACACCTCGCAGAGTTCCCCTTCTGCCAGATATAGCGCGTGCCCCTTTGTTCGTGCACCATTTTGGCCTGTTTTTCGTACATCGCTTCGAAACCATGCGTCCGACGGTTTTGCGTCCCAAGTACCGATGTTAGAACACCACCGTGGCTAACTTTCGTCCATATACGCCAACTCCGTACAATGTCTCCATCACCCTGTTTTTGGGTGAAAACCCATTTCAGGGACTTAGCCGATTTTCACCCATTGCGGTGTCTATGGGGTGTTGGGAATCGCTCTACCGACCAGCCGGTTGGAGATATCGATTCCCGGTCTTGGGCGCGTTTGCTCAACTCCGTAATGCCTACTTTTCGTCCATACACACAACACCTCGCAGAGTTCTCCTTCTGCCAGATATAGCGCGTGCCCCTTTGTTCGTGCACCATTTTGGCCTGTTTTTCGTACATCGCTTCGAAACCATGCGTCCGACGGTTTTGCGTCCCAAGTACCGATGTTAGAACACCACCGTGGCTAACTTTCGTCCATATACGCCAACTCCGTACAATGTCTCCATCACCCTGTTTTTGGGTGAAAACCCATTTCAGGGACTTAGCCGATTTTCACCCATTGCGGTGTCTATGGGGTGTTGGGAATCGCTCTACCGACCAGCCGGTTGGAGATATCGAGTTGCGGTCTTCGGCGCGTTTGCTCAACTCCGTAATGCCTACTTTTCGTCCATACACACAACACCTCGCAGAGTTCTCCTTCTGCCAGATATAGCGCGTGCCCCTTTGTTCGTGCACCATTTTGGCCTGTTTTTCGTACATCGCTTCTAAACCATGCGTGCGACGGTTTTGCGTTCCAAGTACCGATGTTAGAACACCACCGTGGCTAACTTTCGTCCATATACGCCAACTCCGTGCAATGTCTCCATCACCCTGTTTTTGGGTGAAAACCCATTTCTGGGACTTAGCCGATTTTCACCCATTGCGGTGTCTATGGGGTGTTGGGAATCGCTCTACCGACCAGCCGGTTGGAGATATCGAGTTGCGGTCTTCGGCGCGTTTGCTCAACTCCGTAATGCCTACTTTTCGTCCATACACACAACACCTCGCAGAGTTCTCCTTCTGCCAGATATAGCGCGTGCCCCTTTGTTCGTGCACCATTTTGGCCTGTTTTTCGTACATCGCTTCGAAACCATGCGTCCGACGGTTTTGCGTCCCAAGTACCGATGTTAGAACACCACCGTGGCTAACTTTCGTCCATATACGCCAACTCCGTGCAATGTCTCCATCACCCTGTTTTTGGGTGAAAACCCATTTCTGGGACTTAGCCGATTTTCACCCATTGCGGTGTCTATGGGGTGTTGGGAATCGCTCTACCGACCAGCCGGTTGGAGATATCGAGTTGCGGTCTTCGGCGCGTTTGCTCAACTCCGTAATGCCTACTTTTCGTCCATACACACAACACCTCGCAGAGTTCTCCTTCTGCCAGATATAGCGCGTGCCCCTTTGTTCGTGCACCATTTTGGCCTGTTTTTCGTACATCGCTTCGAAACCATGCGTCCGACGGTTTTGCGTCCCAAGTACCGATGTTAGAACACCACCGTGGCTAACTTTCGTCCATATACGCCAACTCCGTGCAATGTCTCCATCACCCTGTTTTTGGGTGAAAACCCATTTCTGGGACTTAGCCGATTTTCACCCATTGCGGTGTCTATGGGGTGTTGGGAATCGCTCTACCGACCAGCCGGTTGGAGATATCGAGTTGCGGTCTTCGGCGCGTTTGCTCAACTCCGTAATGCCTACTTTTCGTCCATACACACAACACCTCGCAGAGTTCTCCTTCTGCCAGATATAGCGCGTGCCCCTTTGTTCGTGCACCATTTTGGCCTGTTTTTCGTACATCGCTTCGAAACCATGCGTCCGACGGTTTTGCGTCCCAAGTAGTGATGTTAGAACACCACCGTGGCTAACTTTCGTCCATATACGCCAACTCCGTACAATGTCTCCATCACCCTGTTTTTGGGTGAAAACCCATTTCAGGGACTTAGCCGATTTTCACCCATTGCGGTGTCTATGGGGTGTTGGGAATCGCTCTACCGACCAGCCGGTTGGAGATATCGAGTTGCGGTCTTCGGCGCGTTTGCTCAACTCCGTAATGCCTACTTTTCGTCCATACACACAACACCTCGCAGAGTTCTCCTTCTGCCAGATATAGCGCGTGCCCCTTTGTTCGTGCACCATTTTGGCCTGTTTTTCGTACATCGCTTCTAAACCATGCGTCCGACGGTTTTGCGTCCCAAGTACCGATGTTAGAACACCACCGTGGCTAACTTTCGTCCATATACGCCAACTCCGTGCAATGTCTCCATCACCCTGTTTTTGGGTGAAAACCCATTTCTGGGACTTAGCCGATTTTCACCCATTGCGGTGTCTATGGGGTGTTGGGAATCGCTCTACCGACCAGCCGGTTGGAGATATCGAGTTGCGGTCTTCGGCGCGTTTGCTCAACTCCGTAATGCCTACTTTTCGTCCATACACACAACACCTCGCAGAGTTCTCCTTCTGCCAGATATAGCGCGTGCCCCTTTGTTCGTGCACCATTTTGGCCTGTTTTTCGTACATCGCTTCGAAACCATGCGTCCGACGGTTTTGCGTCCCAAGTAGTGATGTTAGAACACCACCGTGGCTAAGTTTCGTCCATATACGCCAACTCCGTACAATGTCTCCATCACCCTGTTTTTGGGTGAAAACCCATTTCAGGGACTTAGCCGATTTTCACCCATTGCGGTGTCTATGGGGTGTTGGGAATCGCTCTACCGACCAGCCGGTTGGAGATATCGAGTTGCGGTCTTCGGCGCGTTTGCTCAACTCCGTAATGCCTACTTTTCGTCCATACACACAACACCTCGCAGAGTTCTCCTTCTGCCAGATATAGCGCGTGCCCCTTTGTTCGTGCACCATTTTGGCCTGTTTTTCGTACATCGCTTCGAAACCATGCGTCCGACGGTTTTGCGTCCCAAGTACCGATGTTAGAACACCACCGTGGCTAACTTTTGTCCATATACGCCAACTCCGTGCAATGTCTCCATCACCCTGTTTTTGGGTGAAAACCCATTTCTGGGACTTAGCCGATTTTCACCCATTGCGGTGTCTATGGGGTGTTGGGAATCGCTCTACCGACCAGCCGGTTGGAGATATCGAGTTGCGGTCTCCGGCGCGTTTGCTCAACTCCGTAATGCCTACTTTTCGTCCATACACACAACACCTCGCAGAGTTCTCCTTCTGCCAGATATAGCGCGTGCCCCTTTGTTCGTGCACCATTTTGGCCTGTTTTTCGTACATCGCTTCGAAACCATGCGTCCGACGGTTTTGCGTCCCAAGTAGTGATGTTAGAACACCACCGTGGCTAACTTTCGTCCATATACGCCAACTCCGTGCAATGTCTCCATCACCCTGTTTTTGGGTGAAAACCCATTTCTGGGACTTAGCCGATTTTCACCCATTGCGGTGTCTATGGGGTGTTGGGAATCGCTCTACCGACCAGCCGGTTGGAGATATCGAGTTGCGGTCTTCGGCGCGTTTGCTCAACTCCGTAATGCCTACTTTTCGTCCATACACACAACACCTCGCAGAGTTCTCCTTCTGCCAGATATAGCGCGTGCCCCTTTGTTCGTGCACCATTTTGGCCTGTTTTTCGTACATCGCTTCTAAACCATGCGTCCGACGGTTTTGCGTCCCAAGTACCGATGTTAGAACACCACCGTGGCTAACTTTCGTCCATATACGCCAACTCCGTGCAATGTCTCCATCACCCTGTTTTTGGGTGAAAACCCATTTCTGGGACTTAGCCGATTTTCACCCATTGCGGTGTCTATGGGGTGTTGGGAATCGCTCTACCGACCAGCCGGTTGGAGATATCGAGTTGCGGTCTTCGGCGCGTTTGCTCAACTCCGTAATGCCTACTTTTCGTCCATACACACAACACCTCGCAGAGTTCTCCTTCTGCCAGATATAGCGCGTGCCCCTTTGTTCGTGCACCATTTTGGCCTGTTTTTCGTACATCGCTTCGAAACCATGCGTCCGACGGTTTTGCGTCCCAAGTACCGATGTTAGAACACCACCGTGGCTAACTTTCGTCCATATACGCCAACTCCGTACAATGTCTCCATCACCCTGTTTTTGGGTGAAAACCCATTTCTGGGACTTAGCCGATTTTCACCCATTGCGGTGTCTATGGGGTGTTGGGAATCGCTCTACCGACCAGCCGGTTGGAGATATCGATTCCCGGTCTTGGGCGCGTTTGCTCAACTCCGTAATGCCTACTTTTCGTCCATACACACAACACCTCGCAGAGTTCTCCTTCTGCCAGATATAGCGCGTGCCCCTTTGTTCGTGCACCATTTTGGCCTGTTTTTCGTACATCGCTTCTAAACCATGCGTCCGACGGTTTTGCGTCCCAAGTACCGATGTTAGAACACCACCGTGGCTAACTTTCGTCCATATACGCCAACTCCGTGCAATGTCTCCATCACCCTGTTTTTGGGTGAAAACCCATTTCTGGGACTTAGCCGATTTTCACCCATTGCGGTGTCTATGGGGTGTTGGGAATCGCTCTACCGACCAGCCGGTTGGAGATATCGAGTTGCGGTCTTCGGCGCGTTTGCTCAACTCCGTAATGCCTACTTTTCGTCCATACACACAACACCTCGCAGAGTTCTCCTTCTGCCAGATATAGCGCGTGCCCCTTTGTTCGTGCACCATTTTGGCCTGTTTTTCGTACATCGCTTCGAAACCATGCGTCCGACGGTTTTGCGTCCCAAGTACCGATGTTAGAACACCACCGTGGCTAACTTTCGTCCATATACGCCAACTCCGTACAATGTCTCCATCACCCTGTTTTTGGGTGAAAACCCATTTCAGGGACTTAGCCGATTTTCACCCATTGCGGTGTCTATGGGGTGTTGGGAATCGCTCTACCGACCAGCCGGTTGGAGATATCGAGTTGCGGTCTTCGGCGCGTTTGCTCAACTCCGTAATGCCTACTTTTCGTCCATACACACAACACCTCGCAGAGTTCTCCTTCTGCCAGATATAGCGCGTGCCCCTTTGTTCGTGCACCATTTTGGCCTGTTTTTCGTACATCGCTTCTAAACCATGCGTGCGACGGTTTTGCGTTCCAAGTACCGATGTTAGAACACCACCGTGGCTAACTTTCGTCCATATACGCCAACTCCGTGCAATGTCTCCATCACCCTGTTTTTGGGTGAAAACCCATTTCTGGGACTTAGCCGATTTTCACCCATTGCGGTGTCTATGGGGTGTTGGGAATCGCTCTACCGACCAGCCGGTTGGAGATATCGAGTTGCGGTCTTCGGCGCGTTTGCTCAACTCCGTAATGCCTACTTTTCGTCCATACACACAACACCTCGCAGAGTTCTCCTTCTGCCAGATATAGCGCGTGCCCCTTTGTTCGTGCACCATTTTGGCCTGTTTTTCGTACATCGCTTCGAAACCATGCGTCCGACGGTTTTGCGTCCCAAGTAGTGATGTTAGAACACCACCGTGGCTAAGTTTCGTCCATATACGCCAACTCCGTACAATGTCTCCATCACCCTGTTTTTGGGTGAAAACCCATTTCAGGGACTTAGCCGATTTTCACCCATTGCGGTGTCTATGGGGTGTTGGGAATCGCTCTACCGACCAGCCGGTTGGAGATATCGAGTTGCGGTCTTCGGCGCGTTTGCTCAACTCCGTAATGCCTACTTTTCGTCCATACACACAACACCTCGCAGAGTTCTCCTTCTGCCAGATATAGCGCGTGCCCCTTTGTTCGTGCACCATTTTGGCCTGTTTTTCGTACATCGCTTCGAAACCATGCGTCCGACGGTTTTGCGTCCCAAGTAGTGATGTTAGAACACCACCGTGGCTAAGTTTCGTCCATATACGCCAACTCCGTACAATGTCTCCATCACCCTGTTTTTGGGTGAAAACCCATTTCAGGGACTTAGCCGATTTTCACCCATTGCGGTGTCTATGGGGTGTTGGGAATCGCTCTACCGACCAGCCGGTTGGAGATATCGAGTTGCGGTCTTCGGCGCGTTTGCTCAACTCCGTAATGCCTACTTTTCGTCCATACACACAACACCTCGCAGAGTTCTCCTTCTGCCAGATATAGCGCGTGCCCCTTTGTTCGTGCACCATTTTGGCCTGTTTTTCGTACATCGCTTCTAAACCATGCGTCCGACGGTTTTGCGTCCCAAGTACCGATGTTAGAACACCACCGTGGCTAACTTTCGTCCATATACGCCAACTCCGTGCAATGTCTCCATCACCCTGTTTTTGGGTGAAAACCCATTTCTGGGACTTAGCCGATTTTCACCCATTGCGGTGTCTATGGGGTGTTGGGAATCGCTCTACCGACCAGCCGGTTGGAGATATCGAGTTGCGGTCTTCGGCGCGTTTGCTCAACTCCGTAATGCCTACTTTTCGTCCATACACACAACACCTCGCAGAGTTCTCCTTCTGCCAGATATAGCGCGTGCCCCTTTGTTCGTGCACCATTTTGGCCTGTTTTTCGTACATCGCTTCGAAACCATGCGTCCGACGGTTTTGCGTCCCAAGTACCGATGTTAGAACACCACCGTGGCTAACTTTCGTCCATATACGCCAACTCCGTACAATGTCTCCATCACCCTGTTTTTGGGTGAAAACCCATTTCAGGGACTTAGCCGATTTTCACCCATTGCGGTGTCTATGGGGTGTTGGGAATCGCTCTACCGACCAGCCGGTTGGAGATATCGATTCCCGGTCTTGGGCGCGTTTGCTCAACTCCGTAATGCCTACTTTTCGTCCATACACACAACACCTCGCAGAGTTCTCCTTCTGCCAGATATAGCGCGTGCCCCTTTGTTCGTGCACCATTTTGGCCTGTTTTTCGTACATCGCTTCTAAACCATGCGTCCGACGGTTTTGCGTCCCAAGTACCGATGTTAGAACACCACCGTGGCTAACTTTCGTCCATATACGCCAACTCCGTGCAATGTCTCCATCACCCTGTTTTTGGGTGAAAACCCATTTCTGGGACTTAGCCGATTTTCACCCATTGCGGTGTCTATGGGGTGTTGGGAATCGCTCTACCGACCAGCCGGTTGGAGATATCGAGTTGCGGTCTTCGGCGCGTTTGCTCAACTCCGTAATGCCTACTTTTCGTCCATACACACAACACCTCGCAGAGTTCTCCTTCTGCCAGATATAGCGCGTGCCCCTTTGTTCGTGCACCATTTTGGCCTGTTTTTCGTACATCGCTTCGAAACCATGCGTCCGACGGTTTTGCGTCCCAAGTACCGATGTTAGAACACCACCGTGGCTAACTTTCGTCCATATACGCCAACTCCGTACAATGTCTCCATCACCCTGTTTTTGGGTGAAAACCCATTTCAGGGACTTAGCCGATTTTCACCCATTGCGGTGTCTATGGGGTGTTGGGAATCGCTCTACCGACCAGCCGGTTGGAGATATCGAGTTGCGGTCTTCGGCGCGTTTGCTCAACTCCGTAATGCCTACTTTTCGTCCATACACACAACACCTCGCAGAGTTCTCCTTCTGCCAGATATAGCGCGTGCCCCTTTGCTCGTGCACCGTTTTGGCCCGTTTTTCGCACATTGCCTCGAAACCATGCGTGCGACGGTTTTGCGTCCCAAGTACCGATGTTAGAACACCACCGTGGCTAACTTTCGTCCATATACGCCAACTCCGTGCAATGTCTCCATCACCCTGTTTTTGGGTGAAAACCCATTTCTGGGACTTAGCCGATTTTCACCCATTGCGGTGTCTATGGGGTGTTGGGAATCGCTCTACCGACCAGCCGGTTGGAGATATCGAGTTGCGGTCTTCGGCGCGTTTGCTCAACTCCGTAATGCCTACTTTTCGTCCATACACACAACACCTCGCAGAGTTCTCCTTCTGCCAGATATAGCGCGTGCCCCTTTGTTCGTGCACCATTTTGGCCTGTTTTTCGTACATCGCTTCGAAACCATGCGTCCGACGGTTTTGCGTCCCAAGTAGTGATGTTAGAACACCACCGTGGCTAAGTTTCGTCCATATACGCCAACTCCGTACAATGTCTCCATCACCCTGTTTTTGGGTGAAAACCCATTTCAGGGACTTAGCCGATTTTCACCCATTGCGGTGTCTATGGGGTGTTGGGAATCGCTCTACCGACCAGCCGGTTGGAGATATCGAGTTGCGGTCTTCGGCGCGTTTGCTCAACTCCGTAATGCCTACTTTTCGTCCATACACACAACACCTCGCAGAGTTCTCCTTCTGCCAGATATAGCGCGTGCCCCTTTGTTCGTGCACCATTTTGGCCTGTTTTTCGTACATCGCTTCTAAACCATGCGTGCGACGGTTTTGCGTTCCAAGTACCGATGTTAGAACACCACCGTGGCTAACTTTCGTCCATATACGCCAACTCCGTGCAATGTCTCCATCACCCTGTTTTTGGGTGAAAACCCATTTCTGGGACTTAGCCGATTTTCACCCATTGCGGTGTCTATGGGGTGTTGGGAATCGCTCTACCGACCAGCCGGTTGGAGATATCGAGTTGCGGTCTTCGGCGCGTTTGCTCAACTCCGTAATGCCTACTTTTCGTCCATACACACAACACCTCGCAGAGTTCTCCTTCTGCCAGATATAGCGCGTGCCCCTTTGTTCGTGCACCATTTTGGCCTGTTTTTCGTACATCGCTTCGAAACCATGCGTCCGACGGTTTTGCGTCCCAAGTAGTGATGTTAGAACACCACCGTGGCTAAGTTTCGTCCATATACGCCAACTCCGTACAATGTCTCCATCACCCTGTTTTTGGGTGAAAACCCATTTCAGGGACTTAGCCGATTTTCACCCATTGCGGTGTCTATGGGGTGTTGGGAATCGCTCTACCGACCAGCCGGTTGGAGATATCGAGTTGCGGTCTTCGGCGCGTTTGCTCAACTCCGTAATGCCTACTTTTCGTCCATACACACAACACCTCGCAGAGTTCTCCTTCTGCCAGATATAGCGCGTGCCCCTTTGTTCGTGCACCATTTTGGCCTGTTTTTCGTACATCGCTTCGAAACCATGCGTCCGACGGTTTTGCGTCCCAAGTACCGATGTTAGAACACCACCGTGGCTAACTTTCGTCCATATACGCCAACTCCGTGCAATGTCTCCATCACCCTGTTTTTGGGTAAAAACCCATTTCTGGGACTTAGCCGATTTTCACCCATTGCGGTGTCTATGGGGTGTTGGGAATCGCTCTACCGACCAGCCGGTTGGAGATATCGAGTTGCGGTCTTCGGCGCGTTTGCTCAACTCCGTAATGCCTACTTTTCGTCCATACACACAACACCTCGCAGAGTTCTCCTTCTGCCAGATATAGCGCGTGCCCCTTTGTTCGTGCACCATTTTGGCCCGTTTTTCGCACATTGCTTCGAAACCATGCGTCCGACGGTTTTGCGTCCCAAGTACCGATGTTAGAACACCACCGTGGCTAACTTTCGTCCATATACGCCAACTCCGTGCAATGTCTCCATCACCCTGTTTTTGGGTGAAAACCCATTTCTGGGACTTAGCCGATTTTCACCCATTGCGGTGTCTATGGGGTGTTGGGAATCGCTCTACCGACCAGCCGGTTGGAGATATCGAGTTGCGGTCTTCGGCGCGTTTGCTCAACTCCGTAATGCCTACTTTTCGTCCATACACACAACACCTCGCAGAGTTCTCCTTCTGCCAGATATAGCGCGTGCCCCTTTGTTCGTGCACCATTTTGGCCTGTTTTTCGTACATCGCTTCGAAACCATGCGTCCGACGGTTTTGCGTCCCAAGTACCGATGTTAGAACACCACCGTGGCTAACTTTCGTCCATATACGCCAACTCCGTACAATGTCTCCATCACCCTGTTTTTGGGTGAAAACCCATTTCAGGGACTTAGCCGATTTTCACCCATTGCGGTGTCTATGGGGTGTTGGGAATCGCTCTACCGACCAGCCGGTTGGAGATATCGAGTTGCGGTCTTCGGCGCGTTTGCTCAACTCCGTAATGCCTACTTTTCGTCCATACACACAACACCTCGCAGAGTTCTCCTTCTGCCAGATATAGCGCGTGCCCCTTTGCTCGTGCACCGTTTTGGCCCGTTTTTCGCACATTGCCTCGAAACCATGCGTGCGACGGTTTTGCGTCCCAAGTACCGATGTTAGAACTCCACCGTGGCTAACTTTCGTCCATATACGCCAACTCCGTGCAATGTCTCCATCACCCTGTTTTTGGGTGAAAACCCATTTCTGGGACTTAGCCGATTTTCACCCATTGCGGTGTCTATGGGGTGTTGGGAATCGCTCTACCGACCAGCCGGTTGGAGATATCGAGTTGCGGTCTTCGGCGCGTTTGCTCAACTCCGTAATGCCTACTTTTCGTCCATACACACAACACCTCGCAGAGTTCTCCTTCTGCCAGATATAGCGCGTGCCCCTTTGTTCGTGCACCATTTTGGCCTGTTTTTCGTACATCGCTTCGAAACCATGCGTCCGACGGTTTTGCGTCCCAAGTAGTGATGTTAGAACACCACCGTGGCTAAGTTTCGTCCATATACGCCAACTCCGTACAATGTCTCCATCACCCTGTTTTTGGGTGAAAACCCATTTCAGGGACTTAGCCGATTTTCACCCATTGCGGTGTCTATGGGGTGTTGGGAATCGCTCTACCGACCAGCCGGTTGGAGATATCGAGTTGCGGTCTTCGGCGCGTTTGCTCAACTCCGTAATGCCTACTTTTCGTCCATACACACAACACCTCGCAGAGTTCTCCTTCTGCCAGATATAGCGCGTGCCCCTTTTTTCGTGCACCGTTTTGGCCCGTTTTTCGCACATTGCTTCGAAACCATGCGTCCGACGGTTTTGCGTCCCAAGTACCGATGTTAGAACACCACCGTGGCTAACTTTCGTCCATATACGCCAACTCCGTGCAATGTCTCCATCACCCTGTTTTTGGGTGAAAACCCATTTCTGGGACTTAGCCGATTTTCACCCATTGCGGTGTCTATGGGGTGTTGGGAATCGCTCTACCGACCAGCCGGTTGGAGATATCGAGTTGCGGTCTTCGGCGCGTTTGCTCAACTCCGTAATGCCTACTTTTCGTCCATACACACAACACCTCGCAGAGTTCTCCTTCTGCCAGATATAGCGCGTGCCCCTTTGTTCGTGCACCATTTTGGCCTGTTTTTCGTACATCGCTTCGAAACCATGCGTCCGACGGTTTTGCGTCCCAAGTACCGATGTTAGAACACCACCGTGGCTAACTTTCGTCCATATACGCCAACTCCGTGCAATGTCTCCATCACCCTGTTTTTGGGTGAAAACCCATTTCTGGGACTTAGCCGATTTTCACCCATTGCGGTGTCTATGGGGTGTTGGGAATCGCTCTACCGACCAGCCGGTTGGAGATATCGAGTTGCGGTCTTCGGCGCGTTTGCTCAACTCCGTAATGCCTACTTTTCGTCCATACACACAACACCTCGCAGAGTTCTCCTTCTGCCAGATATAGCGCGTGCCCCTTTGTTCGTGCACCATTTTGGCCTGTTTTTCGTACATCGCTTCGAAACCATGCGTCCGACGGTTTTGCGTCCCAAGTAGTGATGTTAGAACACCACCGTGGCTAAGTTTCGTCCATATACGCCAACTCCGTACAATGTCTCCATCACCCTGTTTTTGGGTGAAAACCCATTTCAGGGACTTAGCCGATTTTCACCCATTGCGGTGTCTATGGGGTGTTGGGAATCGCTCTACCGACCAGCCGGTTGGAGATATCGAGTTGCGGTCTTCGGCGCGTTTGCTCAACTCCGTAATGCCTACTTTTCGTCCATACACACAACACCTCGCAGAGTTCTCCTTCTGCCAGATATAGCGCGTGCCCCTTTGTTCGTGCACCATTTTGGCCTGTTTTTCGTACATCGCTTCGAAACCATGCGTCCGACGGTTTTGCGTCCCAAGTACCGATGTTAGAACACCACCGTGGCTAACTTTCGTCCATATACGCCAACTCCGTGCAATGTCTCCATCACCCTGTTTTTGGGTGAAAACCCATTTCTGGGACTTAGCCGATTTTCACCCATTGCGGTGTCTATGGGGTGTTGGGAATCGCTCTACCGACCAGCCGGTTGGAGATATCGAGTTGCGGTCTTCGGCGCGTTTGCTCAACTCCGTAATGCCTACTTTTCGTCCATACACACAACACCTCGCAGAGTTCTCCTTCTGCCAGATATAGCGCGTGCCCCTTTGTTCGTGCACCATTTTGGCCTGTTTTTCGTACATCGCTTCGAAACCATGCGTCCGACGGTTTTGCGTCCCAAGTAGTGATGTTAGAACACCACCGTGGCTAAGTTTCGTCCATATACGCCAACTCCGTACAATGTCTCCATCACCCTGTTTTTGGGTGAAAACCCATTTCAGGGACTTAGCCGATTTTCACCCATTGCGGTGTCTATGGGGTGTTGGGAATCGCTCTACCGACCAGCCGGTTGGAGATATCGAGTTGCGGTCTTCGGCGCGTTTGCTCAACTCCGTAATGCCTACTTTTCGTCCATACACACAACACCTCGCAGAGTTCTCCTTCTGCCAGATATAGCGCGTGCCCCTTTGCTCGTGCACCGTTTTGGCCCGTTTTTCGCACATTGCCTCGAAACCATGCGTCCGACGGTTTTGCGTCCCAAGTAGTGATGTTAGAACACCACCGTGGCTAAGTTTCGTCCATATACGCCAACTCCGTACAATGTCTCCATCACCCTGTTTTTGGGTGAAAACCCATTTCAGGGACTTAGCCGATTTTCACCCATTGCGGTGTCTATGGGGTGTTGGGAATCGCTCTACCGACCAGCCGGTTGGAGATATCGAGTTGCGGTCTTCGGCGCGTTTGCTCAACTCCGTAATGCCTACTTTTCGTCCATACACACAACACCTCGCAGAGTTCTCCTTCTGCCAGATATAGCGCGTGCCCCTTTTTTCGTGCACCGTTTTGGCCCGTTTTTCGCACATTGCTTCGAAACCATGCGTCCGACGGTTTTGCGTCCCAAGTACCGATGTTAGAACACCACCGTGGCTAACTTTCGTCCATATACGCCAACTCCGTGCAATGTCTCCATCACCCTGTTTTTGGGTGAAAACCCATTTCTGGGACTTAGCCGATTTTCACCCATTGCGGTGTCTATGGGGTGTTGGGAATCGCTCTACCGACCAGCCGGTTGGAGATATCGAGTTGCGGTCTTCGGCGCGTTTGCTCAACTCCGTAATGCCTACTTTTCGTCCATACACACAACACCTCGCAGAGTTCTCCTTCTGCCAGATATAGCGCGTGCCCCTTTGTTCGTGCACCATTTTGGCCTGTTTTTCGTACATCGCTTCGAAACCATGCGTCCGACGGTTTTGCGTCCCAAGTACCGATGTTAGAACACCACCGTGGCTAACTTTCGTCCATATACGCCAACTCCGTGCAATGTCTCCATCACCCTGTTTTTGGGTGAAAACCCATTTCTGGGACTTAGCCGATTTTCACCCATTGCGGTGTCTATGGGGTGTTGGGAATCGCTCTACCGACCAGCCGGTTGGAGATATCGAGTTGCGGTCTTCGGCGCGTTTGCTCAACTCCGTAATGCCTACTTTTCGTCCATACACACAACACCTCGCAGAGTTCTCCTTCTGCCAGATATAGCGCGTGCCCCTTTGCTCGTGCACCGTTTTGGCCCGTTTTTCGCACATTGCCTCGAAACCATGCGTGCGACGGTTTTGCGTCCCAAGTACCGATGTTAGAACACCACCGTGGCTAACTTTCGTCCATATACGCCAACTCCGTGCAATGTCTCCATCACCCTGTTTTTGGGTGAAAACCCATTTCTGGGACTTAGCCGATTTTCACCCATTACGGTGTCTATGGGGTGTTGGGAATCGCTCTACCGACCAGCCGGTTGGAGATATCGAGTTGCGGTCTTCGGCGCGTTTGCTCAACTCCGTAATGCCTACTTTTCGTCCATACACACAACACCTCGCAGAGTTCTCCTTCTGCCAGATATAGCGCGTGCCCCTTTGCTCGTGCACCGTTTTGGCCCGTTTTTCGCACATTGCCTCGAAACCATGCGTGCGACGGTTTTGCGTCCCAAGTACCGATGTTAGAACACCACCGTGGCTAACTTTCGTCCATATACGCCAACTCCGTGCAATGTCTCCATCACCCTGTTTTTGGGTGAAAACCCATTTCTGGGACTTAGCCGATTTTCACCCATTGCGGTGTCTATGGGGTGTTGGGAATCGCTCTACCGACCAGCCGGTTGGAGATATCGAGTTGCGGTCTTCGGCGCGTTTGCTCAACTCCGTAATGCCTACTTTTCGTCCATACACACAACACCTCGCAGAGTTCTCCTTCTGCCAGATATAGCGCGTGCCCCTTTGTTCGTGCACCATTTTGGCCTGTTTTTCGTACATCGCTTCGAAACCATGCGTCCGACGGTTTTGCGTCCCAAGTAGTGATGTTAGAACACCACCGTGGCTAAGTTTCGTCCATATACGCCAACTCCGTACAATGTCTCCATCACCCTGTTTTTGGGTGAAAACCCATTTCAGGGACTTAGCCGATTTTCACCCATTGCGGTGTCTATGGGGTGTTGGGAATCGCTCTACCGACCAGCCGGTTGGAGATATCGAGTTGCGGTCTTCGGCGCGTTTGCTCAACTCCGTAATGCCTACTTTTCGTCCATACACACAACACCTCGCAGAGTTCTCCTTCTGCCAGATATAGCGCGTGCCCCTTTGTTCGTGCACCATTTTGGCCTGTTTTTCGTACATCGCTTCTAAACCATGCGTGCGACGGTTTTGCGTTCCAAGTACCGATGTTAGAACACCACCGTGGCTAACTTTCGTCCATATACGCCAACTCCGTGCAATGTCTCCATCACCCTGTTTTTGGGTGAAAACCCATTTCTGGGACTTAGCCGATTTTCACCCATTGCGGTGTCTATGGGGTGTTGGGAATCGCTCTACCGACCAGCCGGTTGGAGATATCGAGTTGCGGTCTTCGGCGCGTTTGCTCAACTCCGTAATGCCTACTTTTCGTCCATACACACAACACCTCGCAGAGTTCTCCTTCTGCCAGATATAGCGCGTGCCCCTTTGTTCGTGCACCATTTTGGCCTGTTTTTCGTACATCGCTTCTAAACCATGCGTGCGACGGTTTTGCGTTCCAAGTACCGATGTTAGAACACCACCGTGGCTAACTTTCGTCCATATACGCCAACTCCGTGCAATGTCTCCATCACCCTGTTTTTGGGTGAAAACCCATTTCTGGGACTTAGCCGATTTTCACCCATTGCGGTGTCTATGGGGTGTTGGGAATCGCTCTACCGACCAGCCGGTTGGAGATATCGAGTTGCGGTCTTCGGCGCGTTTGCTCAACTCCGTAATGCCTACTTTTCGTCCATACACACAACACCTCGCAGAGTTCTCCTTCTGCCAGATATAGCGCGTGCCCCTTTGTTCGTGCACCATTTTGGCCTGTTTTTCGTACATCGCTTCGAAACCATGCGTCCGACGGTTTTGCGTCCCAAGTAGTGATGTTAGAACACCACCGTGGCTAAGTTTCGTCCATATACGCCAACTCCGTACAATGTCTCCATCACCCTGTTTTTGGGTGAAAACCCATTTCAGGGACTTAGCCGATTTTCACCCATTGCGGTGTCTATGGGGTGTTGGGAATCGCTCTACCGACCAGCCGGTTGGAGATATCGAGTTGCGGTCTTCGGCGCGTTTGCTCAACTCCGTAATGCCTACTTTTCGTCCATACACACAACACCTCGCAGAGTTCTCCTTCTGCCAGATATAGCGCGTGCCCCTTTGCTCGTGCACCGTTTTGGCCCGTTTTTCGCACATTGCCTCGAAACCATGCGTCCGACGGTTTTGCGTCCCAAGTAGTGATGTTAGAACACCACCGTGGCTAAGTTTCGTCCATATACGCCAACTCCGTACAATGTCTCCATCACCCTGTTTTTGGGTGAAAACCCATTTCAGGGACTTAGCCGATTTTCACCCATTGCGGTGTCTATGGGGTGTTGGGAATCGCTCTACCGACCAGCCGGTTGGAGATATCGAGTTGCGGTCTTCGGCGCGTTTGCTCAACTCCGTAATGCCTACTTTTCGTCCATACACACAACACCTCGCAGAGTTCTCCTTCTGCCAGATATAGCGCGTGCCCCTTTGTTCGTGCACCATTTTGGCCTGTTTTTCGTACATCGCTTCTAAACCATGCGTGCGACGGTTTTGCGTTCCAAGTACCGATGTTAGAACACCACCGTGGCTAACTTTCGTCCATATACGCCAACTCCGTGCAATGTCTCCATCACCCTGTTTTTGGGTGAAAACCCATTTCTGGGACTTAGCCGATTTTCACCCATTGCGGTGTCTATGGGGTGTTGGGAATCGCTCTACCGACCAGCCGGTTGGAGATATCGAGTTGCGGTCTTCGGCGCGTTTGCTCAACTCCGTAATGCCTACTTTTCGTCCATACACACAACACCTCGCAGAGTTCTCCTTCTGCCAGATATAGCGCGTGCCCCTTTGCTCGTGCACCGTTTTGGCCCGTTTTTCGCACATTGCCTCGAAACCATGCGTGCGACGGTTTTGCGTCCCAAGTACCGATGTTAGAACACCACCGTGGCTAACTTTCGTCCATATACGCCAACTCCGTGCAATGTCTCCATCACCCTGTTTTTGGGTGAAAACCCATTTCTGGGACTTAGCCGATTTTCACCCATTACGGTGTCTATGGGGTGTTGGGAATCGCTCTACCGACCAGCCGGTTGGAGATATCGAGTTGCGGTCTTCGGCGCGTTTGCTCAACTCCGTAATGCCTACTTTTCGTCCATACACACAACACCTCGCAGAGTTCTCCTTCTGCCAGATATAGCGCGTGCCCCTTTGCTCGTGCACCGTTTTGGCCCGTTTTTCGCACATTGCCTCGAAACCATGCGTGTGACGGTTTTGCGTCCCAAGTACCGATGTTAGAACACCACCGTGGCTAACTTTCGTCCATATACGCCAACTCCGTGCAATGTCTCCATCACCCTGTTTTTGGGTGAAAACCCATTTCTGGGACTTAGCCGATTTTCACCCATTGCGGTGTCTATGGGGTGTTGGGAATCGCTCTACCGACCAGCCGGTTGGAGATATCGAGTTGCGGTCTTCGGCGCGTTTGCTCAACTCCGTAATGCCTACTTTTCGTCCATACACACAACACCTCGCAGAGTTCTCCTTCTGCCAGATATAGCGCGTGCCCCTTTGTTCGTGCACCATTTTGGCCTGTTTTTCGTACATCGCTTCGAAACCATGCGTCCGACGGTTTTGCGTCCCAAGTAGTGATGTTAGAACACCACCGTGGCTAAGTTTCGTCCATATACGCCAACTCCGTACAATGTCTCCATCACCCTGTTTTTGGGTGAAAACCCATTTCAGGGACTTAGCCGATTTTCACCCATTGCGGTGTCTATGGGGTGTTGGGAATCGCTCTACCGACCAGCCGGTTGGAGATATCGAGTTGCGGTCTTCGGCGCGTTTGCTCAACTCCGTAATGCCTACTTTTCGTCCATACACACAACACCTCGCAGAGTTCTCCTTCTGCCAGATATAGCGCGTGCCCCTTTGTTCGTGCACCATTTTGGCCTGTTTTTCGTACATCGCTTCTAAACCATGCGTGCGACGGTTTTGCGTTCCAAGTACCGATGTTAGAACACCACCGTGGCTAACTTTCGTCCATATACGCCAACTCCGTGCAATGTCTCCATCACCCTGTTTTTGGGTGAAAACCCATTTCTGGGACTTAGCCGATTTTCACCCATTGCGGTGTCTATGGGGTGTTGGGAATCGCTCTACCGACCAGCCGGTTGGAGATATCGAGTTGCGGTCTTCGGCGCGTTTGCTCAACTCCGTAATGCCTACTTTTCGTCCATACACACAACACCTCGCAGAGTTCTCCTTCTGCCAGATATAGCGCGTGCCCCTTTGTTCGTGCACCATTTTGGCCTGTTTTTCGTACATCGCTTCTAAACCATGCGTGCGACGGTTTTGCGTTCCAAGTACCGATGTTAGAACACCACCGTGGCTAACTTTCGTCCATATACGCCAACTCCGTGCAATGTCTCCATCACCCTGTTTTTGGGTGAAAACCCATTTCTGGGACTTAGCCGATTTTCACCCATTGCGGTGTCTATGGGGTGTTGGGAATCGCTCTACCGACCAGCCGGTTGGAGATATCGAGTTGCGGTCTTCGGCGCGTTTGCTCAACTCCGTAATGCCTACTTTTCGTCCATACACACAACACCTCGCAGAGTTCTCCTTCTGCCAGATATAGCGCGTGCCCCTTTGTTCGTGCACCATTTTGGCCTGTTTTTCGTACATCGCTTCGAAACCATGCGTCCGACGGTTTTGCGTCCCAAGTAGTGATGTTAGAACACCACCGTGGCTAAGTTTCGTCCATATACGCCAACTCCGTACAATGTCTCCATCACCCTGTTTTTGGGTGAAAACCCATTTCAGGGACTTAGCCGATTTTCACCCATTGCGGTGTCTATGGGGTGTTGGGAATCGCTCTACCGACCAGCCGGTTGGAGATATCGAGTTGCGGTCTTCGGCGCGTTTGCTCAACTCCGTAATGCCTACTTTTCGTCCATACACACAACACCTCGCAGAGTTCTCCTTCTGCCAGATATAGCGCGTGCCCCTTTGCTCGTGCACCGTTTTGGCCCGTTTTTCGCACATTGCCTCGAAACCATGCGTCCGACGGTTTTGCGTCCCAAGTAGTGATGTTAGAACACCACCGTGGCTAACTTTCGTCCATATACGCCAACTCCGTACAATGTCTCCATCACCCTGTTTTTGGGTAAAAACCCATTTCTGGGACTTAGCCGATTTTCACCCATTGCGGTGTCTATGGGGTGTTGGGAATCGCTCTACCGACCAGCCGGTTGGAGATATCGAGTTGCGGTCTTCGGCGCGTTTGCTCAACTCCGTAATGCCTACTTTTCGTCCATACACACAACACCTCGCAGAGTTCTCCTTCTGCCAGATATAGCGCGTGCCCCTTTGTTCGTGCACCATTTTGGCCTGTTTTTCGTACATCGCTTCGAAACCATGCGTCCGACGGTTTTGCGTCCCAAGTACCGATGTTAGAACACCACCGTGGCTAACTTTCGTCCATATACGCCAACTCCGTGCAATGTCTCCATCACCCTGTTTTTGGGTGAAAACCCATTTCTGGGACTTAGCCGATTTTCACCCATTGCGGTGTCTATGGGGTGTTGGGAATCGCTCTACCGACCAGCCGGTTGGAGATATCGAGTTGCGGTCTTCGGCGCGTTTGCTCAACTCCGTAATGCCTACTTTTCGTCCATACACACAACACCTCGCAGAGTTCTCCTTCTGCCAGATATAGCGCGTGCCCCTTTGTTCGTGCACCATTTTGGCCTGTTTTTCGTACATCGCTTCGAAACCATGCGTCCGACGGTTTTGCGTCCCAAGTAGTGATGTTAGAACACCACCGTGGCTAAGTTTCGTCCATATACGCCAACTCCGTACAATGTCTCCATCACCCTGTTTTTGGGTGAAAACCCATTTCAGGGACTTAGCCGATTTTCACCCATTGCGGTGTCTATGGGGTGTTGGGAATCGCTCTACCGACCAGCCGGTTGGAGATATCGAGTTGCGGTCTTCGGCGCGTTTGCTCAACTCCGTAATGCCTACTTTTCGTCCATACACACAACACCTCGCAGAGTTCTCCTTCTGCCAGATATAGCGCGTGCCCCTTTGTTCGTGCACCATTTTGGCCTGTTTTTCGTACATCGCTTCTAAACCATGCGTCCGACGGTTTTGCGTCCCAAGTACCGATGTTAGAACACCACCGTGGCTAACTTTCGTCCATATACGCCAACTCCGTGCAATGTCTCCATCACCCTGTTTTTGGGTGAAAACCCATTTCTGGGACTTAGCCGATTTTCACCCATTGCGGTGTCTATGGGGTGTTGGGAATCGCTCTACCGACCAGCCGGTTGGAGATATCGAGTTGCGGTCTTCGGCGCGTTTGCTCAACTCCGTAATGCCTACTTTTCGTCCATACACACAACACCTCGCAGAGTTCTCCTTCTGCCAGATATAGCGCGTGCCCCTTTGTTCGTGCACCATTTTGGCCTGTTTTTCGTACATCGCTTCGAAACCATGCGTCCGACGGTTTTGCGTCCCAAGTAGTGATGTTAGAACACCACCGTGGCTAACTTTCGTCCATATACGCCAACTCCGTACAATGTCTCCATCACCCTGTTTTTGGGTGAAAACCCATTTCAGGGACTTAGCCGATTTTCACCCATTGCGGTGTCTATGGGGTGTTGGGAATCGCTCTACCGACCAGCCGGTTGGAGATATCGAGTTGCGGTCTTCGGCGCGTTTGCTCAACTCCGTAATGCCTACTTTTCGTCCATACACACAACACCTCGCAGAGTTCTCCTTCTGCCAGATATAGCGCGTGCCCCTTTGTTCGTGCACCATTTTGGCCTGTTTTTCGTACATCGCTTCGAAACCATGCGTGCGACGGTTTTGCGTTCCAAGTACCGATGTTAGAACACCACCGTGGCTAACTTTCGTCCATATACGCCAACTCCGTGCAATGTCTCCATCACCCTGTTTTTGGGTGAAAACCCATTTCTGGGACTTAGCCGATTTTCACCCATTGCGGTGTCTATGGGGTGTTGGGAATCGCTCTACCGACCAGCCGGTTGGAGATATCGAGTTGCGGTCTTCGGCGCGTTTGCTCAACTCCGTAATGCCTACTTTTCGTCCATACACACAACACCTCGCAGAGTTCTCCTTCTGCCAGATATAGCGCGTGCCCCTTTGTTCGTGCACCATTTTGGCCTGTTTTTCGTACATCGCTTCTAAACCATGCGTGCGACGGTTTTGCGTTCCAAGTACCGATGTTAGAACACCACCGTGGCTAACTTTCGTCCATATACGCCAACTCCGTACAATGTCTCCATCACCCTGTTTTTGGGTGAAAACCCATTTCAGGGACTTAGCCGATTTTCACCCATTGCGGTGTCTATGGGGTGTTGGGAATCGCTCTACCGACCAGCCGGTTGGAGATATCGAGTTGCGGTCTTCGGCGCGTTTGCTCAACTCCGTAATGCCTACTTTTCGTCCATACACACAACACCTCGCAGAGTTCTCCTTCTGCCAGATATAGCGCGTGCCCCTTTGCTCGTGCACCGTTTTGGCCCGTTTTTCGCACATTGCCTCGAAACCATGCGTCCGACGGTTTTGCGTCCCAAGTAGTGATGTTAGAACACCACCGTGGCTAAGTTTCGTCCATATACGCCAACTCCGTACAATGTCTCCATCACCCTGTTTTTGGGTAAAAACCCATTTCTGGGACTTAGCCGATTTTCACCCATTGCGGTGTCTATGGGGTGTTGGGAATCGCTCTACCGACCAGCCGGTTGGAGATATCGAGTTGCGGTCTTCGGCGCGTTTGCTCAACTCCGTAATGCCTACTTTTCGTCCATACACACAACACCTCGCAGAGTTCTCCTTCTGCCAGATATAGCGCGTGCCCCTTTGTTCGTGCACCATTTTGGCCTGTTTTTCGTACATCGCTTCGAAACCATGCGTCCGACGGTTTTGCGTCCCAAGTACCGATGTTAGAACACCACCGTGGCTAACTTTCGTCCATATACGCCAACTCCGTGCAATGTCTCCATCACCCTGTTTTTGGGTGAAAACCCATTTCTGGGACTTAGCCGATTTTCACCCATTGCGGTGTCTATGGGGTGTTGGGAATCGCTCTACCGACCAGCCGGTTGGAGATATCGAGTTGCGGTCTTCGGCGCGTTTGCTCAACTCCGTAATGCCTACTTTTCGTCCATACACACAACACCTCGCAGAGTTCTCCTTCTGCCAGATATAGCGCGTGCCCCTTTGTTCGTGCACCATTTTGGCCTGTTTTTCGTACATCGCTTCGAAACCATGCGTCCGACGGTTTTGCGTCCCAAGTAGTGATGTTAGAACACCACCGTGGCTAAGTTTCGTCCATATACGCCAACTCCGTACAATGTCTCCATCACCCTGTTTTTGGGTGAAAACCCATTTCAGGGACTTAGCCGATTTTCACCCATTGCGGTGTCTATGGGGTGTTGGGAATCGCTCTACCGACCAGCCGGTTGGAGATATCGAGTTGCGGTCTTCGGCGCGTTTGCTCAACTCCGTAATGCCTACTTTTCGTCCATACACACAACACCTCGCAGAGTTCTCCTTCTGCCAGATATAGCGCGTGCCCCTTTGTTCGTGCACCATTTTGGCCTGTTTTTCGTACATCGCTTCTAAACCATGCGTCCGACGGTTTTGCGTCCCAAGTACCGATGTTAGAACACCACCGTGGCTAACTTTCGTCCATATACGCCAACTCCGTGCAATGTCTCCATCACCCTGTTTTTGGGTGAAAACCCATTTCTGGGACTTAGCCGATTTTCACCCATTGCGGTGTCTATGGGGTGTTGGGAATCGCTCTACCGACCAGCCGGTTGGAGATATCGAGTTGCGGTCTTCGGCGCGTTTGCTCAACTCCGTAATGCCTACTTTTCGTCCATACACACAACACCTCGCAGAGTTCTCCTTCTGCCAGA
Organism: Anopheles nili; assembly: GCF_943737925.1. Classification (NCBI taxonomy): domain Eukaryota; kingdom Metazoa; phylum Arthropoda; class Insecta; order Diptera; family Culicidae; genus Anopheles; species Anopheles nili. Next base: position 245,076 of record NW_026525520.1, read on the forward strand.
TATAGCGCGTGCCCCTTTGTTCGTGCACCATTTTGGCCTGTTTTTCGTACATCGCTTCGAAACCATGCGTCCGACGGTTTTGCGTCCCAAGTAGTGATGTTAGAACACCACCGTGGCTAAGTTTCGTCCATATACGCCAACTCCGTACAATGTCTCCATCACCCTGTTTTTGGGTGAAAACCCATTTCAGGGACTTAGCCGATTTTCACCCATTGCGGTGTCTATGGGGTGTTGGGAATCGCTCTACCGACCAGCCGGTTGGAGATATCGAGTTGCGGTCTTCGGCGCGTTTGCTCAACTCCGTAATGCCTACTTTTCGTCCATACACACAACACCTCGCAGAGTTCTCCTTCTGCCAGATATAGCGCGTGCCCCTTTGTTCGTGCACCATTTTGGCCTGTTTTTCGTACATCGCTTCGAAACCATGCGTCCGACGGTTTTGCGTCCCAAGTACCGATGTTAGAACACCACCGTGGCTAACTTTCGTCCATATACGCCAACTCCGTGCAATGTCTCCATCACCCTGTTTTTGGGTGAAAACCCATTTCTGGGACTTAGCCGATTTTCACCCATTGCGGTGTCTATGGGGTGTTGGGAATCGCTCTACCGACCAGCCGGTTGGAGATATCGAGTTGCGGTCTCCGGCGCGTTTGCTCAACTCCGTAATGCCTACTTTTCGTCCATACACACAACACCTCGCAGAGTTCTCCTTCTGCCAGATATAGCGCGTGCCCCTTTGTTCGTGCACCATTTTGGCCTGTTTTTCGTACATCGCTTCGAAACCATGCGTCCGACGGTTTTGCGTCCCAAGTAGTGATGTTAGAACACCACCGTGGCTAACTTTCGTCCATATACGCCAACTCCGTGCAATGTCTCCATCACCCTGTTTTTGGGTGAAAACCCATTTCTGGGACTTAGCCGATTTTCACCCATTGCGGTGTCTATGGGGTGTTGGGAATCGCTCTACCGACCAGCCGGTTGGAGATATCGAGTTGCGGTCTTCGGCGCGTTTGCTCAACTCCGTAATGCCTACTTTTCGTCCATACACACAACACCTCGCAGAGTTCTCCTTCTGCCAGATATAGCGCGTGCCCCTTTGTTCGTGCACCATTTTGGCCTGTTTTTCGTACATCGCTTCGAAACCATGCGTCCGACGGTTTTGCGTCCCAAGTAGTGATGTTAGAACACCACCGTGGCTAAGTTTCGTCCATATACGCCAACTCCGTACAATGTCTCCATCACCCTGTTTTTGGGTGAAAACCCATTTCAGGGACTTAGCCGATTTTCACCCATTGCGGTGTCTATGGGGTGTTGGGAATCGCTCTACCGACCAGCCGGTTGGAGATATCGAGTTGCGGTCTTCGGCGCGTTTGCTCAACTCCGTAATGCCTACTTTTCGTCCATACACACAACACCTCGCAGAGTTCTCCTTCTGCCAGATATAGCGCGTGCCCCTTTGCTCGTGCACCGTTTTGGCCCGTTTTTCGCACATTGCCTCGAAACCATGCGTCCGACGGTTTTGCGTCCCAAGTAGTGATGTTAGAACACCACCGTGGCTAAGTTTCGTCCATATACGCCAACTCCGTACAATGTCTCCATCACCCTGTTTTTGGGTGAAAACCCATTTCAGGGACTTAGCCGATTTTCACCCATTGCGGTGTCTATGGGGTGTTGGGAATCGCTCTACCGACCAGCCGGTTGGAGATATCGAGTTGCGGTCTTCGGCGCGTTTGCTCAACTCCGTAATGCCTACTTTTCGTCCATACACACAACACCTCGCAGAGTTCTCCTTCTGCCAGATATAGCGCGTGCCCCTTTGTTCGTGCACCATTTTGGCCTGTTTTTCGTACATCGCTTCTAAACCATGCGTGCGACGGTTTTGCGTTCCAAGTACCGATGTTAGAACACCACCGTGGCTAACTTTCGTCCATATACGCCAACTCCGTGCAATGTCTCCATCACCCTGTTTTTGGGTGAAAACCCATTTCTGGGACTTAGCCGATTTTCACCCATTGCGGTGTCTATGGGGTGTTGGGAATCGCTCTACCGACCAGCCGGTTGGAGATATCGAGTTGCGGTCTTCGGCGCGTTTGCTCAACTCCGTAATGCCTACTTTTCGTCCATACACACAACACCTCGCAGAGTTCTCCTTCTGCCAGATATAGCGCGTGCCCCTTTGCTCGTGCACCGTTTTGGCCCGTTTTTCGCACATTGCCTCGAAACCATGCGTGCGACGGTTTTGCGTCCCAAGTACCGATGTTAGAACACCACCGTGGCTAACTTTCGTCCATATACGCCAACTCCGTGCAATGTCTCCATCACCCTGTTTTTGGGTGAAAACCCATTTCTGGGACTTAGCCGATTTTCACCCATTACGGTGTCTATGGGGTGTTGGGAATCGCTCTACCGACCAGCCGGTTGGAGATATCGAGTTGCGGTCTTCGGCGCGTTTGCTCAACTCCGTAATGCCTACTTTTCGTCCATACACACAACACCTCGCAGAGTTCTCCTTCTGCCAGATATAGCGCGTGCCCCTTTGCTCGTGCACCGTTTTGGCCCGTTTTTCGCACATTGCCTCGAAACCATGCGTGCGACGGTTTTGCGTCCCAAGTACCGATGTTAGAACACCACCGTGGCTAACTTTCGTCCATATACGCCAACTCCGTGCAATGTCTCCATCACCCTGTTTTTGGGTGAAAACCCATTTCTGGGACTTAGCCGATTTTCACCCATTGCGGTGTCTATGGGGTGTTGGGAATCGCTCTACCGACCAGCCGGTTGGAGATATCGAGTTGCGGTCTTCGGCGCGTTTGCTCAACTCCGTAATGCCTACTTTTCGTCCATACACACAACACCTCGCAGAGTTCTCCTTCTGCCAGATATAGCGCGTGCCCCTTTGTTCGTGCACCATTTTGGCCTGTTTTTCGTACATCGCTTCGAAACCATGCGTCCGACGGTTTTGCGTCCCAAGTAGTGATGTTAGAACACCACCGTGGCTAAGTTTCGTCCATATACGCCAACTCCGTACAATGTCTCCATCACCCTGTTTTTGGGTGAAAACCCATTTCAGGGACTTAGCCGATTTTCACCCATTGCGGTGTCTATGGGGTGTTGGGAATCGCTCTACCGACCAGCCGGTTGGAGATATCGAGTTGCGGTCTTCGGCGCGTTTGCTCAACTCCGTAATGCCTACTTTTCGTCCATACACACAACACCTCGCAGAGTTCTCCTTCTGCCAGATATAGCGCGTGCCCCTTTGTTCGTGCACCATTTTGGCCTGTTTTTCGTACATCGCTTCTAAACCATGCGTGCGACGGTTTTGCGTTCCAAGTACCGATGTTAGAACACCACCGTGGCTAACTTTCGTCCATATACGCCAACTCCGTGCAATGTCTCCATCACCCTGTTTTTGGGTGAAAACCCATTTCTGGGACTTAGCCGATTTTCACCCATTGCGGTGTCTATGGGGTGTTGGGAATCGCTCTACCGACCAGCCGGTTGGAGATATCGAGTTGCGGTCTTCGGCGCGTTTGCTCAACTCCGTAATGCCTACTTTTCGTCCATACACACAACACCTCGCAGAGTTCTCCTTCTGCCAGATATAGCGCGTGCCCCTTTGTTCGTGCACCATTTTGGCCTGTTTTTCGTACATCGCTTTTAAACCATGCGTGCGACGGTTTTGCGTTCCAAGTACCGATGTTAGAACACCACCGTGGCTAACTTTCGTCCATATACGCCAACTCCGTGCAATGTCTCCATCACCCTGTTTTTGGGTGAAAACCCATTTCTGGGACTTAGCCGATTTTCACCCATTGCGGTGTCTATGGGGTGTTGGGAATCGCTCTACCGACCAGCCGGTTGGAGATATCGAGTTGCGGTCTTCGGCGCGTTTGCTCAACTCCGTAATGCCTACTTTTCGTCCATACACACAACACCTCGCAGAGTTCTCCTTCTGCCAGATATAGCGCGTGCCCCTTTGTTCGTGCACCATTTTGGCCTGTTTTTCGTACATCGCTTCGAAACCATGCGTCCGACGGTTTTGCGTCCCAAGTAGTGATGTTAGAACACCACCGTGGCTAAGTTTCGTCCATATACGCCAACTCCGTACAATGTCTCCATCACCCTGTTTTTGGGTGAAAACCCATTTCAGGGACTTAGCCGATTTTCACCCATTGCGGTGTCTATGGGGTGTTGGGAATCGCTCTACCGACCAGCCGGTTGGAGATATCGAGTTGCGGTCTTCGGCGCGTTTGCTCAACTCCGTAATGCCTACTTTTCGTCCATACACACAACACCTCGCAGAGTTCTCCTTCTGCCAGATATAGCGCGTGCCCCTTTGCTCGTGCACCGTTTTGGCCCGTTTTTCGCACATTGCCTCGAAACCATGCGTCCGACGGTTTTGCGTCCCAAGTAGTGATGTTAGAACACCACCGTGGCTAAGTTTCGTCCATATACGCCAACTCCGTACAATGTCTCCATCACCCTGTTTTTGGGTAAAAACCCATTTCTGGGACTTAGCCGATTTTCACCCATTGCGGTGTCTATGGGGTGTTGGGAATCGCTCTACCGACCAGCCGGTTGGAGATATCGAGTTGCGGTCTTCGGCGCGTTTGCTCAACTCCGTAATGCCTACTTTTCGTCCATACACACAACACCTCGCAGAGTTCTCCTTCTGCCAGATATAGCGCGTGCCCCTTTGTTCGTGCACCATTTTGGCCTGTTTTTCGTACATCGCTTCGAAACCATGCGTCCGACGGTTTTGCGTCCCAAGTACCGATGTTAGAACACCACCGTGGCTAACTTTCGTCCATATACGCAAACTCCGTGCAATGTCTCCATCACCCTGTTTTTGGGTGAAAACCCATTTCTGGGACTTAGCCGATTTTCACCCATTGCGGTGTCTATGGGGTGTTGGGAATCGCTCTACCGACCAGCCGGTTGGAGATATCGAGTTGCGGTCTTCGGCGCGTTTGCTCAACTCCGTAATGCCTACTTTTCGTCCATACACACAACACCTCGCAGAGTTCTCCTTCTGCCAGATATAGCGCGTGCCCCTTTGTTCGTGCACCATTTTGGCCTGTTTTTCGTACATCGCTTCGAAACCATGCGTCCGACGGTTTTGCGTCCCAAGTAGTGATGTTAGAACACCACCGTGGCTAAGTTTCGTCCATATACGCCAACTCCGTACAATGTCTCCATCACCCTGTTTTTGGGTGAAAACCCATTTCAGGGACTTAGCCGATTTTCACCCATTGCGGTGTCTATGGGGTGTTGGGAATCGCTCTACCGACCAGCCGGTTGGAGATATCGAGTTGCGGTCTTCGGCGCGTTTGCTCAACTCCGTAATGCCTACTTTTCGTCCATACACACAACACCTCGCAGAGTTCTCCTTCTGCCAGATATAGCGCGTGCCCCTTTGTTCGTGCACCATTTTGGCCTGTTTTTCGTACATCGCTTCTAAACCATGCGTCCGACGGTTTTGCGTCCCAAGTACCGATGTTAGAACACCACCGTGGCTAACTTTCGTCCATATACGCCAACTCCGTGCAATGTCTCCATCACCCTGTTTTTGGGTGAAAACCCATTTCTGGGACTTAGCCGATTTTCACCCATTGCGGTGTCTATGGGGTGTTGGGAATCGCTCTACCGACCAGCCGGTTGGAGATATCGAGTTGCGGTCTTCGGCGCGTTTGCTCAACTCCGTAATGCCTACTTTTCGTCCATACACACAACACCTCGCAGAGTTCTCCTTCTGCCAGATATAGCGCGTGCCCCTTTGTTCGTGCACCATTTTGGCCTGTTTTTCGTACATCGCTTCGAAACCATGCGTCCGACGGTTTTGCGTCCCAAGTAGTGATGTTAGAACACCACCGTGGCTAAGTTTCGTCCATATACGCCAACTCCGTACAATGTCTCCATCACCCTGTTTTTGGGTGAAAACCCATTTCAGGGACTTAGCCGATTTTCACCCATTGCGGTGTCTATGGGGTGTTGGGAATCGCTCTACCGACCAGCCGGTTGGAGATATCGAGTTGCGGTCTTCGGCGCGTTTGCTCAACTCCGTAATGCCTACTTTTCGTCCATACACACAACACCTCGCAGAGTTCTCCTTCTGCCAGATATAGCGCGTGCCCCTTTGTTCGTGCACCATTTTGGCCTGTTTTTCGTACATCGCTTCGAAACCATGCGTCCGACGGTTTTGCGTCCCAAGTACCGATGTTAGAACACCACCGTGGCTAACTTTCGTCCATATACGCCAACTCCGTGCAATGTCTCCATCACCCTGTTTTTGGGTGAAAACCCATTTCTGGGACTTAGCCGATTTTCACCCATTGCGGTGTCTATGGGGTGTTGGGAATCGCTCTACCGACCAGCCGGTTGGAGATATCGAGTTGCGGTCTCCGGCGCGTTTGCTCAACTCCGTAATGCCTACTTTTCGTCCATACACACAACACCTCGCAGAGTTCTCCTTCTGCCAGATATAGCGCGTGCCCCTTTGTTCGTGCACCATTTTGGCCTGTTTTTCGTACATCGCTTCGAAACCATGCGTCCGACGGTTTTGCGTCCCAAGTAGTGATGTTAGAACACCACCGTGGCTAACTTTCGTCCATATACGCCAACTCCGTGCAATGTCTCCATCACCCTGTTTTTGGGTGAAAACCCATTTCTGGGACTTAGCCGATTTTCACCCATTGCGGTGTCTATGGGGTGTTGGGAATCGCTCTACCGACCAGCCGGTTGGAGATATCGAGTTGCGGTCTTCGGCGCGTTTGCTCAACTCCGTAATGCCTACTTTTCGTCCATACACACAACACCTCGCAGAGTTCTCCTTCTGCCAGATATAGCGCGTGCCCCTTTGTTCGTGCACCATTTTGGCCTGTTTTTCGTACATCGCTTCTAAACCATGCGTCCGACGGTTTTGCGTCCCAAGTACCGATGTTAGAACACCACCGTGGCTAACTTTCGTCCATATACGCCAACTCCGTGCAATGTCTCCATCACCCTGTTTTTGGGTGAAAACCCATTTCTGGGACTTAGCCGATTTTCACCCATTGCGGTGTCTATGGGGTGTTGGGAATCGCTCTACCGACCAGCCGGTTGGAGATATCGAGTTGCGGTCTTCGGCGCGTTTGCTCAACTCCGTAATGCCTACTTTTCGTCCATACACACAACACCTCGCAGAGTTCTCCTTCTGCCAGATATAGCGCGTGCCCCTTTGTTCGTGCACCATTTTGGCCTGTTTTTCGTACATCGCTTCGAAACCATGCGTCCGACGGTTTTGCGTCCCAAGTACCGATGTTAGAACACCACCGTGGCTAACTTTCGTCCATATACGCCAACTCCGTACAATGTCTCCATCACCCTGTTTTTGGGTGAAAACCCATTTCAGGGACTTAGCCGATTTTCACCCATTGCGGTGTCTATGGGGTGTTGGGAATCGCTCTACCGACCAGCCGGTTGGAGATATCGATTCCCGGTCTTGGGCGCGTTTGCTCAACTCCGTAATGCCTACTTTTCGTCCATACACACAACACCTCGCAGAGTTCTCCTTCTGCCAGATATAGCGCGTGCCCCTTTGTTCGTGCACCATTTTGGCCTGTTTTTCGTACATCGCTTCTAAACCATGCGTCCGACGGTTTTGCGTCCCAAGTACCGATGTTAGAACACCACCGTGGCTAACTTTCGTCCATATACGCCAACTCCGTGCAATGTCTCCATCACCCTGTTTTTGGGTGAAAACCCATTTCTGGGACTTAGCCGATTTTCACCCATTGCGGTGTCTATGGGGTGTTGGGAATCGCTCTACCGACCAGCCGGTTGGAGATATCGAGTTGCGGTCTTCGGCGCGTTTGCTCAACTCCGTAATGCCTACTTTTCGTCCATACACACAACACCTCGCAGAGTTCTCCTTCTGCCAGATATAGCGCGTGCCCCTTTGTTCGTGCACCATTTTGGCCTGTTTTTCGTACATCGCTTCGAAACCATGCGTCCGACGGTTTTGCGTCCCAAGTACCGATGTTAGAACACCACCGTGGCTAACTTTCGTCCATATACGCCAACTCCGTACAATGTCTCCATCACCCTGTTTTTGGGTGAAAACCCATTTCAGGGACTTAGCCGATTTTCACCCATTGCGGTGTCTATGGGGTGTTGGGAATCGCTCTACCGACCAGCCGGTTGGAGATATCGAGTTGCGGTCTTCGGCGCGTTTGCTCAACTCCGTAATGCCTACTTTTCGTCCATACACACAACACCTCGCAGAGTTCTCCTTCTGCCAGATATAGCGCGTGCCCCTTTGTTCGTGCACCATTTTGGCCTGTTTTTCGTACATCGCTTCTAAACCATGCGTGCGACGGTTTTGCGTTCCAAGTACCGATGTTAGAACACCACCGTGGCTAACTTTCGTCCATATACGCCAACTCCGTGCAATGTCTCCATCACCCTGTTTTTGGGTGAAAACCCATTTCTGGGACTTAGCCGATTTTCACCCATTGCGGTGTCTATGGGGTGTTGGGAATCGCTCTACCGACCAGCCGGTTGGAGATATCGAGTTGCGGTCTTCGGCGCGTTTGCTCAACTCCGTAATTCCTACTTTTCGTCCATACACACAACACCTCGCAGAGTTCTCCTTCTGCCAGATATAGCGCGTGCCCCTTTGTTCGTGCACCATTTTGGCCTGTTTTTCGTACATCGCTTCGAAACCATGCGTCCGACGGTTTTGCGTCCCAAGTAGTGATGTTAGAACACCACCGTGGCTAAGTTTCGTCCATATACGCCAACTCCGTACAATGTCTCCATCACCCTGTTTTTGGGTGAAAACCCATTTCAGGGACTTAGCCGATTTTCACCCATTGCGGTGTCTATGGGGTGTTGGGAATCGCTCTACCGACCAGCCGGTTGGAGATATCGAGTTGCGGTCTTCGGCGCGTTTGCTCAACTCCGTAATGCCTACTTTTCGTCCATACACACAACACCTCGCAGAGTTCTCCTTCTGCCAGATATAGCGCGTGCCCCTTTGTTCGTGCACCATTTTGGCCTGTTTTTCGTACATCGCTTCGAAACCATGCGTCCGACGGTTTTGCGTCCCAAGTAGTGATGTTAGAACACCACCGTGGCTAAGTTTCGTCCATATACGCCAACTCCGTACAATGTCTCCATCACCCTGTTTTTGGGTGAAAACCCATTTCAGGGACTTAGCCGATTTTCACCCATTGCGGTGTCTATGGGGTGTTGGGAATCGCTCTACCGACCAGCCGGTTGGAGATATCGAGTTGCGGTCTTCGGCGCGTTTGCTCAACTCCGTAATGCCTACTTTTCGTCCATACACACAACACCTCGCAGAGTTCTCCTTCTGCCAGATATAGCGCGTGCCCCTTTGTTCGTGCACCATTTTGGCCTGTTTTTCGTACATCGCTTCTAAACCATGCGTCCGACGGTTTTGCGTCCCAAGTACCGATGTTAGAACACCACCGTGGCTAACTTTCGTCCATATACGCCAACTCCGTGCAATGTCTCCATCACCCTGTTTTTGGGTGAAAACCCATTTCTGGGACTTAGCCGATTTTCACCCATTGCGGTGTCTATGGGGTGTTGGGAATCGCTCTACCGACCAGCCGGTTGGAGATATCGAGTTGCGGTCTTCGGCGCGTTTGCTCAACTCCGTAATGCCTACTTTTCGTCCATACACACAACACCTCGCAGAGTTCTCCTTCTGCCAGATATAGCGCGTGCCCCTTTGTTCGTGCACCATTTTGGCCTGTTTTTCGTACATCGCTTCGAAACCATGCGTCCGACGGTTTTGCGTCCCAAGTACCGATGTTAGAACACCACCGTGGCTAACTTTCGTCCATATACGCCAACTCCGTACAACATCTCCATCACCCTGTTTTTGGGTGAAAACCCATTTCAGGGACTTAGCCGATTTTCACCCATTGCGGTGTCTATGGGGTGTTGGGAATCGCTCTACCGACCAGCCGGTTGGAGATATCGATTCCCGGTCTTGGGCGCGTTTGCTCAACTCCGTAATGCCTACTTTTCGTCCATACACACAACACCTCGCAGAGTTCTCCTTCTGCCAGATATAGCGCGTGCCCCTTTGTTCGTGCACCATTTTGGCCTGTTTTTCGTACATCGCTTCTAAACCATGCGTCCGACGGTTTTGCGTCCCAAGTACCGATGTTAGAACACCACCGTGGCTAACTTTCGTCCATATACGCCAACTCCGTGCAATGTCTCCATCACCCTGTTTTTGGGTGAAAACCCATTTCTGGGACTTAGCCGATTTTCACCCATTGCGGTGTCTATGGGGTGTTGGGAATCGCTCTACCGACCAGCCGGTTGGAGATATCGAGTTGCGGTCTTCGGCGCGTTTGCTCAACTCCGTAATGCCTACTTTTCGTCCATACACACAACACCTCGCAGAGTTCTCCTTCTGCCAGATATAGCGCGTGCCCCTTTGTTCGTGCACCATTTTGGCCTGTTTTTCGTACATCGCTTCGAAACCATGCGTCCGACGGTTTTGCGTCCCAAGTACCGATGTTAGAACACCACCGTGGCTAACTTTCGTCCATATACGCCAACTCCGTACAATGTCTCCATCACCCTGTTTTTGGGTGAAAACCCATTTCAGGGACTTAGCCGATTTTCACCCATTGCGGTGTCTATGGGGTGTTGGGAATCGCTCTACCGACCAGCCGGTTGGAGATATCGAGTTGCGGTCTTCGGCGCGTTTGCTCAACTCCGTAATGCCTACTTTTCGTCCATACACACAACACCTCGCAGAGTTCTCCTTCTGCCAGATATAGCGCGTGCCCCTTTGCTCGTGCACCGTTTTGGCCCGTTTTTCGCACATTGCCTCGAAACCATGCGTGCGACGGTTTTGCGTCCCAAGTACCGATGTTAGAACACCACCGTGGCTAACTTTCGTCCATATACGCCAACTCCGTGCAATGTCTCCATCACCCTGTTTTTGGGTGAAAACCCATTTCTGGGACTTAGCCGATTTTCACCCATTGCGGTGTCTATGGGGTGTTGGGAATCGCTCTACCGACCAGCCGGTTGGAGATATCGAGTTGCGGTCTTCGGCGCGTTTGCTCAACTCCGTAATGCCTACTTTTCGTCCATACACACAACACCTCGCAGAGTTCTCCTTCTGCCAGATATAGCGCGTGCCCCTTTGTTCGTGCACCATTTTGGCCTGTTTTTCGTACATCGCTTCGAAACCATGCGTCCGACGGTTTTGCGTCCCAAGTAGTGATGTTAGAACACCACCGTGGCTAAGTTTCGTCCATATACGCCAACTCCGTACAATGTCTCCATCACCCTGTTTTTGGGTGAAAACCCATTTCAGGGACTTAGCCGATTTTCACCCATTGCGGTGTCTATGGGGTGTTGGGAATCGCTCTACCGACCAGCCGGTTGGAGATATCGAGTTGCGGTCTTCGGCGCGTTTGCTCAACTCCGTAATGCCTACTTTTCGTCCATACACACAACACCTCGCAGAGTTCTCCTTCTGCCAGATATAGCGCGTGCCCCTTTGTTCGTGCACCATTTTGGCCTGTTTTTCGTACATCGCTTCTAAACCATGCGTGCGACGGTTTTGCGTTCCAAGTACCGATGTTAGAACACCACCGTGGCTAACTTTCGTCCATATACGCCAACTCCGTGCAATGTCTCCATCACCCTGTTTTTGGGTGAAAACCCATTTCTGGGACTTAGCCGATTTTCACCCATTGCGGTGTCTATGGGGTGTTGGGAATCGCTCTACCGACCAGCCGGTTGGAGATATCGAGTTGCGGTCTTCGGCGCGTTTGCTCAACTCCGTAATGCCTACTTTTCGTCCATACACACAACACCTCGCAGAGTTCTCCTTCTGCCAGATATAGCGCGTGCCCCTTTGTTCGTGCACCATTTTGGCCTGTTTTTCGTACATCGCTTCGAAACCATGCGTCCGACGGTTTTGCGTCCCAAGTAGTGATGTTAGAACACCACCGTGGCTAAGTTTCGTCCATATACGCCAACTCCGTACAATGTCTCCATCACCCTGTTTTTGGGTGAAAACCCATTTCAGGGACTTAGCCGATTTTCACCCATTGCGGTGTCTATGGGGTGTTGGGAATCGCTCTACCGACCAGCCGGTTGGAGATATCGAGTTGCGGTCTTCGGCGCGTTTGCTCAACTCCGTAATGCCTACTTTTCGTCCATACACACAACACCTCGCAGAGTTCTCCTTCTGCCAGATATAGCGCGTGCCCCTTTGTTCGTGCACCATTTTGGCCTGTTTTTCGTACATCGCTTCGAAACCATGCGTCCGACGGTTTTGCGTCCCAAGTACCGATGTTAGAACACCACCGTGGCTAACTTTCGTCCATATACGCCAACTCCGTGCAATGTCTCCATCACCCTGTTTTTGGGTAAAAACCCATTTCTGGGACTTAGCCGATTTTCACCCATTGCGGTGTCTATGGGGTGTTGGGAATCGCTCTACCGACCAGCCGGTTGGAGATATCGAGTTGCGGTCTTCGGCGCGTTTGCTCAACTCCGTAATGCCTACTTTTCGTCCATACACACAACACCTCGCAGAGTTCTCCTTCTGCCAGATATAGCGCGTGCCCCTTTGTTCGTGCACCATTTTGGCCCGTTTTTCGCACATTGCTTCGAAACCATGCGTCCGACGGTTTTGCGTCCCAAGTACCGATGTTAGAACACCACCGTGGCTAACTTTCGTCCATATACGCCAACTCCGTGCAATGTCTCCATCACCCTGTTTTTGGGTGAAAACCCATTTCTGGGACTTAGCCGATTTTCACCCATTGCGGTGTCTATGGGGTGTTGGGAATCGCTCTACCGACCAGCCGGTTGGAGATATCGAGTTGCGGTCTTCGGCGCGTTTGCTCAACTCCGTAATGCCTACTTTTCGTCCATACACACAACACCTCGCAGAGTTCTCCTTCTGCCAGATATAGCGCGTGCCCCTTTGTTCGTGCACCATTTTGGCCTGTTTTTCGTACATCGCTTCGAAACCATGCGTCCGACGGTTTTGCGTCCCAAGTACCGATGTTAGAACACCACCGTGGCTAACTTTCGTCCATATACGCCAACTCCGTACAATGTCTCCATCACCCTGTTTTTGGGTGAAAACCCATTTCAGGGACTTAGCCGATTTTCACCCATTGCGGTGTCTATGGGGTGTTGGGAATCGCTCTACCGACCAGCCGGTTGGAGATATCGAGTTGCGGTCTTCGGCGCGTTTGCTCAACTCCGTAATGCCTACTTTTCGTCCATACACACAACACCTCGCAGAGTTCTCCTTCTGCCAGATATAGCGCGTGCCCCTTTGCTCGTGCACCGTTTTGGCCCGTTTTTCGCACATTGCCTCGAAACCATGCGTGCGACGGTTTTGCGTCCCAAGTACCGATGTTAGAACTCCACCGTGGCTAACTTTCGTCCATATACGCCAACTCCGTGCAATGTCTCCATCACCCTGTTTTTGGGTGAAAACCCATTTCTGGGACTTAGCCGATTTTCACCCATTGCGGTGTCTATGGGGTGTTGGGAATCGCTCTACCGACCAGCCGGTTGGAGATATCGAGTTGCGGTCTTCGGCGCGTTTGCTCAACTCCGTAATGCCTACTTTTCGTCCATACACACAACACCTCGCAGAGTTCTCCTTCTGCCAGATATAGCGCGTGCCCCTTTGTTCGTGCACCATTTTGGCCTGTTTTTCGTACATCGCTTCGAAACCATGCGTCCGACGGTTTTGCGTCCCAAGTAGTGATGTTAGAACACCACCGTGGCTAAGTTTCGTCCATATACGCCAACTCCGTACAATGTCTCCATCACCCTGTTTTTGGGTGAAAACCCATTTCAGGGACTTAGCCGATTTTCACCCATTGCGGTGTCTATGGGGTGTTGGGAATCGCTCTACCGACCAGCCGGTTGGAGATATCGAGTTGCGGTCTTCGGCGCGTTTGCTCAACTCCGTAATGCCTACTTTTCGTCCATACACACAACACCTCGCAGAGTTCTCCTTCTGCCAGATATAGCGCGTGCCCCTTTTTTCGTGCACCGTTTTGGCCCGTTTTTCGCACATTGCTTCGAAACCATGCGTCCGACGGTTTTGCGTCCCAAGTACCGATGTTAGAACACCACCGTGGCTAACTTTCGTCCATATACGCCAACTCCGTGCAATGTCTCCATCACCCTGTTTTTGGGTGAAAACCCATTTCTGGGACTTAGCCGATTTTCACCCATTGCGGTGTCTATGGGGTGTTGGGAATCGCTCTACCGACCAGCCGGTTGGAGATATCGAGTTGCGGTCTTCGGCGCGTTTGCTCAACTCCGTAATGCCTACTTTTCGTCCATACACACAACACCTCGCAGAGTTCTCCTTCTGCCAGATATAGCGCGTGCCCCTTTGTTCGTGCACCATTTTGGCCTGTTTTTCGTACATCGCTTCGAAACCATGCGTCCGACGGTTTTGCGTCCCAAGTACCGATGTTAGAACACCACCGTGGCTAACTTTCGTCCATATACGCCAACTCCGTGCAATGTCTCCATCACCCTGTTTTTGGGTGAAAACCCATTTCTGGGACTTAGCCGATTTTCACCCATTGCGGTGTCTATGGGGTGTTGGGAATCGCTCTACCGACCAGCCGGTTGGAGATATCGAGTTGCGGTCTTCGGCGCGTTTGCTCAACTCCGTAATGCCTACTTTTCGTCCATACACACAACACCTCGCAGAGTTCTCCTTCTGCCAGATATAGCGCGTGCCCCTTTGTTCGTGCACCATTTTGGCCTGTTTTTCGTACATCGCTTCGAAACCATGCGTCCGACGGTTTTGCGTCCCAAGTAGTGATGTTAGAACACCACCGTGGCTAAGTTTCGTCCATATACGCCAACTCCGTACAATGTCTCCATCACCCTGTTTTTGGGTGAAAACCCATTTCAGGGACTTAGCCGATTTTCACCCATTGCGGTGTCTATGGGGTGTTGGGAATCGCTCTACCGACCAGCCGGTTGGAGATATCGAGTTGCGGTCTTCGGCGCGTTTGCTCAACTCCGTAATGCCTACTTTTCGTCCATACACACAACACCTCGCAGAGTTCTCCTTCTGCCAGATATAGCGCGTGCCCCTTTGTTCGTGCACCATTTTGGCCTGTTTTTCGTACATCGCTTCTAAACCATGCGTGCGACGGTTTTGCGTTCCAAGTACCGATGTTAGAACACCACCGTGGCTAACTTTCGTCCATATACGCCAACTCCGTGCAATGTCTCCATCACCCTGTTTTTGGGTGAAAACCCATTTCTGGGACTTAGCCGATTTTCACCCATTGCGGTGTCTATGGGGTGTTGGGAATCGCTCTACCGACCAGCCGGTTGGAGATATCGAGTTGCGGTCTTCGGCGCGTTTGCTCAACTCCGTAATGCCTACTTTTCGTCCATACACACAACACCTCGCAGAGTTCTCCTTCTGCCAGATATAGCGCGTGCCCCTTTGTTCGTGCACCATTTTGGCCTGTTTTTCGTACATCGCTTCGAAACCATGCGTCCGACGGTTTTGCGTCCCAAGTAGTGATGTTAGAACACCACCGTGGCTAAGTTTCGTCCATATACGCCAACTCCGTACAATGTCTCCATCACCCTGTTTTTGGGTGAAAACCCATTTCAGGGACTTAGCCGATTTTCACCCATTGCGGTGTCTATGGGGTGTTGGGAATCGCTCTACCGACCAGCCGGTTGGAGATATCGAGTTGCGGTCTTCGGCGCGTTTGCTCAACTCCGTAATGCCTACTTTTCGTCCATACACACAACACCTCGCAGAGTTCTCCTTCTGCCAGATATAGCGCGTGCCCCTTTGTTCGTGCACCATTTTGGCCTGTTTTTCGTACATCGCTTCGAAACCATGCGTCCGACGGTTTTGCGTCCCAAGTACCGATGTTAGAACACCACCGTGGCTAACTTTCGTCCATATACGCCAACTCCGTGCAATGTCTCCATCACCCTGTTTTTGGGTAAAAACCCATTTCTGGGACTTAGCCGATTTTCACCCATTGCGGTGTCTATGGGGTGTTGGGAATCGCTCTACCGACCAGCCGGTTGGAGATATCGAGTTGCGGTCTTCGGCGCGTTTGCTCAACTCCGTAATGCCTACTTTTCGTCCATACACACAACACCTCGCAGAGTTCTCCTTCTGCCAGATATAGCGCGTGCCCCTTTGTTCGTGCACCATTTTGGCCCGTTTTTCGCACATTGCTTCGAAACCATGCGTCCGACGGTTTTGCGTCCCAAGTACCGATGTTAGAACACCACCGTGGCTAACTTTCGTCCATATACGCCAACTCCGTGCAATGTCTCCATCACCCTGTTTTTGGGTGAAAACCCATTTCTGGGACTTAGCCGATTTTCACCCATTGCGGTGTCTATGGGGTGTTGGGAATCGCTCTACCGACCAGCCGGTTGGAGATATCGAGTTGCGGTCTTCGGCGCGTTTGCTCAACTCCGTAATGCCTACTTTTCGTCCATACACACAACACCTCGCAGAGTTCTCCTTCTGCCAGATATAGCGCGTGCCCCTTTGTTCGTGCACCATTTTGGCCTGTTTTTCGTACATCGCTTCGAAACCATGCGTCCGACGGTTTTGCGTCCCAAGTACCGATGTTAGAACACCACCGTGGCTAACTTTCGTCCATATACGCCAACTCCGTACAATGTCTCCATCACCCTGTTTTTGGGTGAAAACCCATTTCAGGGACTTAGCCGATTTTCACCCATTGCGGTGTCTATGGGGTGTTGGGAATCGCTCTACCGACCAGCCGGTTGGAGATATCGAGTTGCGGTCTTCGGCGCGTTTGCTCAACTCCGTAATGCCTACTTTTCGTCCATACACACAACACCTCGCAGAGTTCTCCTTCTGCCAGATATAGCGCGTGCCCCTTTGCTCGTGCACCGTTTTGGCCCGTTTTTCGCACATTGCCTCGAAACCATGCGTGCGACGGTTTTGCGTCCCAAGTACCGATGTTAGAACTCCACCGTGGCTAACTTTCGTCCATATACGCCAACTCCGTGCAATGTCTCCATCACCCTGTTTTTGGGTGAAAACCCATTTCTGGGACTTAGCCGATTTTCACCCATTGCGGTGTCTATGGGGTGTTGGGAATCGCTCTACCGACCAGCCGGTTGGAGATATCGAGTTGCGGTCTTCGGCGCGTTTGCTCAACTCCGTAATGCCTACTTTTCGTCCATACACACAACACCTCGCAGAGTTCTCCTTCTGCCAGATATAGCGCGTGCCCCTTTGTTCGTGCACCATTTTGGCCTGTTTTTCGTACATCGCTTCGAAACCATGCGTCCGACGGTTTTGCGTCCCAAGTAGTGATGTTAGAACACCACCGTGGCTAAGTTTCGTCCATATACGCCAACTCCGTACAATGTCTCCATCACCCTGTTTTTGGGTGAAAACCCATTTCAGGGACTTAGCCGATTTTCACCCATTGCGGTGTCTATGGGGTGTTGGGAATCGCTCTACCGACCAGCCGGTTGGAGATATCGAGTTGCGGTCTTGGGCGCGTTTGCTCAACTCCGTAATGCCTACTTTTCGTCCATACACACAACACCTCGCAGAGTTCTCCTTCTGCCAGATATAGCGCGTGCCCCTTTTTTCGTGCACCGTTTTGGCCCGTTTTTCGCACATTGCTTCGAAACCATGCGTCCGACGGTTTTGCGTCCCAAGTACCGATGTTAGAACACCACCGTGGCTAACTTTCGTCCATATACGCCAACTCCGTGCAATGTCTCCATCACCCTGTTTTTGGGTGAAAACCCATTTCTGGGACTTAGCCGATTTTCACCCATTGCGGTGTCTATGGGGTGTTGGGAATCGCTCTACCGACCAGCCGGTTGGAGATATCGAGTTGCGGTCTTCGGCGCGTTTGCTCAACTCCGTAATGCCTACTTTTCGTCCATACACACAACACCTCGCAGAGTTCTCCTTCTGCCAGATATAGCGCGTGCCCCTTTGTTCGTGCACCATTTTGGCCTGTTTTTCGTACATCGCTTCGAAACCATGCGTCCGACGGTTTTGCGTCCCAAGTAGTGATGTTAGAACACCACCGTGGCTAAGTTTCGTCCATATACGCCAACTCCGTGCAATGTCTCCATCACCCTGTTTTTGGGTGAAAACCCATTTCTGGGACTTAGCCGATTTTCACCCATTGCGGTGTCTATGGGGTGTTGGGAATCGCTCTACCGACCAGCCGGTTGGAGATATCGAGTTGCGGTCTTCGGCGCGTTTGCTCAACTCCGTAATGCCTACTTTTCGTCCATACACACAACACCTCGCAGAGTTCTCCTTCTGCCAGATATAGCGCGTGCCCCTTTGTTCGTGCACCATTTTGGCCTGTTTTTCGTACATCGCTTCGAAACCATGCGTCCGACGGTTTTGCGTCCCAAGTAGTGATGTTAGAACACCACCGTGGCTAAGTTTCGTCCATATACGCCAACTCCGTACAATGTCTCCATCACCCTGTTTTTGGGTGAAAACCCATTTCAGGGACTTAGCCGATTTTCACCCATTGCGGTGTCTATGGGGTGTTGGGAATCGCTCTACCGACCAGCCGGTTGGAGATATCGAGTTGCGGTCTTCGGCGCGTTTGCTCAACTCCGTAATGCCTACTTTTCGTCCATACACACAACACCTCGCAGAGTTCTCCTTCTGCCAGATATAGCGCGTGCCCCTTTGTTCGTGCACCATTTTGGCCTGTTTTTCGTACATCGCTTCGAAACCATGCGTCCGACGGTTTTGCGTCCCAAGTACCGATGTTAGAACACCACCGTGGCTAACTTTCGTCCATATACGCCAACTCCGTGCAATGTCTCCATCACCCTGTTTTTGGGTGAAAACCCATTTCTGGGACTTAGCCGATTTTCACCCATTGCGGTGTCTATGGGGTGTTGGGAATCGCTCTACCGACCAGCCGGTTGGAGATATCGAGTTGCGGTCTTCGGCGCGTTTGCTCAACTCCGTAATGCCTACTTTTCGTCCATACACACAACACCTCGCAGAGTTCTCCTTCTGCCAGATATAGCGCGTGCCCCTTTGTTCGTGCACCATTTTGGCCTGTTTTTCGTACATCGCTTCGAAACCATGCGTCCGACGGTTTTGCGTCCCAAGTAGTGATGTTAGAACACCACCGTGGCTAAGTTTCGTCCATATACGCCAACTCCGTACAATGTCTCCATCACCCTGTTTTTGGGTGAAAACCCATTTCAGGGACTTAGCCGATTTTCACCCATTGCGGTGTCTATGGGGTGTTGGGAATCGCTCTACCGACCAGCCGGTTGGAGATATCGAGTTGCGGTCTTCGGCGCGTTTGCTCAACTCCGTAATGCCTACTTTTCGTCCATACACACAACACCTCGCAGAGTTCTCCTTCTGCCAGATATAGCGCGTGCCCCTTTGCTCGTGCACCGTTTTGGCCCGTTTTTCGCACATTGCCTCGAAACCATGCGTCCGACGGTTTTGCGTCCCAAGTAGTGATGTTAGAACACCACCGTGGCTAAGTTTCGTCCATATACGCCAACTCCGTACAATGTCTCCATCACCCTGTTTTTGGGTGAAAACCCATTTCAGGGACTTAGCCGATTTTCACCCATTGCGGTGTCTATGGGGTGTTGGGAATCGCTCTACCGACCAGCCGGATGGAGATATCGAGTTGCGGTCTTCGGCGCGTTTGCTCAACTCCGTAATGCCTACTTTTCGTCCATACACACAACACCTCGCAGAGTTCTCCTTCTGCCAGATATAGCGCGTGCCCCTTTGTTCGTGCACCATTTTGGCCTGTTTTTCGTACATCGCTTCTAAACCATGCGTGCGACGGTTTTGCGTTCCAAGTACCGATGTTAGAACACCACCGTGGCTAACTTTCGTCCATATACGCCAACTCCGTGCAATGTCTCCATCACCCTGTTTTTGGGTGAAAACCCATTTCTGGGACTTAGCCGATTTTCACCCATTGCGGTGTCTATGGGGTGTTGGGAATCGCTCTACCGACCAGCCGGTTGGAGATATCGAGTTGCGGTCTTCGGCGCGTTTGCTCAACTCCGTAATGCCTACTTTTCGTCCATACACACAACACCTCGCAGAGTTCTCCTTCTGCCAGATATAGCGCGTGCCCCTTTGCTCGTGCACCGTTTTGGCCCGTTTTTCGCACATTGCCTCGAAACCATGCGTGCGACGGTTTTGCGTCCCAAGTACCGATGTTAGAACACCACCGTGGCTAACTTTCGTCCATATACGCCAACTCCGTGCAATGTCTCCATCACCCTGTTTTTGGGTGAAAACCCATTTCTGGGACTTAGCCGATTTTCACCCATTACGGTGTCTATGGGGTGTTGGGAATCGCTCTACCGACCAGCCGGTTGGAGATATCGAGTTGCGGTCTTCGGCGCGTTTGCTCAACTCCGTAATGCCTACTTTTCGTCCATACACACAACACCTCGCAGAGTTCTCCTTCTGCCAGATATAGCGCGTGCCCCTTTGCTCGTGCACCGTTTTGGCCCGTTTTTCGCACATTGCCTCGAAACCATGCGTGCGACGGTTTTGCGTCCCAAGTACCGATGTTAGAACACCACCGTGGCTAACTTTCGTCCATATACGCCAACTCCGTGCAATGTCTCCATCACCCTGTTTTTGGGTGAAAACCCATTTCTGGGACTTAGCCGATTTTCACCCATTGCGGTGTCTATGGGGTGTTGGGAATCGCTCTACCGACCAGCCGGTTGGAGATATCGAGTTGCGGTCTTCGGCGCGTTTGCTCAACTCCGTAATGCCTACTTTTCGTCCATACACACAACACCTCGCAGAGTTCTCCTTCTGCCAGATATAGCGCGTGCCCCTTTGTTCGTGCACCATTTTGGCCTGTTTTTCGTACATCGCTTCGAAACCATGCGTCCGACGGTTTTGCGTCCCAAGTAGTGATGTTAGAACACCACCGTGGCTAAGTTTCGTCCATATACGCCAACTCCGTACAATGTCTCCATCACCCTGTTTTTGGGTGAAAACCCATTTCAGGGACTTAGCCGATTTTCACCCATTGCGGTGTCTATGGGGTGTTGGGAATCGCTCTACCGACCAGCCGGTTGGAGATATCGAGTTGCGGTCTTCGGCGCGTTTGCTCAACTCCGTAATGCCTACTTTTCGTCCATACACACAACACCTCGCAGAGTTCTCCTTCTGCCAGATATAGCGCGTGCACCATTTTGGCCTGTTTTTCGTACATCGCTTCTAAACCATGCGTGCGACGGTTTTGCGTTCCAAGTACCGATGTTAGAACACCACCGTGGCTAACTTTCGTCCATATACGCCAACTCCGTGCAATGTCTCCATCACCCTGTTTTTGGGTGAAAACCCATTTCTGGGACTTAGCCGATTTTCACCCATTGCGGTGTCTATGGGGTGTTGGGAATCGCTCTACCGACCAGCCGGTTGGAGATATCGAGTTGCGGTCTTCGGCGCGTTTGCTCAACTCCGTAATGCCTACTTTTCGTCCATACACACAACACCTCGCAGAGTTCTCCTTCTGCCAGATATAGCGCGTGCCCCTTTGTTCGTGCACCATTTTGGCCTGTTTTTCGTACATCGCTTCTAAACCATGCGTGCGACGGTTTTGCGTTCCAAGTACCGATGTTAGAACACCACCGTGGCTAACTTTCGTCCATATACGCCAACTCCGTGCAATGTCTCCATCACCCTGTTTTTGGGTGAAAACCCATTTCTGGGACTTAGCCGATTTTCACCCATTGCGGTGTCTATGGGGTGTTGGGAATCGCTCTACCGACCAGCCGGTTGGAGATATCGAGTTGCGGTCTTCGGCGCGTTTGCTCAACTCCGTAATGCCTACTTTTCGTCCATACACACAACACCTCGCAGAGTTCTCCTTCTGCCAGATATAGCGCGTGCCCCTTTGTTCGTGCACCATTTTGGCCTGTTTTTCGTACATCGCTTCGAAACCATGCGTCCGACGGTTTTGCGTCCCAAGTAGTGATGTTAGAACACCACCGTGGCTAACTTTCGTCCATATACGCCAACTCCGTACAATGTCTCCATCACCCTGTTTTTGGGTGAAAACCCATTTCAGGGACTTAGCCGATTTTCACCCATTGCGGTGTCTATGGGGTGTTGGGAATCGCTCTACCGACCAGCCGGTTGGAGATATCGAGTTGCGGTCTTCGGCGCATTTGCTCAACTCCGTAATGCCTACTTTTCGTCCATACACACAACACCTCGCAGAGTTCTCCTTCTGCCAGATATAGCGCGTGCCCCTTTGCTCGTGCACCGTTTTGGCCCGTTTTTCGCACATTGCCTCGAAACCATGCGTCCGACGGTTTTGCGTCCCAAGTAGTGATGTTAGAACACCACCGTGGCTAAGTTTCGTCCATATACGCCAACTCCGTACAATGTCTCCATCACCCTGTTTTTGGGTGAAAACCCATTTCAGGGACTTAGCCGATTTTCACCCATTGCGGTGTCTATGGGGTGTTGGGAATCGCTCTACCGACCAGCCGGTTGGAGATATCGAGTTGCGGTCTTCGGCGCGTTTGCTCAACTCCGTAATGCCTACTTTTCGTCCATACACACAACACCTCGCAGAGTTCTCCTTCTGCCAGATATAGCGCGTGCCCCTTTGTTCGTGCACCATTTTGGCCTGTTTTTCGTACATCGCTTCTAAACCATGCGTGCGACGGTTTTGCGTTCCAAGTACCGATGTTAGAACACCACCGTGGCTAACTTTCGTCCATATACGCCAACTCCGTGCAATGTCTCCATCACCCTGTTTTTGGGTGAAAACCCATTTCTGGGACTTAGCCGATTTTCACCCATTGCGGTGTCTATGGGGTGTTGGGAATCGCTCTACCGACCAGCCGGTTGGAGATATCGAGTTGCGGTCTTCGGCGCGTTTGCTCAACTCCGTAATGCCTACTTTTCGTCCATACACACAACACCTCGCAGAGTTCTCCTTCTGCCAGATATAGCGCGTGCCCCTTTGCTCGTGCACCGTTTTGGCCCGTTTTTCGCACATTGCCTCGAAACCATGCGTGCGACGGTTTTGCGTCCCAAGTACCGATGTTAGAACACCACCGTGGCTAACTTTCGTCCATATACGCCAACTCCGTGCAATGTCTCCATCACCCTGTTTTTGGGTGAAAACCCATTTCTGGGACTTAGCCGATTTTCACCCATTACGGTGTCTATGGGGTGTTGGGAATCGCTCTACCGACCAGCCGGTTGGAGATATCGAGTTGCGGTCTTCGGCGCGTTTGCTCAACTCCGTAATGCCTACTTTTCGTCCATACACACAACACCTCGCAGAGTTCTCCTTCTGCCAGATATAGCGCGTGCCCCTTTGCTCGTGCACCGTTTTGGCCCGTTTTTCGCACATTGCCTCGAAACCATGCGTGCGACGGTTTTGCGTTCCAAGTACCGATGTTAGAACACCACCGTGGCTAACTTTCGTCCATATACGCCAACTCCGTGCAATGTCTCCATCACCCTGTTTTTGGGTGAAAACCCATTTCTGGGACTTAGCCGATTTTCACCCATTGCGGTGTCTATGGGGTGTTGGGAATCGCTCTA
Source organism: Anopheles nili (assembly GCF_943737925.1). Lineage (NCBI taxonomy): Eukaryota > Metazoa > Arthropoda > Insecta > Diptera > Culicidae > Anopheles > Anopheles nili. The sequence goes on from NW_026525520.1 coordinate 268,708, forward strand.
CCGACCAGCCGGTTGGAGATATCGAGTTGCGGTCTTCGGCGCGTTTGCTCAACTCCGTAATGCCTACTTTTCGTCCATACACACAACACCTCGCAGAGTTCTCCTTCTGCCAGATATAGCGCGTGCCCCTTTGTTCGTGCACCATTTTGGCCTGTTTTTCGTACATCGCTTCGAAACCATGCGTCCGACGGTTTTGCGTCCCAAGTAGTGATGTTAGAACACCACCGTGGCTAAGTTTCGTCCATATACGCCAACTCCGTACAATGTCTCCATCACCCTGTTTTTGGGTGAAAACCCATTTCAGGGACTTAGCCGATTTTCACCCATTGCGGTGTCTATGGGGTGTTGGGAATCGCTCTACCGACCAGCCGGTTGGAGATATCGAGTTGCGGTCTTCGGCGCGTTTGCTCAACTCCGTAATGCCTACTTTTCGTCCATACACACAACACCTCGCAGAGTTCTCCTTCTGCCAGATATAGCGCGTGCCCCTTTGTTCGTGCACCATTTTGGCCTGTTTTTCGTACATCGCTTCTAAACCATGCGTGCGACGGTTTTGCGTTCCAAGTACCGATGTTAGAACACCACCGTGGCTAACTTTCGTCCATATACGCCAACTCCGTGCAATGTCTCCATCACCCTGTTTTTGGGTGAAAACCCATTTCTGGGACTTAGCCGATTTTCACCCATTGCGGTGTCTATGGGGTGTTGGGAATCGCTCTACCGACCAGCCGGTTGGAGATATCGAGTTGCGGTCTTCGGCGCGTTTGCTCAACTCCGTAATGCCTACTTTTCGTCCATACACACAACACCTCGCAGAGTTCTCCTTCTGCCAGATATAGCGCGTGCCCCTTTGTTCGTGCACCATTTTGGCCTGTTTTTCGTACATCGCTTCTAAACCATGCGTGCGACGGTTTTGCGTTCCAAGTACCGATGTTAGAACACCACCGTGGCTAACTTTCGTCCATATACGCCAACTCCGTGCAATGTCTCCATCACCCTGTTTTTGGGTGAAAACCCATTTCTGGGACTTAGCCGATTTTCACCCATTGCGGTGTCTATGGGGTGTTGGGAATCGCTCTACCGACCAGCCGGTTGGAGATATCGAGTTGCGGTCTTCGGCGCGTTTGCTCAACTCCGTAATGCCTACTTTTCGTCCATACACACAACACCTCGCAGAGTTCTCCTTCTGCCAGATATAGCGCGTGCCCCTTTGTTCGTGCACCATTTTGGCCTGTTTTTCGTACATCGCTTCTAAACCATGCGTGCGACGGTTTTGCGTTCCAAGTACCGATGTTAGAACACCACCGTGGCTAACTTTCGTCCATATACGCCAACTCCGTGCAATGTCTCCATCACCCTGTTTTTGGGTGAAAACCCATTTCTGGGACTTAGCCGATTTTCACCCATTGCGGTGTCTATGGGGTGTTGGGAATCGCTCTACCGACCAGCCGGTTGGAGATATCGAGTTGCGGTCTTCGGCGCGTTTGCTCAACTCCGTAATGCCTACTTTTCGTCCATACACACAACACCTCGCAGAGTTCTCCTTCTGCCAGATATAGCGCGTGCCCCTTTGTTCGTGCACCATTTTGGCCTGTTTTTCGTACATCGCTTCGAAACCATGCGTCCGACGGTTTTGCGTCCCAAGTAGTGATGTTAGAACACCACCGTGGCTAAGTTTCGTCCATATACGCCAACTCCGTACAATGTCTCCATCACCCTGTTTTTGGGTGAAAACCCATTTCAGGGACTTAGCCGATTTTCACCCATTGCGGTGTCTATGGGGTGTTGGGAATCGCTCTACCGACCAGCCGGTTGGAGATATCGAGTTGCGGTCTTCGGCGCGTTTGCTCAACTCCGTAATGCCTACTTTTCGTCCATACACACAACACCTCGCAGAGTTCTCCTTCTGCCAGATATAGCGCGTGCCCCTTTGTTCGTGCACCATTTTGGCCTGTTTTTCGTACATCGCTTCGAAACCATGCGTCCGACGGTTTTGCGTCCCAAGTACCGATGTTAGAACACCACCGTGGCTAACTTTCGTCCATATACGCCAACTCCGTGCAATGTCTCCATCACCCTGTTTTTGGGTAAAAACCCATTTCTGGGACTTAGCCGATTTTCACCCATTGCGGTGTCTATGGGGTGTTGGGAATCGCTCTACCGACCAGCCGGTTGGAGATATCGAGTTGCGGTCTTCGGCGCGTTTGCTCAACTCCGTAATGCCTACTTTTCGTCCATACACACAACACCTCGCAGAGTTCTCCTTCTGCCAGATATAGCGCGTGCCCCTTTGTTCGTGCACCATTTTGGCCTGTTTTTCGTACATCGCTTCGAAACCATGCGTCCGACGGTTTTGCGTCCCAAGTACCGATGTTAGAACACCACCGTGGCTAACTTTCGTCCATATACGCCAACTCCGTACAATGTCTCCATCACCCTGTTTTTGGGTGAAAACCCATTTCAGGGACTTAGCCGATTTTCACCCATTGCGGTGTCTATGGGGTGTTGGGAATCGCTCTACCGACCAGCCGGTTGGAGATATCGAGTTGCGGTCTTCGGCGCGTTTGCTCAACTCCGTAATGCCTACTTTTCGTCCATACACACAACACCTCGCAGAGTTCTCCTTCTGCCAGATATAGCGCGTGCCCCTTTGCTCGTGCACCGTTTTGGCCCGTTTTTCGCACATTGCCTCGAAACCATGCGTGCGACGGTTTTGCGTCCCAAGTACCGATGTTAGAACACCACCGTGGCTAACTTTCGTCCATATACGCCAACTCCGTGCAATGTCTCCATCACCCTGTTTTTGGGTGAAAACCCATTTCTGGGACTTAGCCGATTTTCACCCATTGCGGTGTCTATGGGGTGTTGGGAATCGCTCTACCGACCAGCCGGTTGGAGATATCGAGTTGCGGTCTTCGGCGCGTTTGCTCAACTCCGTAATGCCTACTTTTCGTCCATACACACAACACCTCGCAGAGTTCTCCTTCTGCCAGATATAGCGCGTGCCCCTTTGTTCGTGCACCATTTTGGCCTGTTTTTCGTACATCGCTTCGAAACCATGCGTCCGACGGTTTTGCGTCCCAAGTAGTGATGTTAGAACACCACCGTGGCTAAGTTTCGTCCATATACGCCAACTCCGTACAATGTCTCCATCACCCTGTTTTTGGATGAAAACCCATTTCAGGGACTTAGCCGATTTTCACCCATTGCGGTGTCTATGGGGTGTTGGGAATCGCTCTACCGACCAGCCGGTTGGAGATATCGAGTTGCGGTCTTCGGCGCGTTTGCTCAACTCCGTAATGCCTACTTTTCGTCCATACACACAACACCTCGCAGAGTTCTCCTTCTGCCAGATATAGCGCGTGCCCCTTTGCTCGTGCACCGTTTTGGCCCGTTTTTCGCACATTGCCTCGAAACCATGCGTGCGACGGTTTTGCGTCCCAAGTACCGATGTTAGAACACCACCGTGGCTAACTTTCGTCCATATACGCCAACTCCGTGCAATGTCTCCATCACCCTGTTTTTGGGTGAAAACCCATTTCTGGGACTTAGCCGATTTTCACCCATTGCGGTGTCTATGGGGTGTTGGGAATCGCTCTACCGACCAGCCGGTTGGAGATATCGAGTTGCGGTCTTCGGCGCGTTTGCTCAACTCCGTAATGCCTACTTTTCGTCCATACACACAACACCTCGCAGAGTTCTCCTTCTGCCAGATATAGCGCGTGCCCCTTTGTTCGTGCACCATTTTGGCCTGTTTTTCGTACATCGCTTCGAAACCATGCGTCCGACGGTTTTGCGTCCCAAGTAGTGATGTTAGAACACCACCGTGGCTAAGTTTCGTCCATATACGCCAACTCCGTACAATGTCTCCATCACCCTGTTTTTGGGTGAAAACCCATTTCAGGGACTTAGCCGATTTTCACCCATTGCGGTGTCTATGGGGTGTTGGGAATCGCTCTACCGACCAGCCGGTTGGAGATATCGAGTTGCGGTCTTCGGCGCGTTTGCTCAACTCCGTAATGCCTACTTTTCGTCCATACACACAACACCTCGCAGAGTTCTCCTTCTGCCAGATATAGCGCGTGCCCCTTTGCTCGTGCACCGTTTTGGCCCGTTTTTCGCACATTGCCTCGAAACCATGCGTGCGACGGTTTTGCGTCCCAAGTACCGATGTTAGAACACCACCGTGGCTAACTTTCGTCCATATACGCCAACTCCGTGCAATGTCTCCATCACCCTGTTTTTGGGTGAAAACCCATTTCTGGGACTTAGCCGATTTTCACCCATTGCGGTGTCTATGGGGTGTTGGGAATCGCTCTACCGACCAGCCGGTTGGAGATATCGAGTTGCGGTCTTCGGCGCGTTTGCTCAACTCCGTAATGCCTACTTTTCGTCCATACACACAACACCTCGCAGAGTTCTCCTTCTGCCAGATATAGCGCGTGCCCCTTTGTTCGTGCACCATTTTGGCCTGTTTTTCGTACATCGCTTCGAAACCATGCGTGCGACGGTTTTGCGTTCCAAGTACCGATGTTAGAACACCACCGTGGCTAACTTTCGTCCATATACGCCAACTCCGTGCAATGTCTCCATCACCCTGTTTTTGGGTGAAAACCCATTTCTGGGACTTAGCCGATTTTCACCCATTGCGGTGTCTATGGGGTGTTGGGAATCGCTCTACCGACCAGCCGGTTGGAGATATCGAGTTGCGGTCTTCGGCGCGTTTGCTCAACTCCGTAATGCCTACTTTTCGTCCATACACACAACACCTCGCAGAGTTCTCCTTCTGCCAGATATAGCGCGTGCCCCTTTGTTCGTGCACCATTTTGGCCTGTTTTTCGTACATCGCTTCGAAACCATGCGTCCGACGGTTTTGCGTCCCAAGTAGTGATGTTAGAACACCACCGTGGCTAAGTTTCGTCCATATACGCCAACTCCGTGCAATGTCTCCATCACCCTGTTTTTGGGTGAAAACCCATTTCTGGGACTTAGCCGATTTTCACCCATTGCGGTGTCTATGGGGTGTTGGGAATCGCTCTACCGACCAGCCGGTTGGAGATATCGAGTTGCGGTCTTCGGCGCGTTTGCTCAACTCCGTAATGCCTACTTTTCGTCCATACACACAACACCTCGCAGAGTTCTCCTTCTGCCAGAGATAGCGCGTGCCCCTTTGTTCGTGCACCATTTTGGCCTGTTTTTCGTACATCGCTTCGAAACCATGCGTCCGACGGTTTTGCGTCCCAAGTAGTGATGTTAGAACACCACCGTGGCTAAGTTTCGTCCATATACGCCAACTCCGTACAATGTCTCCATCACCCTGTTTTTGGGTGAAAACCCATTTCAGGGACTTAGCCGATTTTCACCCATTGCGGTGTCTATGGGGTGTTGGGAATCGCTCTACCGACCAGCCGGTTGGAGATATCGAGTTGCGGTCTTCGGCGCGTTTGCTCAACTCCGTAATGCCTACTTTTCGTCCATACACACAACACCTCGCAGAGTTCTCCTTCTGCCAGATATAGCGCGTGCCCCTTTGTTCGTGCACCATTTTGGCCTGTTTTTCGTACATCGCTTCGAAACCATGCGTCCGACGGTTTTGCGTCCCAAGTAGTGATGTTAGAACACCACCGTGGCTAAGTTTCGTCCATATACGCCAACTCCGTACAATGTCTCCATCACCCTGTTTTTGGGTGAAAACCCATTTCAGGGACTTAGCCGATTTTCACCCATTGCGGTGTCTATGGGGTGTTGGGAATCGCTCTACCGACCAGCCGGTTGGAGATATCGAGTTGCGGTCTTCGGCGCGTTTGCTCAACTCCGTAATGCCTACTTTTCGTCCATACACACAACACCTCGCAGAGTTCTCCTTCTGCCAGATATAGCGCGTGCACCATTTTGGCCTGTTTTTCGTACATCGCTTCTAAACCATGCGTGCGACGGTTTTGCGTTCCAAGTACCGATGTTAGAACACCACCGTGGCTAACTTTCGTCCATATACGCCAACTCCGTGCAATGTCTCCATCACCCTGTTTTTGGGTGAAAACCCATTTCTGGGACTTAGCCGATTTTCACCCATTGCGGTGTCTATGGGGTGTTGGGAATCGCTCTACCGACCAGCCGGTTGGAGATATCGAGTTGCGGTCTTCGGCGCGTTTGCTCAACTCCGTAATGCCTACTTTTCGTCCATACACACAACACCTCGCAGAGTTCTCCTTCTGCCAGATATAGCGCGTGCCCCTTTGCTCGTGCACCGTTTTGGCCCGTTTTTCGCACATTGCCTCGAAACCATGCGTGCGACGGTTTTGCGTCCCAAGTAGTGATGTTAGAACACCACCGTGGCTAAGTTTCGTCCATATACGCCAACTCCGTACAATGTCTCCATCACCCTGTTTTTGGGTGAAAACCCATTTCAGGGACTTAGCCGATTTTCACCCATTGCGGTGTCTATGGGGTGTTGGGAATCGCTCTACCGACCAGCCGGTTGGAGATATCGAGTTGCGGTCTTCGGCGCGTTTGCTCAACTCCGTAATGCCTACTTTTCGTCCATACACACAACACCTCGCAGAGTTCTCCTTCTGCCAGATATAGCGCGTGCCCCTTTGTTCGTGCACCATTTTGGCCTGTTTTTCGTACATCGCTTCGAAACCATGCGTCCGACGGTTTTGCGTCCCAAGTAGTGATGTTAGAACACCACCGTGGCTAAGTTTCGTCCATATACGCCAACTCCGTACAATGTCTCCATCACCCTGTTTTTGGGTGAAAACCCATTTCTGGGACTTAGCCGATTTTCACCCATTGCGGTGTCTATGGGGTGTTGGGAATCGCTCTACCGACCAGCCGGTTGGAGATATCGAGTTGCGGTCTTCGGCGCGTTTGCTCAACTCCGTAATGCCTACTTTTCGTCCATACACACAACACCTCGCAGAGTTCTCCTTCTGCCAGATATAGCGCGTGCCCCTTTGTTCGTGCACCATTTTGGCCTGTTTTTCGTACATCGCTTCGAAACCATGCGTCCGACGGTTTTGCGTCCCAAGTAGTGATGTTAGAACACCACCGTGGCTAAGTTTCGTCCATATACGCCAACTCCGTGCAATGTCTCCATCACCCTGTTTTTGGGTGAAAACCCATTTCTGGGACTTAGCCGATTTTCACCCATTGCGGTGTCTATGGGGTGTTGGGAATCGCTCTACCGACCAGCCGGTTGGAGATATCGAGTTGCGGTCTTCGGCGCGTTTGCTCAACTCCGTAATGCCTACTTTTCGTCCATACACACAACACCTCGCAGAGTTCTCCTTCTGCCAGATATAGCGCGTGCCCCTTTGTTCGTGCACCATTTTGGCCTGTTTTTCGTACATCGCTTCGAAACCATGCGTGCGACGGTTTTGCGTTCCAAGTACCGATGTTAGAACACCACCGTGGCTAACTTTCGTCCATATACGCCAACTCCGTGCAATGTCTCCATCACCCTGTTTTTGGGTGAAAACCCATTTCTGGGACTTAGCCGATTTTCACCCATTGCGGTGTCTATGGGGTGTTGGGAATCGCTCTACCGACCAGCCGGTTGGAGATATCGAGTTGCGGTCTTCGGCGCGTTTGCTCAACTCCGTAATGCCTACTTTTCGTCCATACACACAACACCTCGCAGAGTTCTCCTTCTGCCAGATATAGCGCGTGCCCCTTTGTTCGTGCACCATTTTGGCCTGTTTTTCGTACATCGCTTCGAAACCATGCGTCCGACGGTTTTGCGTCCCAAGTAGTGATGTTAGAACACCACCGTGGCTAAGTTTCGTCCATATACGCCAACTCCGTACAATGTCTCCATCACCCTGTTTTTGGGTGAAAACCCATTTCAGGGACTTAGCCGATTTTCACCCATTGCGGTGTCTATGGGGTGTTGGGAATCGCTCTACCGACCAGCCGGTTGGAGATATCGAGTTGCGGTCTTCGGCGCGTTTGCTCAACTCCGTAATGCCTACTTTTCGTCCATACACACAACACCTCGCAGAGTTCTCCTTCTGCCAGATATAGCGCGTGCACCATTTTGGCCTGTTTTTCGTACATCGCTTCTAAACCATGCGTGCGACGGTTTTGCGTTCCAAGTACCGATGTTAGAACACCACCGTGGCTAACTTTCGTCCATATACGCCAACTCCGTGCAATGTCTCCATCACCCTGTTTTTGGGTGAAAACCCATTTCTGGGACTTAGCCGATTTTCACCCATTGCGGTGTCTATGGGGTGTTGGGAATCGCTCTACCGACCAGCCGGTTGGAGATATCGAGTTGCGGTCTTCGGCGCGTTTGCTCAACTCCGTAATGCCTACTTTTCGTCCATACACACAACACCTCGCAGAGTTCTCCTTCTGCCAGATATAGCGCGTGCCCCTTTGTTCGTGCACCATTTTGGCCTGTTTTTCGTACATCGCTTCTAAACCATGCGTGCGACGGTTTTGCGTTCCAAGTACCGATGTTAGAACACCACCGTGGCTAACTTTCGTCCATATACGCCAACTCCGTGCAATGTCTCCATCACCCTGTTTTTGGGTGAAAACCCATTTCTGGGACTTAGCCGATTTTCACCCATTGCGGTGTCTATGGGGTGTTGGGAATCGCTCTACCGACCAGCCGGTTGGAGATATCGAGTTGCGGTCTTCGGCGCGTTTGCTCAACTCCGTAATGCCTACTTTTCGTCCATACACACAACACCTCGCAGAGTTCTCCTTCTGCCAGATATAGCGCGTGCCCCTTTGTTCGTGCACCATTTTGGCCTGTTTTTCGTACATCGCTTCGAAACCATGCGTCCGACGGTTTTGCGTCCCAAGTAGTGATGTTAGAACACCACCGTGGCTAACTTTCGTCCATATACGCCAACTCCGTACAATGTCTCCATCACCCTGTTTTTGGGTGAAAACCCATTTCAGGGACTTAGCCGATTTTCACCCATTGCGGTGTCTATGGGGGTGTTGGGAATCGCTCTACCGACCAGCCGGTTGGAGATATCGAGTTGCGGTCTTCGGCGCGTTTGCTCAACTCCGTAATGCCTACTTTTCGTCCATACACACAACACCTCGCAGAGTTCTCCTTCTGCCAGATATAGCGCGTGCCCCTTTGCTCGTGCACCGTTTTGGCCCGTTTTTCGCACATTGCCTCGAAACCATGCGTCCGACGGTTTTGCGTCCCAAGTAGTGATGTTAGAACACCACCGTGGCTAAGTTTCGTCCATATACGCCAACTCCGTACAATGTCTCCATCACCCTGTTTTTGGGTGAAAACCCATTTCAGGGACTTAGCCGATTTTCACCCATTGCGGTGTCTATGGGGTGTTGGAATCGCTCTACCGACCAGCCGGTTGGAGATATCGAGTTGCGGTCTTCGGCGCGTTTGCTCAACTCCGTAATGCCTACTTTTCGTCCATACACACAACACCTCGCAGAGTTCTCCTTCTGCCAGATATAGCGCGTGCCCCTTTGTTCGTGCACCATTTTGGCCTGTTTTTCGTACATCGCTTCTAAACCATGCGTGCGACGGTTTTGCGTTCCAAGTACCGATGTTAGAACACCACCGTGGCTAACTTTCGTCCATATACGCCAACTCCGTGCAATGTCTCCATCACCCTGTTTTTGGGTGAAAACCCATTTCTGGGACTTAGCCGATTTTCACCCATTGCGGTGTCTATGGGGTGTTGGGAATCGCTCTACCGACCAGCCGGTTGGAGATATCGAGTTGCGGTCTTCGGCGCGTTTGCTCAACTCCGTAATGCCTACTTTTCGTCCATACACACAACACCTCGCAGAGTTCTCCTTCTGCCAGATATAGCGCGTGCCCCTTTGCTCGTGCACCGTTTTGGCCCGTTTTTCGCACATTGCCTCGAAACCATGCGTGCGACGGTTTTGCGTCCCAAGTACCGATGTTAGAACACCACCGTGGCTAACTTTCGTCCATATACGCCAACTCCGTGCAATGTCTCCATCACCCTGTTTTTGGGTGAAAACCCATTTCTGGGACTTAGCCGATTTTCACCCATTACGGTGTCTATGGGGTGTTGGGAATCGCTCTACCGACCAGCCGGTTGGAGATATCGAGTTGCGGTCTTCGGCGCGTTTGCTCAACTCCGTAATGCCTACTTTTCGTCCATACACACAACACCTCGCAGAGTTCTCCTTCTGCCAGATATAGCGCGTGCCCCTTTGCTCGTGCACCGTTTTGGCCCGTTTTTCGCACATTGCCTCGAAACCATGCGTGCGACGGTTTTGCGTTCCAAGTACCGATGTTAGAACACCACCGTGGCTAACTTTCGTCCATATACGCCAACTCCGTGCAATGTCTCCATCACCCTGTTTTTGGGTGAAAACCCATTTCTGGGACTTAGCCGATTTTCACCCATTGCGGTGTCTATGGGGTGTTGGGAATCGCTCTACCGACCAGCCGGTTGGAGATATCGAGTTGCGGTCTTCGGCGCGTTTGCTCAACTCCGTAATGCCTACTTTTCGTCCATACACACAACACCTCGCAGAGTTCTCCTTCTGCCAGATATAGCGCGTGCCCCTTTGTTCGTGCACCATTTTGGCCTGTTTTTCGTACATCGCTTCGAAACCATGCGTCCGACGGTTTTGCGTCCCAAGTAGTGATGTTAGAACACCACCGTGGCTAAGTTTCGTCCATATACGCCAACTCCGTACAATGTCTCCATCACCCTGTTTTTGGGTGAAAACCCATTTCAGGGACTTAGCCGATTTTCACCCATTGCGGTGTCTATGGGGTGTTGGGAATCGCTCTACCGACCAGCCGGTTGGAGATATCGAGTTGCGGTCTTCGGCGCGTTTGCTCAACTCCGTAATGCCTACTTTTCGTCCATACACACAACACCTCGCAGAGTTCTCCTTCTGCCAGATATAGCGCGTGCCCCTTTGTTCGTGCACCATTTTGGCCTGTTTTTCGTACATCGCTTCTAAACCATGCGTGCGACGGTTTTGCGTTCCAAGTACCGATGTTAGAACACCACCGTGGCTAACTTTCGTCCATATACGCCAACTCCGTGCAATGTCTCCATCACCCTGTTTTTGGGTGAAAACCCATTTCTGGGACTTAGCCGATTTTCACCCATTGCGGTGTCTATGGGGTGTTGGGAATCGCTCTACCGACCAGCCGGTTGGAGATATCGAGTTGCGGTCTTCGGCGCGTTTGCTCAACTCCGTAATGCCTACTTTTCGTCCATACACACAACACCTCGCAGAGTTCTCCTTCTGCCAGATATAGCGCGTGCCCCTTTGTTCGTGCACCATTTTGGCCTGTTTTTCGTACATCGCTTCTAAACCATGCGTGCGACGGTTTTGCGTTCCAAGTACCGATGTTAGAACACCACCGTGGCTAACTTTCGTCCATATACGCCAACTCCGTGCAATGTCTCCATCACCCTGTTTTTGGGTGAAAACCCATTTCTGGGACTTAGCCGATTTTCACCCATTGCGGTGTCTATGGGGTGTTGGGAATCGCTCTACCGACCAGCCGGTTGGAGATATCGAGTTGCGGTCTTCGGCGCGTTTGCTCAACTCCGTAATGCATACTTTTCGTCCATACACACAACACCTCGCAGAGTTCTCCTTCTGCCAGATATAGCGCGTGCCCCTTTGTTCGTGCACCATTTTGGCCTGTTTTTCGTACATCGCTTCTAAACCATGCGTGCGACGGTTTTGCGTTCCAAGTACCGATGTTAGAACACCACCGTGGCTAACTTTCGTCCATATACGCCAACTCCGTGCAATGTCTCCATCACCCTGTTTTTGGGTGAAAACCCATTTCTGGGACTTAGCCGATTTTCACCCATTGCGGTGTCTATGGGGTGTTGGGAATCGCTCTACCGACCAGCCGGTTGGAGATATCGAGTTGCGGTCTTCGGCGCGTTTGCTCAACTCCGTAATGCCTACTTTTCGTCCATACACACAACACCTCGCAGAGTTCTCCTTCTGCCAGATATAGCGCGTGCCCCTTTGTTCGTGCACCATTTTGGCCTGTTTTTCGTACATCGCTTCGAAACCATGCGTCCGACGGTTTTGCGTCCCAAGTAGTGATGTTAGAACACCACCGTGGCTAAGTTTCGTCCATATACGCCAACTCCGTACAATGTCTCCATCACCCTGTTTTTGGGTGAAAACCCATTTCAGGGACTTAGCCGATTTTCACCCATTGCGGTGTCTATGGGGTGTTGGGAATCGCTCTACCGACCAGCCGGTTGGAGATATCGAGTTGCGGTCTTCGGCGCGTTTGCTCAACTCCGTAATGCCTACTTTTCGTCCATACACACAACACCTCGCAGAGTTCTCCTTCTGCCAGATATAGCGCGTGCCCCTTTGTTCGTGCACCATTTTGGCCTGTTTTTCGTACATCGCTTCGAAACCATGCGTCCGACGGTTTTGCGTCCCAAGTACCGATGTTAGAACACCACCGTGGCTAACTTTCGTCCATATACGCCAACTCCGTGCAATGTCTCCATCACCCTGTTTTTGGGTAAAAACCCATTTCTGGGACTTAGCCGATTTTCACCCATTGCGGTGTCTATGGGGTGTTGGGAATCGCTCTACCGACCAGCCGGTTGGAGATATCGAGTTGCGGTCTTCGGCGCGTTTGCTCAACTCCGTAATGCCTACTTTTCGTCCATACACACAACACCTCGCAGAGTTCTCCTTCTGCCAGATATAGCGCGTGCCCCTTTGTTCGTGCACCATTTTGGCCTGTTTTTCGTACATCGCTTCGAAACCATGCGTCCGACGGTTTTGCGTCCCAAGTACCGATGTTAGAACACCACCGTGGCTAACTTTCGTCCATATACGCCAACTCCGTACAATGTCTCCATCACCCTGTTTTTGGGTGAAAACCCATTTCAGGGACTTAGCCGATTTTCACCCATTGCGGTGTCTATGGGGTGTTGGGAATCGCTCTACCGACCAGCCGGTTGGAGATATCGAGTTGCGGTCTTCGGCGCGTTTGCTCAACTCCGTAATGCCTACTTTTCGTCCATACACACAACACCTCGCAGAGTTCTCCTTCTGCCAGATATAGCGCGTGCCCCTTTGCTCGTGCACCGTTTTGGCCCGTTTTTCGCACATTGCCTCGAAACCATGCGTGCGACGGTTTTGCGTCCCAAGTACCGATGTTAGAACACCACCGTGGCTAACTTTCGTCCATATACGCCAACTCCGTGCAATGTCTCCATCACCCTGTTTTTGGGTGAAAACCCATTTCTGGGACTTAGCCGATTTTCACCCATTGCGGTGTCTATGGGGTGTTGGGAATCGCTCTACCGACCAGCCGGTTGGAGATATCGAGTTGCGGTCTTCGGCGCGTTTGCTCAACTCCGTAATGCCTACTTTTCGTCCATACACACAACACCTCGCAGAGTTCTCCTTCTGCCAGATATAGCGCGTGCCCCTTTGTTCGTGCACCATTTTGGCCTGTTTTTCGTACATCGCTTCGAAACCATGCGTCCGACGGTTTTGCGTCCCAAGTAGTGATGTTAGAACACCACCGTGGCTAAGTTTCGTCCATATACGCCAACTCCGTACAATGTCTCCATCACCCTGTTTTTGGATGAAAACCCATTTCAGGGACTTAGCCGATTTTCACCCATTGCGGTGTCTATGGGGTGTTGGGAATCGCTCTACCGACCAGCCGGTTGGAGATATCGAGTTGCGGTCTTCGGCGCGTTTGCTCAACTCCGTAATGCCTACTTTTCGTCCATACACACAACACCTCGCAGAGTTCTCCTTCTGCCAGATATAGCGCGTGCCCCTTTGCTCGTGCACCGTTTTGGCCCGTTTTTCGCACATTGCCTCGAAACCATGCGTGCGACGGTTTTGCGTCCCAAGTACCGATGTTAGAACACCACCGTGGCTAACTTTCGTCCATATACGCCAACTCCGTGCAATGTCTCCATCACCCTGTTTTTGGGTGAAAACCCATTTCTGGGACTTAGCCGATTTTCACCCATTGCGGTGTCTATGGGGTGTTGGGAATCGCTCTACCGACCAGCCGGTTGGAGATATCGAGTTGCGGTCTTCGGCGCGTTTGCTCAACTCCGTAATGCCTACTTTTCGTCCATACACACAACACCTCGCAGAGTTCTCCTTCTGCCAGATATAGCGCGTGCCCCTTTGTTCGTGCACCATTTTGGCCTGTTTTTCGTACATCGCTTCGAAACCATGCGTCCGACGGTTTTGCGTCCCAAGTAGTGATGTTAGAACACCACCGTGGCTAAGTTTCGTCCATATACGCCAACTCCGTACAATGTCTCCATCACCCTGTTTTTGGGTGAAAACCCATTTCAGGGACTTAGCCGATTTTCACCCATTGCGGTGTCTATGGGGTGTTGGGAATCGCTCTACCGACCAGCCGGTTGGAGATATCGAGTTGCGGTCTTCGGCGCGTTTGCTCAACTCCGTAATGCCTACTTTTCGTCCATACACACAACACCTCGCAGAGTTCTCCTTCTGCCAGATATAGCGCGTGCCCCTTTGCTCGTGCACCGTTTTGGCCCGTTTTTCGCACATTGCCTCGAAACCATGCGTGCGACGGTTTTGCGTCCCAAGTACCGATGTTAGAACACCACCGTGGCTAACTTTCGTCCATATACGCCAACTCCGTGCAATGTCTCCATCACCCTGTTTTTGGGTGAAAACCCATTTCTGGGACTTAGCCGATTTTCACCCATTGCGGTGTCTATGGGGTGTTGGGAATCGCTCTACCGACCAGCCGGTTGGAGATATCGAGTTGCGGTCTTCGGCGCGTTTGCTCAACTCCGTAATGCCTACTTTTCGTCCATACACACAACACCTCGCAGAGTTCTCCTTCTGCCAGATATAGCGCGTGCCCCTTTGTTCGTGCACCATTTTGGCCTGTTTTTCGTACATCGCTTCGAAACCATGCGTGCGACGGTTTTGCGTTCCAAGTACCGATGTTAGAACACCACCGTGGCTAACTTTCGTCCATATACGCCAACTCCGTGCAATGTCTCCATCACCCTGTTTTTGGGTGAAAACCCATTTCTGGGACTTAGCCGATTTTCACCCATTGCGGTGTCTATGGGGTGTTGGGAATCGCTCTACCGACCAGCCGGTTGGAGATATCGAGTTGCGGTCTTCGGCGCGTTTGCTCAACTCCGTAATGCCTACTTTTCGTCCATACACACAACACCTCGCAGAGTTCTCCTTCTGCCAGATATAGCGCGTGCCCCTTTGTTCGTGCACCATTTTGGCCTGTTTTTCGTACATCGCTTCGAAACCATGCGTCCGACGGTTTTGCGTCCCAAGTAGTGATGTTAGAACACCACCGTGGCTAAGTTTCGTCCATATACGCCAACTCCGTACAATGTCTCCATCACCCTGTTTTTGGGTGAAAACCCATTTCAGGGACTTAGCCGATTTTCACCCATTGCGGTGTCTATGGGGTGTTGGGAATCGCTCTACCGACCAGCCGGTTGGAGATATCGAGTTGCGGTCTTCGGCGCGTTTGCTCAACTCCGTAATGCCTACTTTTCGTCCATACACACAACACCTCGCAGAGTTCTCCTTCTGCCAGATATAGCGCGTGCCCCTTTGCTCGTGCACCGTTTTGGCCCGTTTTTCGCACATTGCCTCGAAACCATGCGTCCGACGGTTTTGCGTCCCAAGTAGTGATGTTAGAACACCACCGTGGCTAAGTTTCGTCCATATACGCCAACTCCGTACAATGTCTCCATCACCCTGTTTTTGGGTGAAAACCCATTTCAGGGACTTAGCCGATTTTCACCCATTGCGGTGTCTATGGGGTGTTGGGAATCGCTCTACCGACCAGCCGGTTGGAGATATCGAGTTGCGGTCTTCGGCGCGTTTGCTCAACTCCGTAATGCCTACTTTTCGTCCATACACACAACACCTCGCAGAGTTCTCCTTCTGCCAGATATAGCGCGTGCCCCTTTGTTCGTGCACCATTTTGGCCTGTTTTTCGTACATCGCTTCTAAACCATGCGTGCGACGGTTTTGCGTTCCAAGTACCGATGTTAGAACACCACCGTGGCTAACTTTCGTCCATATACGCCAACTCCGTGCAATGTCTCCATCACCCTGTTTTTGGGTGAAAACCCATTTCTGGGACTTAGCCGATTTTCACCCATTGCGGTGTCTATGGGGTGTTGGGAATCGCTCTACCGACCAGCCGGTTGGAGATATCGAGTTGCGGTCTTCGGCGCGTTTGCTCAACTCCGTAATGCCTACTTTTCGTCCATACACACAACACCTCGCAGAGTTCTCCTTCTGCCAGATATAGCGCGTGCCCCTTTGCTCGTGCACCGTTTTGGCCCGTTTTTCGCACATTGCCTCGAAACCATGCGTGCGACGGTTTTGCGTCCCAAGTACCGATGTTAGAACACCACCGTGGCTAACTTTCGTCCATATACGCCAACTCCGTGCAATGTCTCCATCACCCTGTTTTTGGGTGAAAACCCATTTCTGGGACTTAGCCGATTTTCACCCATTACGGTGTCTATGGGGTGTTGGGAATCGCTCTACCGACCAGCCGGTTGGAGATATCGAGTTGCGGTCTTCGGCGCGTTTGCTCAACTCCGTAATGCCTACTTTTCGTCCATACACACAACACCTCGCAGAGTTCTCCTTCTGCCAGATATAGCGCGTGCCCCTTTGCTCGTGCACCGTTTTGGCCCGTTTTTCGCACATTGCCTCGAAACCATGCGTGCGACGGTTTTGCGTCCCAAGTACCGATGTTAGAACACCACCGTGGCTAACTTTCGTCCATATACGCCAACTCCGTGCAATGTCTCCATCACCCTGTTTTTGGGTGAAAACCCATTTCTGGGACTTAGCCGATTTTCACCCATTGCGGTGTCTATGGGGTGTTGGGAATCGCTCTACCGACCAGCCGGTTGGAGATATCGAGTTGCGGTCTTCGGCGCGTTTGCTCAACTCCGTAATGCCTACTTTTCGTCCATACACACAACACCTCGCAGAGTTCTCCTTCTGCCAGATATAGCGCGTGCCCCTTTGTTCGTGCACCATTTTGGCCTGTTTTTCGTACATCGCTTCGAAACCATGCGTCCGACGGTTTTGCGTCCCAAGTAGTGATGTTAGAACACCACCGTGGCTAAGTTTCGTCCATATACGCCAACTCCGTACAATGTCTCCATCACCCTGTTTTTGGGTGAAAACCCATTTCAGGGACTTAGCCGATTTTCACCCATTGCGGTGTCTATGGGGTGTTGGGAATCGCTCTACCGACCAGCCGGTTGGAGATATCGAGTTGCGGTCTTCGGCGCGTTTGCTCAACTCCGTAATGCCTACTTTTCGTCCATACACACAACACCTCGCAGAGTTCTCCTTCTGCCAGATATAGCGCGTGCCCCTTTGTTCGTGCACCATTTTGGCCTGTTTTTCGTACATCGCTTCTAAACCATGCGTGCGACGGTTTTGCGTTCCAAGTACCGATGTTAGAACACCACCGTGGCTAACTTTCGTCCATATACGCCAACTCCGTGCAATGTCTCCATCACCCTGTTTTTGGGTGAAAACCCATTTCTGGGACTTAGCCGATTTTCACCCATTGCGGTGTCTATGGGGTGTTGGGAATCGCTCTACCGACCAGCCGGTTGGAGATATCGAGTTGCGGTCTTCGGCGCGTTTGCTCAACTCCGTAATGCCTACTTTTCGTCCATACACACAACACCTCGCAGAGTTCTCCTTCTGCCAGATATAGCGCGTGCCCCTTTGTTCGTGCACCATTTTGGCCTGTTTTTCGTACATCGCTTCTAAACCATGCGTGCGACGGTTTTGCGTTCCAAGTACCGATGTTAGAACACCACCGTGGCTAACTTTCGTCCATATACGCCAACTCCGTGCAATGTCTCCATCACCCTGTTTTTGGGTGAAAACCCATTTCTGGGACTTAGCCGATTTTCACCCATTGCGGTGTCTATGGGGTGTTGGGAATCGCTCTACCGACCAGCCGGTTGGAGATATCGAGTTGCGGTCTTCGGCGCGTTTGCTCAACTCCGTAATGCCTACTTTTCGTCCATACACACAACACCTCGCAGAGTTCTCCTTCTGCCAGATATAGCGCGTGCCCCTTTGTTCGTGCACCATTTTGGCCTGTTTTTCGTACATCGCTTCTAAACCATGCGTGCGACGGTTTTGCGTTCCAAGTACCGATGTTAGAACACCACCGTGGCTAACTTTCGTCCATATACGCCAACTCCGTGCAATGTCTCCATCACCCTGTTTTTGGGTGAAAACCCATTTCTGGGACTTAGCCGATTTTCACCCATTGCGGTGTCTATGGGGTGTTGGGAATCGCTCTACCGACCAGCCGGTTGGAGATATCGAGTTGCGGTCTTCGGCGCGTTTGCTCAACTCCGTAATGCCTACTTTTCGTCCATACACACAACACCTCGCAGAGTTCTCCTTCTGCCAGATATAGCGCGTGCCCCTTTGTTCGTGCACCATTTTGGCCTGTTTTTCGTACATCGCTTCGAAACCATGCGTCCGACGGTTTTGCGTCCCAAGTAGTGATGTTAGAACACCACCGTGGCTAAGTTTCGTCCATGTACGCCAACTCCGTACAATGTCTCCATCACCCTGTTTTTGGGTGAAAACCCATTTCAGGGACTTAGCCGATTTTCACCCATTGCGGTGTCTATGGGGTGTTGGGAATCGCTCTACCGACCAGCCGGTTGGAGATATCGAGTTGCGGTCTTCGGCGCGTTTGCTCAACTCCGTAATGCCTACTTTTCGTCCATACACACAACACCTCGCAGAGTTCTCCTTCTGCCAGATATAGCGCGTGCCCCTTTGTTCGTGCACCATTTTGGCCTGTTTTTCGTACATCGCTTCGAAACCATGCGTCCGACGGTTTTGCGTCCCAAGTACCGATGTTAGAACACCACCGTGGCTAACTTTCGTCCATATACGCCAACTCCGTGCAATGTCTCCATCACCCTGTTTTTGGGTAAAAACCCATTTCTGGGACTTAGCCGATTTTCACCCATTGCGGTGTCTATGGGGTGTTGGGAATCGCTCTACCGACCAGCCGGTTGGAGATATCGAGTTGCGGTCTTCGGCGCGTTTGCTCAACTCCGTAATGCCTACTTTTCGTCCATACACACAACACCTCGCAGAGTTCTCCTTCTGCCAGATATAGCGCGTGCCCCTTTGTTCGTGCACCATTTTGGCCTGTTTTTCGTACATCGCTTCGAAACCATGCGTCCGACGGTTTTGCGTCCCAAGTACCGATGTTAGAACACCACCGTGGCTAACTTTCGTCCATATACGCCAACTCCGTACAATGTCTCCATCACCCTGTTTTTGGGTGAAAACCCATTTCAGGGACTTAGCCGATTTTCACCCATTGCGGTGTCTATGGGGTGTTGGGAATCGCTCTACCGACCAGCCGGTTGGAGATATCGAGTTGCGGTCTTCGGCGCGTTTGCTCAACTCCGTAATGCCTACTTTTCGTCCATACACACAACACCTCGCAGAGTTCTCCTTCTGCCAGATATAGCGCGTGCCCCTTTGCTCGTGCACCGTTTTGGCCCGTTTTTCGCACAT
Organism: Anopheles nili; assembly: GCF_943737925.1. NCBI lineage: Eukaryota > Metazoa > Arthropoda > Insecta > Diptera > Culicidae > Anopheles > Anopheles nili. The sequence continues at coordinate 288,286 of NW_026525520.1, forward strand.
TGCCTCGAAACCATGCGTGCGACGGTTTTGCGTCCCAAGTACCGATGTTAGAACACCACCGTGGCTAACTTTCGTCCATATACGCCAACTCCGTGCAATGTCTCCATCACCCTGTTTTTGGGTGAAAACCCATTTCTGGGACTTAGCCGATTTTCACCCATTGCGGTGTCTATGGGGTGTTGGGAATCGCTCTACCGACCAGCCGGTTGGAGATATCGAGTTGCGGTCTTCGGCGCGTTTGCTCAACTCCGTAATGCCTACTTTTCGTCCATACACACAACACCTCGCAGAGTTCTCCTTCTGCCAGATATAGCGCGTGCCCCTTTGTTCGTGCACCATTTTGGCCTGTTTTTCGTACATCGCTTCGAAACCATGCGTCCGACGGTTTTGCGTCCCAAGTAGTGATGTTAGAACACCACCGTGGCTAAGTTTCGTCCATATACGCCAACTCCGTACAATGTCTCCATCACCCTGTTTTTGGATGAAAACCCATTTCAGGGACTTAGCCGATTTTCACCCATTGCGGTGTCTATGGGGTGTTGGGAATCGCTCTACCGACCAGCCGGTTGGAGATATCGAGTTGCGGTCTTCGGCGCGTTTGCTCAACTCCGTAATGCCTACTTTTCGTCCATACACACAACACCTCGCAGAGTTCTCCTTCTGCCAGATATAGCGCGTGCCCCTTTGCTCGTGCACCGTTTTGGCCCGTTTTTCGCACATTGCCTCGAAACCATGCGTGCGACGGTTTTGCGTCCCAAGTACCGATGTTAGAACACCACCGTGGCTAACTTTCGTCCATATACGCCAACTCCGTGCAATGTCTCCATCACCCTGTTTTTGGGTGAAAACCCATTTCTGGGACTTAGCCGATTTTCACCCATTGCGGTGTCTATGGGGTGTTGGGAATCGCTCTACCGACCAGCCGGTTGGAGATATCGAGTTGCGGTCTTCGGCGCGTTTGCTCAACTCCGTAATGCCTACTTTTCGTCCATACACACAACACCTCGCAGAGTTCTCCTTCTGCCAGATATAGCGCGTGCCCCTTTGTTCGTGCACCATTTTGGCCTGTTTTTCGTACATCGCTTCGAAACCATGCGTCCGACGGTTTTGCGTCCCAAGTAGTGATGTTAGAACACCACCGTGGCTAAGTTTCGTCCATATACGCCAACTCCGTACAATGTCTCCATCACCCTGTTTTTGGGTGAAAACCCATTTCAGGGACTTAGCCGATTTTCACCCATTGCGGTGTCTATGGGGTGTTGGGAATCGCTCTACCGACCAGCCGGTTGGAGATATCGAGTTGCGGTCTTCGGCGCGTTTGCTCAACTCCGTAATGCCTACTTTTCGTCCATACACACAACACCTCGCAGAGTTCTCCTTCTGCCAGATATAGCGCGTGCCCCTTTTTTCGTGCACCGTTTTGGCCCGTTTTTCGCACATTGCTTCGAAACCATGCGTCCGACGGTTTTGCGTCCCAAGTACCGATGTTAGAACACCACCGTGGCTAACTTTCGTCCATATACGCCAACTCCGTGCAATGTCTCCATCACCCTGTTTTTGGGTGAAAACCCATTTCTGGGACTTAGCCGATTTTCACCCATTGCGGTGTCTATGGGGTGTTGGGAATCGCTCTACCGACCAGCCGGTTGGAGATATCGAGTTGCGGTCTTCGGCGCGTTTGCTCAACTCCGTAATGCCTACTTTTCGTCCATACACACAACACCTCGCAGAGTTCTCCTTCTGCCAGATATAGCGCGTGCCCCTTTGTTCGTGCACCATTTTGGCCTGTTTTTCGTACATCGCTTCGAAACCATGCGTCCGACGGTTTTGCGTCCCAAGTACCGATGTTAGAACACCACCGTGGCTAACTTTCGTCCATATACGCCAACTCCGTGCAATGTCTCCATCACCCTGTTTTTGGGTGAAAACCCATTTCTGGGACTTAGCCGATTTTCACCCATTGCGGTGTCTATGGGGTGTTGGGAATCGCTCTACCGACCAGCCGGTTGGAGATATCGAGTTGCGGTCTTCGGCGCGTTTGCTCAACTCCGTAATGCCTACTTTTCGTCCATACACACAACACCTCGCAGAGTTCTCCTTCTGCCAGATATAGCGCGTGCCCCTTTGTTCGTGCACCATTTTGGCCTGTTTTTCGTACATCGCTTCGAAACCATGCGTCCGACGGTTTTGCGTCCCAAGTAGTGATGTTAGAACACCACCGTGGCTAAGTTTCGTCCATATACGCCAACTCCGTACAATGTCTCCATCACCCTGTTTTTGGGTGAAAACCCATTTCAGGGACTTAGCCGATTTTCACCCATTGCGGTGTCTATGGGGTGTTGGGAATCGCTCTACCGACCAGCCGGTTGGAGATATCGAGTTGCGGTCTTCGGCGCGTTTGCTCAACTCCGTAATGCCTACTTTTCGTCCATACACACAACACCTCGCAGAGTTCTCCTTCTGCCAGATATAGCGCGTGCCCCTTTGTTCGTGCACCATTTTGGCCTGTTTTTCGTACATCGCTTCGAAACCATGCGTCCGACGGTTTTGCGTCCCAAGTAGTGATGTTAGAACACCACCGTGGCTAAGTTTCGTCCATATACGCCAACTCCGTACAATGTCTCCATCACCCTGTTTTTGGGTGAAAACCCATTTCAGGGACTTAGCCGATTTTCACCCATTGCGGTGTCTATGGGGTGTTGGGAATCGCTCTACCGACCAGCCGGTTGGAGATATCGAGTTGCGGTCTTCGGCGCGTTTGCTCAACTCCGTAATGCCTACTTTTCGTCCATACACACAACACCTCGCAGAGTTCTCCTTCTGCCAGATATAGCGCGTGCCCCTTTTTTCGTGCACCGTTTTGGCCCGTTTTTCGCACATTGCTTCGAAACCATGCGTCCGACGGTTTTGCGTCCCAAGTACCGATGTTAGAACACCACCGTGGCTAACTTTCGTCCATATACGCCAACTCCGTGCAATGTCTCCATCACCCTGTTTTTGGGTGAAAACCCATTTCTGGGACTTAGCCGATTTTCACCCATTGCGGTGTCTATGGGGTGTTGGGAATCGCTCTACCGACCAGCCGGTTGGAGATATCGAGTTGCGGTCTTCGGCGCGTTTGCTCAACTCCGTAATGCCTACTTTTCGTCCATACACACAACACCTCGCAGAGTTCTCCTTCTGCCAGATATAGCGCGTGCCCCTTTGTTCGTGCACCATTTTGGCCTGTTTTTCGTACATCGCTTCGAAACCATGCGTCCGACGGTTTTGCGTCCCAAGTACCGATGTTAGAACACCACCGTGGCTAACTTTCGTCCATATACGCCAACTCCGTGCAATGTCTCCATCACCCTGTTTTTGGGTGAAAACCCATTTCTGGGACTTAGCCGATTTTCACCCATTGCGGTGTCTATGGGGTGTTGGGAATCGCTCTACCGACCAGCCGGTTGGAGATATCGAGTTGCGGTCTTCGGCGCGTTTGCTCAACTCCGTAATGCCTACTTTTCGTCCATACACACAACACCTCGCAGAGTTCTCCTTCTGCCAGATATAGCGCGTGCCCCTTTGTTCGTGCACCATTTTGGCCTGTTTTTCGTACATCGCTTCGAAACCATGCGTCCGACGGTTTTGCGTCCCAAGTAGTGATGTTAGAACACCACCGTGGCTAAGTTTCGTCCATATACGCCAACTCCGTACAATGTCTCCATCACCCTGTTTTTGGGTGAAAACCCATTTCAGGGACTTAGCCGATTTTCACCCATTGCGGTGTCTATGGGGTGTTGGGAATCGCTCTACCGACCAGCCGGTTGGAGATATCGAGTTGCGGTCTTCGGCGCGTTTGCTCAACTCCGTAATGCCTACTTTTCGTCCATACACACAACACCTCGCAGAGTTCTCCTTCTGCCAGATATAGCGCGTGCCCCTTTGTTCGTGCACCATTTTGGCCTGTTTTTCGTACATCGCTTCGAAACCATGCGTCCGACGGTTTTGCGTCCCAAGTACCGATGTTAGAACACCACCGTGGCTAACTTTCGTCCATATACGCCAACTCCGTGCAATGTCTCCATCACCCTGTTTTTGGGTAAAAACCCATTTCTGGGACTTAGCCGATTTTCACCCATTGCGGTGTCTATGGGGTGTTGGGAATCGCTCTACCGACCAGCCGGTTGGAGATATCGAGTTGCGGTCTTCGGCGCGTTTGCTCAACTCCGTAATGCCTACTTTTCGTCCATACACACAACACCTCGCAGAGTTCTCCTTCTGCCAGATATAGCGCGTGCCCCTTTGTTCGTGCACCATTTTGGCCTGTTTTTCGTACATCGCTTCGAAACCATGCGTCCGACGGTTTTGCGTCCCAAGTACCGATGTTAGAACACCACCGTGGCTAACTTTCGTCCATATACGCCAACTCCGTACAATGTCTCCATCACCCTGATTTTGGGTGAAAACCCATTTCAGGGACTTAGCCGATTTTCACCCATTGCGGTGTCTATGGGGTGTTGGGAATCGCTCTACCGACCAGCCGGTTGGAGATATCGAGTTGCGGTCTTCGGCGCGTTTGCTCAACTCCGTAATGCCTACTTTTCGTCCATACACACAACACCTCGCAGAGTTCTCCTTCTGCCAGATATAGCGCGTGCCCCTTTGCTCGTGCACCGTTTTGGCCCGTTTTTCGCACATTGCCTCGAAACCATGCGTGCGACGGTTTTGCGTCCCAAGTACCGATGTTAGAACACCACCGTGGCTAACTTTCGTCCATATACGCCAACTCCGTGCAATGTCTCCATCACCCTGTTTTTGGGTGAAAACCCATTTCTGGGACTTAGCCGATTTTCACCCATTGCGGTGTCTATGGGGTGTTGGGAATCGCTCTACCGACCAGCCGGTTGGAGATATCGAGTTGCGGTCTTCGGCGCGTTTGCTCAACTCCGTAATGCCTACTTTTCGTCCATACACACAACACCTCGCAGAGTTCTCCTTCTGCCAGATATAGCGCGTGCCCCTTTGTTCGTGCACCATTTTGGCCTGTTTTTCGTACATCGCTTCGAAACCATGCGTCCGACGGTTTTGCGTCCCAAGTAGTGATGTTAGAACACCACCGTGGCTAAGTTTCGTCCATATACGCCAACTCCGTACAATGTCTCCATCACCCTGTTTTTGGGTGAAAACCCATTTCAGGGACTTAGCCGATTTTCACCCATTGCGGTGTCTATGGGGTGTTGGGAATCGCTCTACCGACCAGCCGGTTGGAGATATCGAGTTGCGGTCTTCGGCGCGTTTGCTCAACTCCGTAATGCCTACTTTTCGTCCATACACACAACACCTCGCAGAGTTCTCCTTCTGCCAGATATAGCGCGTGCCCCTTTGTTCGTGCACCATTTTGGCCTGTTTTTCGTACATCGCTTCTAAACCATGCGTGCGACGGTTTTGCGTTCCAAGTACCGATGTTAGAACACCACCGTGGCTAACTTTCGTCCATATACGCCAACTCCGTGCAATGTCTCCATCACCCTGTTTTTGGGTGAAAACCCATTTCTGGGACTTAGCCGATTTTCACCCATTGCGGTGTCTATGGGGTGTTGGGAATCGCTCTACCGACCAGCCGGTTGGAGATATCGAGTTGCGGTCTTCGGCGCGTTTGCTCAACTCCGTAATGCCTACTTTTCGTCCATACACACAACACCTCGCAGAGTTCTCCTTCTGCCAGATATAGCGCGTGCCCCTTTGTTCGTGCACCATTTTGGCCTGTTTTTCGTACATCGCTTCGAAACCATGCGTCCGACGGTTTTGCGTCCCAAGTAGTGATGTTAGAACACCACCGTGGCTAAGTTTCGTCCATATACGCCAACTCCGTACAATGTCTCCATCACCCTGTTTTTGGGTGAAAACCCATTTCAGGGACTTAGCCGATTTTCACCCATTGCGGTGTCTATGGGGTGTTGGGAATCGCTCTACCGACCAGCCGGTTGGAGATATCGAGTTGCGGTCTTCGGCGCGTTTGCTCAACTCCGTAATGCCTACTTTTCGTCCATACACACAACACCTCGCAGAGTTCTCCTTCTGCCAGATATAGCGCGTGCCCCTTTTTTCGTGCACCGTTTTGGCCCGTTTTTCGCACATTGCTTCGAAACCATGCGTCCGACGGTTTTGCGTCCCAAGTACCGATGTTAGAACACCACCGTGGCTAACTTTCGTCCATATACGCCAACTCCGTGCAATGTCTCCATCACCCTGTTTTTGGGTGAAAACCCATTTCTGGGACTTAGCCGATTTTCACCCATTGCGGTGTCTATGGGGTGTTGGGAATCGCTCTACCGACCAGCCGGTTGGAGATATCGAGTTGCGGTCTTCGGCGCGTTTGCTCAACTCCGTAATGCCTACTTTTCGTCCATACACACAACACCTCGCAGAGTTCTCCTTCTGCCAGATATAGCGCGTGCCCCTTTGTTCGTGCACCATTTTGGCCTGTTTTTCGTACATCGCTTCGAAACCATGCGTCCGACGGTTTTGCGTCCCAAGTACCGATGTTAGAACACCACCGTGGCTAACTTTCGTCCATATACGCCAACTCCGTGCAATGTCTCCATCACCCTGTTTTTGGGTGAAAACCCATTTCTGGGACTTAGCCGATTTTCACCCATTGCGGTGCCTATGGGGTGTTGGGAATCGCTCTACCGACCAGCCGGTTGGAGATATCGAGTTGCGGTCTTCGGCGCGTTTGCTCAACTCCGTAATGCCTACTTTTCGTCCATACACACAACACCTCGCAGAGTTCTCCTTCTGCCAGATATAGCGCGTGCCCCTTTGTTCGTGCACCATTTTGGCCTGTTTTTCGTACATCGCTTCGAAACCATGCGTCCGACGGTTTTGCGTCCCAAGTACCGATGTTAGAACACCACCGTGGCTAACTTTCGTCCATATACGCCAACTCCGTGCAATGTCTCCATCACCCTGTTTTTGGGTGAAAACCCATTTCTGGGACTTAGCCGATTTTCACCCATTGCGGTGTCTATGGGGTGTTGGGAATCGCTCTACCGACCAGCCGGTTGGAGATATCGAGTTGCGGTCTTCGGCGCGTTTGCTCAACTCCGTAATGCCTACTTTTCGTCCATACACACAACACCTCGCAGAGTTCTCCTTCTGCCAGATATAGCGCGTGCCCCTTTGTTCGTGCACCATTTTGGCCTGTTTTTCGTACATCGCTTCGAAACCATGCGTCCGACGGTTTTGCGTCCCAAGTACCGATGTTAGAACACCACCGTGGCTAACTTTCGTCCATATACGCCAACTCCGTGCAATGTCTCCATCACCCTGTTTTTGGGTGAAAACCCATTTCTGGGACTTAGCCGATTTTCACCCATTGCGGTGTCTATGGGGTGTTGGGAATCGCTCTACCGACCAGCCGGTTGGAGATATCGAGTTGCGGTCTTCGGCGCGTTTGCTCAACTCCGTAATGCCTACTTTTTGTCCATACACACAACACCTCGCAGAGTTCTCCTTCTGCCAGATATAGCGCGTGCCCCTTTGTTCGTGCACCATTTTGGCCTGTTTTTCGTACATCGCTTCGAAACCATGCGTCCGACGGTTTTGCGTCCCAAGTAGTGATGTTAGAACACCACCGTGGCTAAGTTTCGTCCATATACGCCAACTCCGTACAATGTCTCCATCACCCTGTTTTTGGGTGAAAACCCATTTCAGGGACTTAGCCGATTTTCACCCATTGCGGTGTCTATGGGGTGTTGGGAATCGCTCTACCGACCAGCCGGTTGGAGATATCGAGTTGCGGTCTTCGGCGCGTTTGCTCAACTCCGTAATGCCTACTTTTCGTCCATACACACAACACCTCGCAGAGTTCTCCTTCTGCCAGATATAGCGCGTGCCCCTTTGTTCGTGCACCATTTTGGCCTGTTTTTCGTACATCGCTTCGAAACCATGCGTCCGACGGTTTTGCGTCCCAAGTACCGATGTTAGAACACCACCGTGGCTAACTTTCGTCCATATACGCCAACTCCGTGCAATGTCTCCATCACCCTGTTTTTGGGTAAAAACCCATTTCTGGGACTTAGCCGATTTTCACCCATTGCGGTGTCTATGGGGTGTTGGGAATCGCTCTACCGACCAGCCGGTTGGAGATATCGAGTTGCGGTCTTCGGCGCGTTTGCTCAACTCCGTAATGCCTACTTTTCGTCCATACACACAACACCTCGCAGAGTTCTCCTTCTGCCAGATATAGCGCGTGCCCCTTTGTTCGTGCACCATTTTGGCCTGTTTTTCGTACATCGCTTCGAAACCATGCGTCCGACGGTTTTGCGTCCCAAGTAGTGATGTTAGAACACCACCGTGGCTAAGTTTCGTCCATATACGCCAACTCCGTACAATGTCTCCATCACCCTGTTTTTGGGTGAAAACCCATTTCAGGGACTTAGCCGATTTTCACCCATTGCGGTGTCTATGGGGTGTTGGGAATCGCTCTACCGACCAGCCGGTTGGAGATATCGAGTTGCGGTCTTCGGCGCGTTTGCTCAACTCCGTAATGCCTACTTTTCGTCCATACACACAACACCTCGCAGAGTTCTCCTTCTGCCAGATATAGCGCGTGCCCCTTTGCTCGTGCACCGTTTTGGCCCGTTTTTCGCACATTGCCTCGAAACCATGCGTGCGACGGTTTTGCGTCCCAAGTACCGATGTTAGAACACCACCGTGGCTAACTTTCGTCCATATACGCCAACTCCGTGCAATGTCTCCATCACCCTGTTTTTGGGTGAAAACCCATTTCTGGGACTTAGCCGATTTTCACCCATTGCGGTGTCTATGGGGTGTTGGGAATCGCTCTACCGACCAGCCGGTTGGAGATATCGAGTTGCGGTCTTCGGCGCGTTTGCTCAACTCCGTAATGCCTACTTTTCGTCCATACACACAACACCTCGCAGAGTTCTCCTTCTGCCAGATATAGCGCGTGCCCCTTTGTTCGTGCACCATTTTGGCCTGTTTTTCGTACATCGCTTCGAAACCATGCGTCCGACGGTTTTGCGTCCCAAGTAGTGATGTTAGAACACCACCGTGGCTAAGTTTCGTCCATATACGCCAACTCCGTACAATGTCTCCATCACCCTGTTTTTGGGTGAAAACCCATTTCAGGGACTTAGCCGATTTTCACCCATTGCGGTGTCTATGGGGTGTTGGGAATCGCTCTACCGACCAGCCGGTTGGAGATATCGAGTTGCGGTCTTCGGCGCGTTTGCTCAACTCCGTAATGCCTACTTTTCGTCCATACACACAACACCTCGCAGAGTTCTCCTTCTGCCAGATATAGCGCGTGCCCCTTTGTTCGTGCACCATTTTGGCCTGTTTTTCGTACATCGCTTCTAAACCATGCGTGCGACGGTTTTGCGTTCCAAGTACCGATGTTAGAACACCACCGTGGCTAAGTTTCGTCCATATACGCCAACTCCGTACAATGTCTCCATCACCCTGTTTTTGGGTGAAAACCCATTTCAGGGACTTAGCCGATTTTCACCCATTGCGGTGTCTATGGGGTGTTGGGAATCGCTCTACCGACCAGCCGGTTGGAGATATCGAGTTGCGGTCTTCGGCGCGTTTGCTCAACTCCGTAATGCCTACTTTTCGTCCATACACACAACACCTCGCAGAGTTCTCCTTCTGCCAGATATAGCGCGTGCCCCTTTGTTCGTGCACCATTTTGGCCTGTTTTTCGTACATCGCTTCGAAACCATGCGTCCGACGGTTTTGCGTCCCAAGTACCGATGTTAGAACACCACCGTGGCTAACTTTCGTCCATATACGCCAACTCCGTACAATGTCTCCATCACCCTGTTTTTGGGTGAAAACCCATTTCAGGGACTTAGCCGATTTTCACCCATTGCGGTGTCTATGGGGTGTTGGGAATCGCTCTACCGACCAGCCGGTTGGAGATATCGAGTTGCGGTCTTCGGCGCGTTTGCTCAACTCCGTAATGCCTACTTTTCGTCCATACACACAACACCTCGCAGAGTTCTCCTTCTGCCAGATATAGCGCGTGCCCCTTTGCTCGTGCACCGTTTTGGCCCGTTTTTCGCACATTGCCTCGAAACCATGCGTGCGACGGTTTTGCGTCCCAAGTACCGATGTTAGAACACCACCGTGGCTAACTTTCGTCCATATACGCCAACTCCGTGCAATGTCTCCATCACCCTGTTTTTGGGTGAAAACCCATTTCTGGGACTTAGCCGATTTTCACCCATTGCGGTGTCTATGGGGTGTTGGGAATCGCTCTACCGACCAGCCGGTTGGAGATATCGAGTTGCGGTCTTCGGCGCGTTTGCTCAACTCCGTAATGCCTACTTTTCGTCCATACACACAACACCTCGCAGAGTTCTCCTTCTGCCAGATATAGCGCGTGCCCCTTTGTTCGTGCACCATTTTGGCCTGTTTTTCGTACATCGCTTCGAAACCATGCGTCCGACGGTTTTGCGTCCCAAGTAGTGATGTTAGAACACCACCGTGGCTAAGTTTCGTCCATATACGCCAACTCCGTACAATGTCTCCATCACCCTGTTTTTGGGTGAAAACCCATTTCAGGGACTTAGCCGATTTTCACCCATTGCGGTGTCTATGGGGTGTTGGGAATCGCTCTACCGACCAGCCGGTTGGAGATATCGAGTTGCGGTCTTCGGCGCGTTTGCTCAACTCCGTAATGCCTACTTTTCGTCCATACACACAACACCTCGCAGAGTTCTCCTTCTGCCAGATATAGCGCGTGCCCCTTTGTTCGTGCACCATTTTGGCCTGTTTTTCGTACATCGCTTCGAAACCATGCGTCCGACGGTTTTGCGTCCCAAGTACCGATGTTAGAACACCACCGTGGCTAACTTTCGTCCATATACGCCAACTCCGTGCAATGTCTCCATCACCCTGTTTTTGGGTAAAAACCCATTTCTGGGACTTAGCCGATTTTCACCCATTGCGGTGTCTATGGGGTGTTGGGAATCGCTCTACCGACCAGCCGGTTGGAGATATCGAGTTGCGGTCTTCGGCGCGTTTGCTCAACTCCGTAATGCCTACTTTTCGTCCATACACACAACACCTCGCAGAGTTCTCCTTCTGCCAGATATAGCGCGTGCCCCTTTGTTCGTGCACCATTTTGGCCTGTTTTTCGTACATCGCTTCGAAACCATGCGTCCGACGGTTTTGCGTCCCAAGTAGTGATGTTAGAACACCACCGTGGCTAAGTTTCGTCCATATACGCCAACTCCGTACAATGTCTCCATCACCCTGTTTTTGGGTGAAAACCCATTTCAGGGACTTAGCCGATTTTCACCCATTGCGGTGTCTATGGGGTGTTGGGAATCGCTCTACCGACCAGCCGGTTGGAGATATCGAGTTGCGGTCTTCGGCGCGTTTGCTCAACTCCGTAATGCCTACTTTTCGTCCATACACACAACACCTCGCAGAGTTCTCCTTCTGCCAGATATAGCGCGTGCCCCTTTGCTCGTGCACCGTTTTGGCCCGTTTTTCGCACATTGCCTCGAAACCATGCGTGCGACGGTTTTGCGTCCCAAGTACCGATGTTAGAACACCACCGTGGCTAACTTTCGTCCATATACGCCAACTCCGTGCAATGTCTCCATCACCCTGTTTTTGGGTGAAAACCCATTTCTGGGACTTAGCCGATTTTCACCCATTGCGGTGTCTATGGGGTGTTGGGAATCGCTCTACCGACCAGCCGGTTGGAGATATCGAGTTGCGGTCTTCGGCGCGTTTGCTCAACTCCGTAATGCCTACTTTTCGTCCATACACACAACACCTCGCAGAGTTCTCCTTCTGCCAGATATAGCGCGTGCCCCTTTGTTCGTGCACCATTTTGGCCTGTTTTTCGTACATCGCTTCGAAACCATGCGTCCGACGGTTTTGCGTCCCAAGTAGTGATGTTAGAACACCACCGTGGCTAAGTTTCGTCCATATACGCCAACTCCGTACAATGTCTCCATCACCCTGTTTTTGGGTGAAAACCCATTTCAGGGACTTAGCCGATTTTCACCCATTGCGGTGTCTATGGGGTGTTGGGAATCGCTCTACCGACCAGCCGGTTGGAGATATCGAGTTGCGGTCTTCGGCGCGTTTGCTCAACTCCGTAATGCCTACTTTTCGTCCATACACACAACACCTCGCAGAGTTCTCCTTCTGCCAGATATAGCGCGTGCCCCTTTGTTCGTGCACCATTTTGGCCTGTTTTTCGTACATCGCTTCTAAACCATGCGTGCGACGGTTTTGCGTTCCAAGTACCGATGTTAGAACACCACCGTGGCTAAGTTTCGTCCATATACGCCAACTCCGTACAATGTCTCCATCACCCTGTTTTTGGGTGAAAACCCATTTCAGGGACTTAGCCGATTTTCACCCATTGCGGTGTCTATGGGGTGTTGGGAATCGCTCTACCGACCAGCCGGTTGGAGATATCGAGTTGCGGTCTTCGGCGCGTTTGCTCAACTCCGTAATGCCTACTTTTCGTCCATACACACAACACCTCGCAGAGTTCTCCTTCTGCCAGATATAGCGCGTGCCCCTTTGTTCGTGCACCATTTTGGCCTGTTTTTCGTACATCGCTTCTAAACCATGCGTGCGACGGTTTTGCGTTCCAAGTACCGATGTTAGAACACCACCGTGGCTAACTTTCGTCCATATACGCCAACTCCGTACAATGTCTCCATCACCCTGATTTTGGGTGAAAACCCATTTCAGGGACTTAGCCGATTTTCACCCATTGCGGTGTCTATGGGGTGTTGGGAATCGCTCTACCGACCAGCCGGTTGGAGATATCGAGTTGCGGTCTTCGGCGCGTTTGCTCAACTCCGTAATGCCTACTTTTCGTCCATACACACAACACCTCGCAGAGTTCTCCTTCTGCCAGATATAGCGCGTGCCCCTTTGCTCGTGCACCGTTTTGGCCCGTTTTTCGCACATTGCCTCGAAACCATGCGTGCGACGGTTTTGCGTCCCAAGTACCGATGTTAGAACACCACCGTGGCTAACTTTCGTCCATATACGCCAACTCCGTGCAATGTCTCCATCACCCTGTTTTTGGGTGAAAACCCATTTCTGGGACTTAGCCGATTTTCACCCATTGCGGTGTCTATGGGGTGTTGGGAATCGCTCTACCGACCAGCCGGTTGGAGATATCGAGTTGCGGTCTTCGGCGCGTTTGCTCAACTCCGTAATGCCTACTTTTCGTCCATACACACAACACCTCGCAGAGTTCTCCTTCTGCCAGATATAGCGCGTGCCCCTTTGTTCGTGCACCATTTTGGCCTGTTTTTCGTACATCGCTTCGAAACCATGCGTCCGACGGTTTTGCGTCCCAAGTAGTGATGTTAGAACACCACCGTGGCTAAGTTTCGTCCATATACGCCAACTCCGTACAATGTCTCCATCACCCTGTTTTTGGGTGAAAACCCATTTCAGGGACTTAGCCGATTTTCACCCATTGCGGTGTCTATGGGGTGTTGGGAATCGCTCTACCGACCAGCCGGTTGGAGATATCGAGTTGCGGTCTTCGGCGCGTTTGCTCAACTCCGTAATGCCTACTTTTCGTCCATACACACAACACCTCGCAGAGTTCTCCTTCTGCCAGATATAGCGCGTGCCCCTTTGTTCGTGCACCATTTTGGCCTGTTTTTCGTACATCGCTTCTAAACCATGCGTGCGACGGTTTTGCGTTCCAAGTACCGATGTTAGAACACCACCGTGGCTAACTTTCGTCCATATACGCCAACTCCGTGCAATGTCTCCATCACCCTGTTTTTGGGTGAAAACCCATTTCTGGGACTTAGCCGATTTTCACCCATTGCGGTGTCTATGGGGTGTTGGGAATCGCTCTACCGACCAGCCGGTTGGAGATATCGAGTTGCGGTCTTCGGCGCGTTTGCTCAACTCCGTAATGCCTACTTTTCGTCCATACACACAACACCTCGCAGAGTTCTCCTTCTGCCAGATATAGCGCGTGCCCCTTTGTTCGTGCACCATTTTGGCCTGTTTTTCGTACATCGCTTCGAAACCATGCGTCCGACGGTTTTGCGTCCCAAGTAGTGATGTTAGAACACCACCGTGGCTAAGTTTCGTCCATATACGCCAACTCCGTACAATGTCTCCATCACCCTGTTTTTGGGTGAAAACCCATTTCAGGGACTTAGCCGATTTTCACCCATTGCGGTGTCTATGGGGTGTTGGGAATCGCTCTACCGACCAGCCGGTTGGAGATATCGAGTTGCGGTCTTCGGCGCGTTTGCTCAACTCCGTAATGCCTACTTTTCGTCCATACACACAACACCTCGCAGAGTTCTCCTTCTGCCAGATATAGCGCGTGCCCCTTTTTTCGTGCACCGTTTTGGCCCGTTTTTCGCACATTGCTTCGAAACCATGCGTCCGACGGTTTTGCGTCCCAAGTACCGATGTTAGAACACCACCGTGGCTAACTTTCGTCCATATACGCCAACTCCGTGCAATGTCTCCATCACCCTGTTTTTGGGTGAAAACCCATTTCTGGGACTTAGCCGATTTTCACCCATTGCGGTGTCTATGGGGTGTTGGGAATCGCTCTACCGACCAGCCGGTTGGAGATATCGAGTTGCGGTCTTCGGCGCGTTTGCTCAACTCCGTAATGCCTACTTTTCGTCCATACACACAACACCTCGCAGAGTTCTCCTTCTGCCAGATATAGCGCGTGCCCCTTTGTTCGTGCACCATTTTGGCCTGTTTTTCGTACATCGCTTCGAAACCATGCGTCCGACGGTTTTGCGTCCCAAGTACCGATGTTAGAACACCACCGTGGCTAACTTTCGTCCATATACGCCAACTCCGTGCAATGTCTCCATCACCCTGTTTTTGGGTGAAAACCCATTTCTGGGACTTAGCCGATTTTCACCCATTGCGGTGCCTATGGGGTGTTGGGAATCGCTCTACCGACCAGCCGGTTGGAGATATCGAGTTGCGGTCTTCGGCGCGTTTGCTCAACTCCGTAATGCCTACTTTTCGTCCATACACACAACACCTCGCAGAGTTCTCCTTCTGCCAGATATAGCGCGTGCCCCTTTGTTCGTGCACCATTTTGGCCTGTTTTTCGTACATCGCTTCGAAACCATGCGTCCGACGGTTTTGCGTCCCAAGTACCGATGTTAGAACACCACCGTGGCTAACTTTCGTCCATATACGCCAACTCCGTGCAATGTCTCCATCACCCTGTTTTTGGGTGAAAACCCATTTCTGGGACTTAGCCGATTTTCACCCATTGCGGTGTCTATGGGGTGTTGGGAATCGCTCTACCGACCAGCCGGTTGGAGATATCGAGTTGCGGTCTTCGGCGCGTTTGCTCAACTCCGTAATGCCTACTTTTCGTCCATACACACAACACCTCGCAGAGTTCTCCTTCTGCCAGATATAGCGCGTGCCCCTTTGTTCGTGCACCATTTTGGCCTGTTTTTCGTACATCGCTTCGAAACCATGCGTCCGACGGTTTTGCGTCCCAAGTACCGATGTTAGAACACCACCGTGGCTAACTTTCGTCCATATACGCCAACTCCGTGCAATGTCTCCATCACCCTGTTTTTGGGTGAAAACCCATTTCTGGGACTTAGCCGATTTTCACCCATTGCGGTGTCTATGGGGTGTTGGGAATCGCTCTACCGACCAGCCGGTTGGAGATATCGAGTTGCGGTCTTCGGCGCGTTTGCTCAACTCCGTAATGCCTACTTTTTGTCCATACACACAACACCTCGCAGAGTTCTCCTTCTGCCAGATATAGCGCGTGCCCCTTTGTTCGTGCACCATTTTGGCCTGTTTTTCGTACATCGCTTCGAAACCATGCGTCCGACGGTTTTGCGTCCCAAGTAGTGATGTTAGAACACCACCGTGGCTAAGTTTCGTCCATATACGCCAACTCCGTACAATGTCTCCATCACCCTGTTTTTGGGTGAAAACCCATTTCAGGGACTTAGCCGATTTTCACCCATTGCGGTGTCTATGGGGTGTTGGGAATCGCTCTACCGACCAGCCGGTTGGAGATATCGAGTTGCGGTCTTCGGCGCGTTTGCTCAACTCCGTAATGCCTACTTTTCGTCCATACACACAACACCTCGCAGAGTTCTCCTTCTGCCAGATATAGCGCGTGCCCCTTTGTTCGTGCACCATTTTGGCCTGTTTTTCGTACATCGCTTCGAAACCATGCGTCCGACGGTTTTGCGTCCCAAGTACCGATGTTAGAACACCACCGTGGCTAACTTTCGTCCATATACGCCAACTCCGTGCAATGTCTCCATCACCCTGTTTTTGGGTAAAAACCCATTTCTGGGACTTAGCCGATTTTCACCCATTGCGGTGTCTATGGGGTGTTGGGAATCGCTCTACCGACCAGCCGGTTGGAGATATCGAGTTGCGGTCTTCGGCGCGTTTGCTCAACTCCGTAATGCCTACTTTTCGTCCATACACACAACACCTCGCAGAGTTCTCCTTCTGCCAGATATAGCGCGTGCCCCTTTGTTCGTGCACCATTTTGGCCTGTTTTTCGTACATCGCTTCGAAACCATGCGTCCGACGGTTTTGCGTCCCAAGTAGTGATGTTAGAACACCACCGTGGCTAAGTTTCGTCCATCTACGCCAACTCCGTACAATGTCTCCATCACCCTGTTTTTGGGTGAAAACCCATTTCAGGGACTTAGCCGATTTTCACCCATTGCGGTGTCTATGGGGTGTTGGGAATCGCTCTACCGACCAGCCGGTTGGAGATATCGAGTTGCGGTCTTCGGCGCGTTTGCTCAACTCCGTAATGCCTACTTTTCGTCCATACACACAACACCTCGCAGAGTTCTCCTTCTGCCAGATATAGCGCGTGCCCCTTTGCTCGTGCACCGTTTTGGCCCGTTTTTCGCACATTGCCTCGAAACCATGCGTGCGACGGTTTTGCGTCCCAAGTACCGATGTTAGAACACCACCGTGGCTAACTTTCGTCCATATACGCCAACTCCGTGCAATGTCTCCATCACCCTGTTTTTGGGTGAAAACCCATTTCTGGGACTTAGCCGATTTTCACCCATTGCGGTGTCTATGGGGTGTTGGGAATCGCTCTACCGACCAGCCGGTTGGAGATATCGAGTTGCGGTCTTCGGCGCGTTTGCTCAACTCCGTAATGCCTACTTTTCGTCCATACACACAACACCTCGCAGAGTTCTCCTTCTGCCAGATATAGCGCGTGCCCCTTTGTTCGTGCACCATTTTGGCCTGTTTTTCGTACATCGCTTCGAAACCATGCGTCCGACGGTTTTGCGTCCCAAGTAGTGATGTTAGAACACCACCGTGGCTAAGTTTCGTCCATATACGCCAACTCCGTACAATGTCTCCATCACCCTGTTTTTGGGTGAAAACCCATTTCAGGGACTTAGCCGATTTTCACCCATTGCGGTGTCTATGGGGTGTTGGGAATCGCTCTACCGACCAGCCGGTTGGAGATATCGAGTTGCGGTCTTCGGCGCGTTTGCTCAACTCCGTAATGCCTACTTTTCGTCCATACACACAACACCTCGCAGAGTTCTCCTTCTGCCAGATATAGCGCGTGCCCCTTTGTTCGTGCACCATTTTGGCCTGTTTTTCGTACATCGCTTCTAAACCATGCGTGCGACGGTTTTGCGTTCCAAGTACCGATGTTAGAACACCACCGTGGCTAAGTTTCGTCCATATACGCCAACTCCGTACAATGTCTCCATCACCCTGTTTTTGGGTGAAAACCCATTTCAGGGACTTAGCCGATTTTCACCCATTGCGGTGTCTATGGGGTGTTGGGAATCGCTCTACCGACCAGCCGGTTGGAGATATCGAGTTGCGGTCTTCGGCGCGTTTGCTCAACTCCGTAATGCCTACTTTTCGTCCATACACACAACACCTCGCAGAGTTCTCCTTCTGCCAGATATAGCGCGTGCCCCTTTGTTCGTGCACCATTTTGGCCTGTTTTTCGTACATCGCTTCGAAACCATGCGTCCGACGGTTTTGCGTCCCAAGTACCGATGTTAGAACACCACCGTGGCTAACTTTCGTCCATATACGCCAACTCCGTACAATGTCTCCATCACCCTGTTTTTGGGTGAAAACCCATTTCAGGGACTTAGCCGATTTTCACCCATTGCGGTGTCTATGGGGTGTTGGGAATCGCTCTACCGACCAGCCGGTTGGAGATATCGAGTTGCGGTCTTCGGCGCGTTTGCTCAACTCCGTAATGCCTACTTTTCGTCCATACACACAACACCTCGCAGAGTTCTCCTTCTGCCAGATATAGCGCGTGCCCCTTTGCTCGTGCACCGTTTTGGCCCGTTTTTCGCACATTGCCTCGAAACCATGCGTGCGACGGTTTTGCGTCCCAAGTACCGATGTTAGAACACCACCGTGGCTAACTTTCGTCCATATACGCCAACTCCGTGCAATGTCTCCATCACCCTGTTTTTGGGTGAAAACCCATTTCTGGGACTTAGCCGATTTTCACCCATTGCGGTGTCTATGGGGTGTTGGGAATCGCTCTACCGACCAGCCGGTTGGAGATATCGAGTTGCGGTCTTCGGCGCGTTTGCTCAACTCCGTAATGCCTACTTTTCGTCCATACACACAACACCTCGCAGAGTTCTCCTTCTGCCAGATATAGCGCGTGCCCCTTTGTTCGTGCACCATTTTGGCCTGTTTTTCGTACATCGCTTCGAAACCATGCGTCCGACGGTTTTGCGTCCCAAGTAGTGATGTTAGAACACCACCGTGGCTAAGTTTCGTCCATATACGCCAACTCCGTACAATGTCTCCATCACCCTGTTTTTGGGTGAAAACCCATTTCAGGGACTTAGCCGATTTTCACCCATTGCGGTGTCTATGGGGTGTTGGGAATCGCTCTACCGACCAGCCGGTTGGAGATATCGAGTTGCGGTCTTCGGCGCGTTTGCTCAACTCCGTAATGCCTACTTTTCGTCCATACACACAACACCTCGCAGAGTTCTCCTTCTGCCAGATATAGCGCGTGCCCCTTTGTTCGTGCACCATTTTGGCCTGTTTTTCGTACATCGCTTCGAAACCATGCGTCCGACGGTTTTGCGTCCCAAGTACCGATGTTAGAACACCACCGTGGCTAACTTTCGTCCATATACGCCAACTCCGTGCAATGTCTCCATCACCCTGTTTTTGGGTAAAAACCCATTTCTGGGACTTAGCCGATTTTCACCCATTGCGGTGTCTATGGGGTGTTGGGAATCGCTCTACCGACCAGCCGGTTGGAGATATCGAGTTGCGGTCTTCGGCGCGTTTGCTCAACTCCGTAATGCCTACTTTTCGTCCATACACACAACACCTCGCAGAGTTCTCCTTCTGCCAGATATAGCGCGTGCCCCTTTGTTCGTGCACCATTTTGGCCTGTTTTTCGTACATCGCTTCGAAACCATGCGTCCGACGGTTTTGCGTCCCAAGTAGTGATGTTAGAACACCACCGTGGCTAAGTTTCGTCCATATACGCCAACTCCGTACAATGTCTCCATCACCCTGTTTTTGGGTGAAAACCCATTTCAGGGACTTAGCCGATTTTCACCCATTGCGGTGTCTATGGGGTGTTGGGAATCGCTCTACCGACCAGCCGGTTGGAGATATCGAGTTGCGGTCTTCGGCGCGTTTGCTCAACTCCGTAATGCCTACTTTTCGTCCATACACACAACACCTCGCAGAGTTCTCCTTCTGCCAGATATAGCGCGTGCCCCTTTGCTCGTGCACCGTTTTGGCCCGTTTTTCGCACATTGCCTCGAAACCATGCGTGCGACGGTTTTGCGTCCCAAGTACCGATGTTAGAACACCACCGTGGCTAACTTTCGTCCATATACGCCAACTCCGTGCAATGTCTCCATCACCCTGTTTTTGGGTGAAAACCCATTTCTGGGACTTAGCCGATTTTCACCCATTGCGGTGTCTATGGGGTGTTGGGAATCGCTCTACCGACCAGCCGGTTGGAGATATCGAGTTGCGGTCTTCGGCGCGTTTGCTCAACTCCGTAATGCCTACTTTTCGTCCATACACACAACACCTCGCAGAGTTCTCCTTCTGCCAGATATAGCGCGTGCCCCTTTGTTCGTGCACCATTTTGGCCTGTTTTTCGTACATCGCTTCGAAACCATGCGTCCGACGGTTTTGCGTCCCAAGTAGTGATGTTAGAACACCACCGTGGCTAAGTTTCGTCCATATACGCCAACTCCGTACAATGTCTCCATCACCCTGTTTTTGGGTGAAAACCCATTTCAGGGACTTAGCCGATTTTCACCCATTGCGGTGTCTATGGGGTGTTGGGAATCGCTCTACCGACCAGCCGGTTGGAGATATCGAGTTGCGGTCTTCGGCGCGTTTGCTCAACTCCGTAATGCCTACTTTTCGTCCATACACACAACACCTCGCAGAGTTCTCCTTCTGCCAGATATAGCGCGTGCCCCTTTGTTCGTGCACCATTTTGGCCTGTTTTTCGTACATCGCTTCTAAACCATGCGTGCGACGGTTTTGCGTTCCAAGTACCGATGTTAGAACACCACCGTGGCTAAGTTTCGTCCATATACGCCAACTCCGTACAATGTCTCCATCACCCTGTTTTTGGGTGAAAACCCATTTCAGGGACTTAGCCGATTTTCACCCATTGCGGTGTCTATGGGGTGTTGGGAATCGCTCTACCGACCAGCCGGTTGGAGATATCGAGTTGCGGTCTTCGGCGCGTTTGCTCAACTCCGTAATGCCTACTTTTCGTCCATACACACAACACCTCGCAGAGTTCTCCTTCTGCCAGATATAGCGCGTGCCCCTTTGTTCGTGCACCATTTTGGCCTGTTTTTCGTACATCGCTTCGAAACCATGCGTCCGACGGTTTTGCGTCCCAAGTACCGATGTTAGAACACCACCGTGGCTAACTTTCGTCCATATACGCCAACTCCGTACAATGTCTCCATCACCCTGTTTTTGGGTGAAAACCCATTTCAGGGACTTAGCCGATTTTCACCCATTGCGGTGTCTATGGGGTGTTGGGAATCGCTCTACCGACCAGCCGGTTGGAGATATCGAGTTGCGGTCTTCGGCGCGTTTGCTCAACTCCGTAATGCCTACTTTTCGTCCATACACACAACACCTCGCAGAGTTCTCCTTCTGCCAGATATAGCGCGTGCCCCTTTGCTCGTGCACCGTTTTGGCCCGTTTTTCGCACATTGCCTCGAAACCATGCGTGCGACGGTTTTGCGTCCCAAGTACCGATGTTAGAACACCACCGTGGCTAACTTTCGTCCATATACGCCAACTCCGTGCAATGTCTCCATCACCCTGTTTTTGGGTGAAAACCCATTTCTGGGACTTAGCCGATTTTCACCCATTGCGGTGTCTATGGGGTGTTGGGAATCGCTCTACCGACCAGCCGGTTGGAGATATCGAGTTGCGGTCTTCGGCGCGTTTGCTCAACTCCGTAATGCCTACTTTTCGTCCATACACACAACACCTCGCAGAGTTCTCCTTCTGCCAGATATAGCGCGTGCCCCTTTGTTCGTGCACCATTTTGGCCTGTTTTTCGTACATCGCTTCGAAACCATGCGTCCGACGGTTTTGCGTCCCAAGTACCGATGTTAGAACACCACCGTGGCTAACTTTCGTCCATATACGCCAACTCCGTGCAATGTCTCCATCACCCTGTTTTTGGGTGAAAACCCATTTCTGGGACTTAGCCGATTTTCACCCATTGCGGTGTCTATGGGGTGTTGGGAATCGCTCTACCGACCAGCCGGTTGGAGATATCGAGTTGCGGTCTTCGGCGCGTTTGCTCAACTCCGTAATGCCTACTTTTCGTCCATACACACAACACCTCGCAGAGTTCTCCTTCTGCCAGATATAGCGCGTGCCCCTTTGTTCGTGCACCATTTTGGCCTGTTTTTCGTACATCGCTTCGAAACCATGCGTCCGACGGTTTTGCGTCCCAAGTAGTGATGTTAGAACACCACCGTGGCTAAGTTTCGTCCATATACGCCAACTCCGTACAATGTCTCCATCACCCTGTTTTTGGGTGAAAACCCATTTCAGGGACTTAGCCGATTTTCACCCATTGCGGTGTCTATGGGGTGTTGGGAATCGCTCTACCGACCAGCCGGTTGGAGATATCGAGTTGCGGTCTTCGGCGCGTTTGCTCAACTCCGTAATGCCTACTTTTCGTCCATACACACAACACCTCGCAGAGTTCTCCTTCTGCCAGATATAGCGCGTGCCCCTTTGTTCGTGCACCATTTTGGCCTGTTTTTCGTACATCGCTTCGAAACCATGCGTGCGACGGTTTTGCGTCCCAAGTACCGATGTTAGAACACCACCGTGGCTAACTTTCGTCCATATATGCCAACTCCGTGCAATGTCTCCATCACCCTGTTTTTGGGTGAAAACCCATTTCTGGGACTTAGCCGATTTTCACCCATTGCGGTGTCTATGGGGTGTTGGGAATCGCTCTACCGACCAGCCGGTTGGAGATATCAAGTTGCGGTCTTCGGCGCGTTTGCTCAACTCCGTAATGCCTACTTTTCGTCCATACACACAACACCTCGCAGAGTTCTCCTTCTGCCAGATATAGCGCGTGCCCCTTTGTTCGTGCACCATTTTGGCCTGTTTTTCGTACATCGCTTCGAAACCATGCGTCCGACGGTTTTGCGTCCCAAGTAGTGATGTTAGAACACCACCGTGGCTAAGTTTCGTCCATATACGCCAACTCCGTACAATGTCTCCATCACCCTGTTTTTGGGTGAAAACCCATTTCAGGGACTTAGCCGATTTTCACCCATTGCGGTGTCTATGGGGTGTTGGGAATCGCTCTACCGACCAGCCGGTTGGAGATATCGAGTTGCGGTCTTCGGCGCGTTTGCTCAACTCCGTAATGCCTACTTTTCGTCCATACACACAACACCTCGCAGAGTTCTCCTTCTGCCAGATATAGCGCGTGCCCCTTTGTTCGTGCACCATTTTGGCCTGTTTTTCGTACATCGCTTCGAAACCATGCGTCCGACGGTTTTGCGTCCCAAGTACCGATGTTAGAACACCACCGTGGCTAACTTTCGTCCATATACGCCAACTCCGTGCAATGTCTCCATCACCCTGTTTTTGGGTGAAAACCCATTTCTGGGACTTAGCCGATTTTCACCCATTGCGGTGTCTATGGGGTGTTGGGAATCGCTCTACCGACCAGCCGGTTGGAGATATCGAGTTGCGGTCTTCGGCGCGTTTGCTCAACTCCGTAATGCCTACTTTTCGTCCATACACACAACACCTCGCAGAGTTCTCCTTCTGCCAGATATAGCGCGTGCCCCTTTGTTCGTGCACCATTTTGGCCTGTTTTTCGTACATCGCTTCGAAACCATGCGTCCGACGGTTTTGCGTCCCAAGTACCGATGTTAGAACACCACCGTGGCTAACTTTCGTCCATATACGCCAACTCCGTGCAATGTCTCCATCATCCTGTTTTTGGGTGAAAACCCATTTCTGGGACTTAGCCGATTTTCACCCATTGCGGTGTCTATGGGGTGTTGGGAATCGCTCTACCGACCAGCCGGTTGGAGATATCGAGTTGCGGTCTTCGGCGCGTTTGCTCAACTCCGTAATGCCTACTTTTCGTCCATACACACAACACCTCGCAGAGTTCTCCTTCTGCCAGATATAGCGCGTGCCCCTTTGTTCGTGCACCATTTTGGCCTGTTTTTCGTACATCGCTTCGAAACCATGCGTCCGACGGTTTTGCGTCCCAAGTAGTGATGTTAGAACACCACCGTGGCTAAGTTTCGTCCATATACGCCAACTCCGTACAATGTCTCCATCACCCTGTTTTTGGGTGAAAACCCATTTCAGGGACTTAGCCGATTTTCACCCATTGCGGTGTCTATGGGGTGTTGGGAATCGCTCTACCGACCAGCCGGTTGGAGATATCGAGTTGCGGTCTTCGGCGCGTTTGCTCAACTCCGTAATGCCTACTTTTCGTCCATACACACAACACCTCGCAGAGTTCTCCTTCTGCCAGATATAGCGCGTGCCCCTTTGTTCGTGCACCATTTTGGCCTGTTTTTCGTACATCGCTTCGAAACCATGCGTCCGACGGTTTTGCGTCCCAAGTAGTGATGTTAGAACACCACCGTGGCTAAGTTTCGTCCATATACGCCAACTCCGTACAATGTCTCCATCACCCTGTTTTTGGGTGAAAACCCATTTCAGGGACTTAGCCGATTTTCACCCATTGCGGTGTCTATGGGGTGTTGGGAATCGCTCTACCGACCAGCCGGTTGGAGATATCGAGTTGCGGTCTTCGGCGCGTTTGCTCAACTCCGTAATGCCTACTTTTCGTCCATACACACAACACCTCGCAGAGTTCTCCTTCTGCCAGATATAGCGCGTGCCCCTTTGTTCGTGCACCATTTTGGCCTGTTTTTCGTACATCGCTTCGAAACCATGCGTCCGACGGTTTTGCGTCCCAAGTACCGATGTTAGAACACCACCGTGGCTAACTTTCGTCCATATACGCCAACTCCGTGCAATGTCTCCATCACCCTGTTTTTGGGTAAAAACCCATTTCTGGGACTTAGCCGATTTTCACCCATTGCGGTGTCTATGGGGTGTTGGGAATCGCTCTACCGACCAGCCGGTTGGAGATATCGAGTTGCGGTCTTCGGCGCGTTTGCTCAACTCCGTAATGCCTACTTTTCGTCCATACACACAACACCTCGCAGAGTTCTCCTTCTGCCAGATATAGCGCGTGCCCCTTTGTTCGTGCACCATTTTGGCCTGTTTTTCGTACATCGCTTCGAAACCATGCGTCCGACGGTTTTGCGTCCCAAGTAGTGATGTTAGAACACCACCGTGGCTAAGTTTCGTCCATATACGCCAACTCCGTACAATGTCTCCATCACCCTGTTTTTGGGTGAAAACCCATTTCAGGGACTTAGCCGATTTTCACCCATTGCGGTGTCTATGGGGTGTTGGGAATCGCTCTACCGACCAGCCGGTTGGAGATATCGAGTTGCGGTCTTCGGCGCGTTTGCTCAACTCCGTAATGCCTACTTTTCGTCCATACACACAACACCTCGCAGAGTTCTCCTTCTGCCAGATATAGCGCGTGCCCCTTTTTTCGTGCACCGTTTTGGCCCGTTTTTCGCACATTGCTTCGAAACCATGCGTCCGACGGTTTTGCGTCCCAAGTACCGATGTTAGAACACCACCGTGGCTAACTTTCGTCCATATACGCCAACTCCGTGCAATGTCTCCATCACCCTGTTTTTGGGTGAAAACCCATTTCTGGGACTTAGCCGATTTTCACCCATTGCGGTGTCTATGGGGTGTTGGGAATCGCTCTACCGACCAGCCGGTTGGAGATATCGAGTTGCGGTCTTCGGCGCGTTTGCTCAACTCCGTAATGCCTACTTTTCGTCCATACACACAACACCTCGCAGAGTTCTCCTTCTGCCAGATATAGCGCGTGCCCCTTTGTTCGTGCACCATTTTGGCCTGTTTTTCGTACATCGCTTCGAAACCATGCGTCCGACGGTTTTGCGTCCCAAGTACCGATGTTAGAACACCACCGTGGCTAACTTTCGTCCATATACGCCAACTCCGTGCAATGTCTCCATCACCCTGTTTTTGGGTGAAAACCCATTTCTGGGACTTAGCCGATTTTCACCCATTGCGGTGTCTATGGGGTGTTGGGAATCGCTCTACCGACCAGCCGGTTGGAGATATCGAGTTGCGGTCTTCGGCGCGTTTGCTCAACTCCGTAATGCCTACTTTTCGTCCATACACACAACACCTCGCAGAGTTCTCCTTCTGCCAGATATAGCGCGTGCCCCTTTGTTCGTGCACCATTTTGGCCTGGTTTTCGTACATCGCTTCGAAACCATGCGTCCGACGGTTTTGCGTCCCAAGTACCGATGTTAGAACACCACCGTGGCTAACTTTCGTCCATATACGCCAACTCCGTGCAATGTCTCCATCACCCTGTTTTTGGGTGAAAACCCATTTCTGGGACTTAGCCGATTTTCACCCATTGCGGTGTCTATGGGGTGTTGGGAATCGCTCTACCGACCAGCCGGTTGGAGATATCGAGTTGCGGTCTTCGGCGCGTTTGCTCAACTCCGTAATGCCTACTTTTCGTCCATACACACAACACCTCGCAGAGTTCTCCTTCTGCCAGATATAGCGCGTGCCCCTTTGTTCGTGCACCATTTTGGCCTGTTTTTCGTACATCGCTTCGAAACCATGCGTCCGACGGTTTTGCGTCCCAAGTACCGATGTTAGAACACCACCGTGGCTAACTTTCGTCCATATACGCCAACTCCGTGCAATGTCTCCATCACCCTGTTTTTGGGTGAAAACCCATTTCTGGGACTTAGCCGATTTTCACCCATTGCGGTGTCTATGGGGTGTTGGGAATCGCTCTACCGACCAGCCGGTTGGAGATATCGAGTTGCGGTCTTCGGCGCGTTTGCTCAACTCCGTAATGCCTACTTTTTGTCCATACACACAACACCTCGCAGAGTTCTCCTTCTGCCAGATATAGCGCGTGCCCCTTTGTTCGTGCACCATTTTGGCCTGTTTTTCGTACATCGCTTCGAAACCATGCGTCCGACGGTTTTGCGTCCCAAGTAGTGATGTTAGAACACCACCGTGGCTAAGTTTCGTCCATATACGCCAACTCCGTACAATGTCTCCATCACCCTGTTTTTGGGTGAAAACCCATTTCAGGGACTTAGCCGATTTTCACCCATTGCGGTGTCTATGGGGTGTTGGGAATCGCTCTACCGACCAGCCGGTTGGAGATATCGAGTTGCGGTCTTCGGCGCGTTTGCTCAACTCCGTAATGCCTACTTTTCGTCCATACACACAACACCTCGCAGAGTTCTCCTTCTGCCAGATATAGCGCGTGCCCCTTTGTTCGTGCACCATTTTGGCCTGTTTTTCGTACATCGCTTCGAAACCATGCGTCCGACGGTTTTGCGTCCCAAGTACCGATGTTAGAACACCACCGTGGCTAACTTTCGTCCATATACGCCAACTCCGTGCAATGTCTCCATCACCCTGTTTTTGGGTAAAAACCCATTTCTGGGACTTAGCCGATTTTCACCCATTGCGGTGTCTATGGGGTGTTGGGAATCGCTCTACCGACCAGCCGGTTGGAGATATCGAGTTGCGGTCTTCGGCGCGTTTGCTCAACTCCGTAATGCCTACTTTTCGTCCATACACACAACACCTCGCAGAGTTCTCCTTCTGCCAGATATAGCGCGTGCCCCTTTGTTCGTGCACCATTTTGGCCTGTTTTTCGTACATCGCTTCGAAACCATGCGTCCGACGGTTTTGCGTCCCAAGTAGTGATGTTAGAACACCACCGTGGCTAAGTTTCGTCCATATACGCCAACTCCGTGCAATGTCTCCATCACCCTGTTTTTGGGTGAAAACCCATTTCTGGGACTTAGCCGATTTTCACCCATTGCGGTGTCTATGGGGTGTTGGGAATCGCTCTACCGACCAGCCGGTTGGAGATATCGAGTTGCGGTCTTCGGCGCGTTTGCTCAACTCCGTAATGCCTACTTTTCGTCCATACACACAACACCTCGCAGAGTTCTCCTTCTGCCAGATATAGCGCGTGCCCCTTTGTTCGTGCACCATTTTGGCCTGTTTTTCGTACATCGCTTCGAAACCATGCGTCCGACGGTTTTGCGTCCCAAGTACCGATGTTAGAACACCACCGTGGCTAACTTTCGTCCATATACGCCAACTCCGTGCAATGTCTCCATCACCCTGTTTTTGGGTAAAAACCCATTTCTGGGACTTAGCCGATTTTCACCCATTGCGGTGTCTATGGGGTGTTGGGAATCGCTCTACCGACCAGCCGGTTGGAGATATCGAGTTGCGGTCTTCGGCGCGTTTGCTCAACTCCGTAATGCCTACTTTTCGTCCATACACACAACACCTCGCAGAGTTCTCCTTCTGCCAGATATAGCGCGTGCCCCTTTGTTCGTGCACCATTTTGGCCTGTTTTTCGTACATCGCTTCGAAACCATGCGTCCGACGGTTTTGCGTCCCAAGTACCGATGTTAGAACACCACCGTGGCTAACTTTCGTCCATATACGCCAACTCCGTGCAATGTCTCCATCACCCTGTTTTTGGGTGAAAACCCATTTCTGGGACTTAGCCGATTTTCACCCATTGCGGTGTCTATGGGGTGTTGGGAATCGCTCTACCGACCAGCCGGTTGGAGATATCGAGTTGCGGTCTTCGGCGCGTTTGCTCAACTCCGTAATGCCTACTTTTCGTCCATACACACAACACCTCGCAGAGTTCTCCTTCTGCCAGATATAGCGCGTGCCCCTTTGTTCGTGCACCATTTTGGCCTGTTTTTCGTACATCGCTTCGAAACCATGCGTCCGACGGTTTTGCGTCCCAAGTAGTGATGTTAGAACACCACCGTGGCTAAGTTTCGTCCATATACGCCAACTCCGTACAATGTCTCCATCACCCTGTTTTTGGGTGAAAACCCATTTCAGGGACTTAGCCGATTTTCACCCATTGCGGTGTCTATGGGGTGTTGGGAATCGCTCTACCGACCAGCCGGTTGGAGATATCGAGTTGCGGTCTTCGGCGCGTTTGCTCAACTCCGTAATGCCTACTTTTCGTCCATACACACAACACCTCGCAGAGTTCTCCTTCTGCCAGATATAGCGCGTGCCCCTTTGTTCGTGCACCATTTTGGCCTGTTTTTCGTACATCGCTTCGAAACCATGCGTGCGACGGTTTTGCGTCCCAAGTACCGATGTTAGAACACCACCGTGGCTAACTTTCGTCCATATACGCCAACTCCGTGCAATGTCTCCATCACCCTGTTTTTTGGGTGAAAACCCATTTCTGGGACTTAGCCGATTTTCACCCATTGCGGTTTCTATGGGGTATTGAGAATCGCTCTACCGACCAGCCGGTTGGAGATATCGAGTTGCGGTCTTCGGCGCGTTTGCTCAACTCCGTAATGCCTACTTTTCGTCCATACACACAACACCTCGCAGAGTTCTCCTTCTGCCAGATATAGCGCGTGCCCCTTTGTTCGTGCACCATTTTGGCCTGTTTTTCGTACATCGCTTCGAAACCATGCGTCCGACGGTTTTGCGTCCCAAGTACCGATGTTAGAACACCACCGTGGCTAACTTTCGTCCATATACGCCAACTCCGTGCAATGTCTCCATCACCCTGTTTTTGGGTGAAAACCCATTTCTGGGACTTAGCCGATTTTCACCCATTGCGGTGTCTATGGGGTGTTGGGAATCGCTCTACCGACCAGCCGGTTGGAGATATCGAGTTGCGGTCTTCGGCGCGTTTGCTCAACTCCGTAATGCCTACTTTTCGTCCATACACACAACACCTCGCAGAGTTCTCCTTCTGCCAGATATAGCGCGTGCCCCTTTGTTCGTGCACCATTTTGGCCTGTTTTTCGTACATCGCTTCGAAACCATGCGTCCGACGGTTTTGCGTCCCAAGTAGTGATGTTAGAACACCACCGTGGCTAAGTTTCGTCCATATACGCCAACTCCGTACAATGTCTCCATCACCCTGTTTTTGGGTGAAAACCCATTTCAGGGACTTAGCCGATTTTCACCCATTGCGGTGTCTATGGGGTGTTGGGAATCGCTCTACCGACCAGCCGGTTGGAGATATCGAGTTGCGGTCTTCGGCGCGTTTGCTCAACTCCGTAATGCCTACTTTTCGTCCATACACACAACACCTCGCAGAGTTCTCCTTCTGCCAGATATAGCGCGTGCCCCTTTGTTCGTGCACCATTTTGGCCTGTTTTTCGTACATCGCTTCGAAACCATGCGTCCGACGGTTTTGCGTCCCAAGTACCGATGTTAGAACACCACCGTGGCTAACTTTCGTCCATATACGCCAACTCCGTGCAATGTCTCCATCACCCTGTTTTTGGGTAAAAACCCATTTCTGGGACTTAGCCGATTTTCACCCATTGCGGTGTCTATGGGGTGTTGGGAATCGCTCTACCAACCAGCCGGTTGGAGATATCGAGTTGCGGTCTTCGGCGCGTTTGCTCAACTCCGTAATGCCTACTTTTCGTCCATACACACAACACCTCGCAGAGTTCTCCTTCTGCCAGATATAGCGCGTGCCCCTTTGTTCGTGCACCATTTTGGCCTGTTTTTCGTACATCGCTTCGAAACCATGCGTCCGACGGTTTTGCGTCCCAAGTAGTGATGTTAGAACACCACCGTGGCTAAGTTTCGTCCATATACGCCAACTCCGTGCAATGTCTCCATCACCCTGTTTTTGGGTGAAAACCCATTTCTGGGACTTAGCCGATTTTCACCCATTGCGGTGTCTATGGGGTGTTGGGAATCGCTCTACCGACCAGCCGGTTGGAGATATCGAGTTGCGGTCTTCGGCGCGTTTGCTCAACTCCGTAATGCCTACTTTTCGTCCATACACACAACACCTCGCAGAGTTCTCCTTCTGCCAGATATAGCGCGTGCCCCTTTGTTCGTGCACCATTTTGGCCTGTTTTTCGTACATCGCTTCGAAACCATGCGTCCGACGGTTTTGCGTCCCAAGTACCGATGTTAGAACACCACCGTGGCTAACTTTCGTCCATATACGCCAACTCCGTGCAATGTCTCCATCACCCTGTTTTTGGGTGAAAACCCATTTCTGGGACTTAGCCGATTTTCACCCATTGCGGTGTCTATGGGGTGTTGGGAATCGCTCTACCGACCAGCCGGTTGGAGATATCGAGTTGCGGTCTTCGGCGCGTTTGCTCAACTCCGTAATGCCTACTTTTCGTCCATACACACAACACCTCGCAGAGTTCTCCTTCTGCCAGATATAGCGCGTGCCCCTTTGTTCGTGCACCATTTTGGCCTGTTTTTCGTACATCGCTTCGAAACCATGCGTCCGACGGTTTTGCGTCCCAAGTAGTGATGTTAGAACACCACCGTGGCTAAGTTTCGTCCATATACGCCAACTCCGTGCAATGTCTCCATCACCCTGTTTTTGGGTGAAAACCCATTTCTGGGACTTAGCCGATTTTCACCCATTGCGGTGTCTATGGGGTGTTGGGAATCGCTCTACCGACCAGCCGGTTGGAGATATCGAGTTGCGGTCTTCGGCGCGTTTGCTCAACTTCGTAATGCCTACTTTTCGTCCATACACACAACACCTCGCAGAGTTCTCCTTCTGCCAGATATAGCGCGTGCCCCTTTGTTCGTGCACCATTTTGGCCTGTTTTTTCGTACATCGCTTCGAAACCATGCGTCCGACGGTTTTGCGTCCCAAGTACCGATGTTAGAACACCACCGTGGCTAACTTTCGTCCATATACGCCAACTCCGTGCAATGTCTCCATCACCCTGTTTTTGGGTGAAAACCCATTTCTGGGACTTAGCCGATTTTCACCCATTGCGGTGTCTATGGGGTGTTGGGAATCGCTCTACCGACCAGCCGGTTGGAGATATCGAGTTGCGGTCTTCGGCGCGTTTGCTCAACTCCGTAATGCCTACTTTTCGTCCATACACACAACACCTCGCAGAGTTCTCCTTCTGCCAGATATAGCGCGTGCCCCTTTGTTCGTGCACCATTTTGGCCTGTTTTTCGTACATCGCTTCGAAACCATGCGTCCGACGGTTTTGCGTCCCAAGTAGTGATGTTAGAACACCACCGTGGCTAAGTTTCGTCCATATAC
This sequence comes from Anopheles nili, assembly GCF_943737925.1. Lineage (NCBI taxonomy): Eukaryota > Metazoa > Arthropoda > Insecta > Diptera > Culicidae > Anopheles > Anopheles nili. The sequence goes on from NW_026525520.1 coordinate 320,051, forward strand.
GCCAACTCCGTACAATGTCTCCATCACCCTGTTTTTGGGTGAAAACCCATTTCAGGGACTTAGCCGATTTTCACCCATTGCGGTGTCTATGGGGTGTTGGGAATCGCTCTAC